>NC_134981.1:42935073-43243547 GCF_965638725.1 Aptenodytes patagonicus
GAGCATGACGCAGATGGTATAGAATAAGGGGTGGATATTGTCCTGGTTTCGGCAGGGATAGCGTTTATTTCCTTTCTAGTAGCTGGTACAGTGTTTTGGATTTAGGATGAGAACAAAGTTGATAACACACCCATGTTTTAGTTGTTGCTAGGTAATGCTTACACTAGCCAAGGACTTTTTAGTTTCCCATGCTCTACTGACTGAGAAGGCGGCTGCGTGGTGCTTAGTTGCCGACTGAGATTAAACCACGACACACCGTAATAAAAAGCAAAGTCAAAGGACCTGCACAGGAGATCCAGTTCTTGGGAATAAAATGGCAGGATGGATGTCGTCACATCCCTATGGATGTGATCAGTAAGATAAATATATGTCCACACCAGCTAACAAGAAAGAAACACAAGCTTTCCTAGGCCTTGTGAGATTCTAGAGAATAAATATTCTGGGTCACAGTCAGCTTGTGCGCCCTCTCTATCAAGAGACCCGAAAGAAATACTATTTTGGTGAGGCCCTGAGCAAAGGAAAGGCTTTGAGCAGATCAAACAGGAGATGGTTCATGCAGTAGTCCTTGGGCCTGTTCACAGAGGTCCAGCTGTGCAAAATGTGCTCTACACTGCAGCCTGCCTCACTGAGCGTGGCCTCACCTGGAGCCTATGGCAGAAAATACTTGGAGAGACCTGATGTCGACCTCTAGGGTTTTGGAGCCGGGCGTATCAAGGATCTGAAGCCCACTACACCCCGACTGAAAAAGAGATACTAGCAGCATATGAGGGGGTTCAAGCCACTTCAGAAGTTGTTGGTACAGCAGCACAGCTCCTCTTGGCACCACGATTGCCTGTGCTACACTGGATGTTCAAATGAAATGTCCCATCTACATGTCATGCAACCAATGCTATGTGGGGTAAGTGGGTAGCACTGATTTGAGCTATTAGAGCATTTTCTACAAGGAAACAACTGTTCTGCACCGGGCTGGGGGTGGAGGGGGAGGGAGACAGAGATATTGCAAAGTTCTTTCTGGATCTCAATAAGAAAGGCATGACAACAAATGGCTTAATGAAATAGCTGTTTTAATAAGATAGAATAAAAAGAGGAATATAGATAGCAAGTGAATCTTATGTTCCTTCAGATGCTGGGAAACTCATGTTTGTGCAGCATCTGACAGAGCCCAGATTGATTTTCCCATGGAACGTTCTGCAGATTCCATCTGTGAAGAGAGGTTCTGTCTTTTTGGTTATTTGAGCTACTATATAATTTTCTTAGAAGAAAACAACTCTATTCCTAAAGGATCATAGAATCATAGAATGGATTGTGTTGGAAGGGACATTTAAAGATCACCTAGTTCAAACCCCACTGCCATAGGCAGGAACATTTTTCACTAGATCAGGTTGCTCAAAGCCCCATCCAAACTGACCTTGAACACGTCCAATGATGGGGCATCCAAAACTTCTCTGGGCAACCTGTTCCAGTGCCTCACCACCCTCACAGTAAAGAATTTGTTCCTTATGTTCAGTCTAAATCTACCCTCTTCCAGTTTAACGCTGTTACTCCTTGTCCTGTCCCTATAGGCCCTGGTAAAAAGTCTGTCCCCATCTTTCTTATAAGCCCCCTTTAAGTAGTGAAAGGCCTCAATAAGGTCTCCCCAGAGCCTTCTCTTCTCCAGGCTGAACAACCCCAACTCTCTCAGCCTTTCTTCAGAGGAGAGATGCTCCAGCCCTCTGATCATTTTCATGGCCTTTCTCTGGACCCGCTCCAACAGGTGCATGTCTATCTTGTACTGGGGTCCCCAGAGCTGGATGCAGTACTCCAGGTGGGGTCTCACCAGAGCGGAGTAGAGGGGCAGAATTCCCTCCCTCGACCTGCTGGCCATGCTTCTTTTGATGCAGCCCAGGATACGATTGGCCTTCTGGGCTGCGAGTGCACATTGCTGGTTCATGTCCAGTTTTTCATCCACCAGTACCCCCAAGTCCTTCTCGGCAGGGCTGCTCTCAATCCCTTCATCCCCCAGCCTGTATTGATACCGGGGGTTGCCCCGACCCAGGTGCAGGATCTTGCACTTGCCCTTGTTGAACTTCATGAGATTCCCATGGGCCCACTCCTCAAGCCTGTCCAGGTCCCTCTGGATGGCATCCCTTCCCTCTAGCGAATCAACTGCACCACTCAGCTTGGTGTCATCTGCAAACTTGCTGAGGGTGCACTTGATCCCACTGTCTATGTCATTGATTAAGATATTGAACAGTATAGGTCCCAATATGGACCGCTGAGGGACACCACTCATCACTGATCTCCATTTGGACATTGAGCCATTGACTGAAACTCTTTGGACATGGACATCCAGCCAGTTCCTTATCCATCTAACAGCCTGTCCTGGTTTCGGCTGGGATAGAGTTAATTTTCTTCCTAGTAGCTGGTACAGTGCTGTGTTTTGGATTTAGTACAAGAATAATGTTGATAACACACTGATGTTTTAGTTGTTGCTAAGTAGTGCTTACACTAGTCAAGGACTTTTCAGCTTCTCATGCCCTGCCAGCGAGAAGCTGGGAGGGGGCACAGCCAGGACAGCTGACCCAAACTGGCCAAAGGGCTATTCCATACCATGTAACATCATGCTCAGTACATAAACTGGGGGGAGTTAGCGGGGGGAAAGGGTGACCGCTGCTCAGGAACTGGCTGGGCATCGGTTGACAGGTGGTGAGCAGTTCCACTGTGCATCACTTATTCTGTATATTCTTTTATCATTATTATTATTATTATTATGTTCCCTTCCTTTTCTGTCCTATTAAACTGTCTTTATCTCAACCCACCAATTTTACTTCTTTTTTCCTGATTCTCTCCCCCATCCCACTGGGGGTGGGGGGGAGTGAGCGAACGGCTGTGTGGTGATTAGCTGCCTGCCAGGTTAAACCACAACACAGTCCATCCATCAAACCCATATCTCTCCAATTTAGCAGCAAGAAAGTTGTGGGGGACCGTGTTAAAGGCCTTACAGAATTCCAGATAGATGACATCCGTAGCTCTTCCCTTGTCCACTGATGCAGTCACTCCATCCTAGAAGGCTGCTAGATTAGTCAGGCACGATTTACCCTTGGTGAAGCCATGTTGGCTGTCTCTAATCACCTCCCTGTCTTCCATATGTTTAGGCATATCTTCCAGGAGGATCTGTACCATGATCTTAACAGGCACGGGTCCTCCTTTTTACCCTTTTCAAAAATGGGGATGATATTCCTTTTTTTCTGGTCACTGGGGACTTTGCCTGACTGCCATGACCTTTCAAATACGATGGTGCTGTGGTTTAACCCGGCAGGCAGCTAAACACCACACAGCCGTTCGCTCACTCCCCACCCACCCCCAGTGGGATGGGGGAGAGAATTGGGGGAAAAAAAAAAGTGCAATTCGTGGGTTGAGATAAAGACAGTTTAACAGGACAGAAATATGTCTGTGGCATAAAGCCACCACAGAAGTGATGATATACAGTATTACATAGTAATTAACATCATACAGTTTAATTCATTGGCTATTCTCACCCAAAATCAAATCCCCTTGAGGTACACATCGGACTTCCCCATCCTTCCGCATCACCCAGCAAGTGCACCCAGGTCCTTGAGCAAAAGCAATCCCACGGATGGGTTTGCCTTTGCCCGAGGCAGGAATAACCCAGACTGTCTTCCCCAACATATTTTTTATGTGCACTACAGGGACTTTATTCCCATCTACAGTACGTAAAAGTTCTGACTGGGCAGGGCCAGCTCGATTGGCAGATCCCCTCGTGTTGACTAACCAGGTGGCCTTTGCTAAATGCGTATCCCAATGTTTAAATGTCCTGCCACCCATTGCTCTCAGCGTAGTCTTTAACAGTCCATTGTATCATTCGATTTTCCCGGAGGCTGGTGCATGATAGGGGATGTGATATACCCACTCAGTGCCGTGCTCTTTGGCCCAGGTGTCCATGAGGTTGTTTCGGAAATGAGTCCCATTGTCTGACTCAATTCTTTCTGGGGTGCCATGTCGCCATAGGACTTGCTTTTCAAGGCCCAGGATAGTGTTCCGGGCGGTGGCATGGGGCACGGGATATGTTTCCAGCCATCTGGTGGTTGCCTCCACCATTGTAAGCACGTGGCGCTTGCCTTGGCGGGTTTGTGGGAGTGTGATGTAATCAATCTGCCAGGCCTCCCCATATTTATATTTCAGCCATCGTCCTCCATACCAGAAGAGGCTTTAACCTCTTGGCTTGCTTGATCGCAGCGCATGTTTCACATTCATGGATAACCTGTGTAATAGGGTCCACCCCTCGATCACGAGCCCATCTGTATGTTGCATCTCTTCCTTGGTGGCCTGAGGTGTCATGGGCCCACCGAGCTATAAACAATTCACCCTTATGTTGCCAGTCCAGATCCACCTGAGCCACTTCAGTCTTAGCAGCCTGATCCACCTGCTGGTTGTTTTGATGTTCTTCAGGGGCCCGACTCCTGGTTACGTGAGCATCTACGTGACGGACTTTTACAACCACATTTTCTACCCAGGCAGCAATATCTTGCCACAATGCTGCAGCCCAGATGGGTTTGCCTCTGCGCTGCCAGTTGCTCTGCTTCCATTGCTGCAACCACCCCCACAGGGCATTTGCCACCATCCATGAGTCAGTACAGAGACAGAGCACTGGCCACTTTTCTCAGTCAGCAATATCTAAAGCCAGCTGGATGGCTTTCACCTCTGCAAACTGACTTGATTCACCTTCTCCTTCAGCAGTTTCTACAACTTGTCGTATAGGACTCCACACAGCAGCCCTCCACCTCTGATGCTTTCCTAGAATACGACAGGACCCATCAGTGAACAGGGCATATTGCTTCTCATTTTCTGGTAGTTTATTATACATTGGGGCCTCCTCAGTGCGCGTCACCTCCTCCTCTGGCGATATCCCGAAATCTTTGCCTTCTGGCCAATCCATGATCACTTCCAGGATCCCTGGGCGACTGGGGTTTCCTATTCGAGCCCGTTGTGTGATCAGTGCGACCCTCTTACTCCACGTAGCATCAGTTACATGATGTGTACAGGGGACCCTCCCTCTGAACATCCAGCCCAGCACCGGCAGTCGGGGTGCCAGGAGGAGCTGTGCTTCAGTGCCGATCACTTCCGAAGCAGCTCCAACGCCTTCATATGCTACCAATATCTCTTTTTCAGTTGGAGTATAGCGGGCCTCGGATCCTCTGTATCCCCGACTCCAAAACCCTAGGGGTCGACCTCGAGTCTCCCCTGGTGCTTTCTGCCAGAGGCTCCAGGTAGGGCCATTCTCCCCGGCTGCGGTGTAGAGCACATTTTTTACCTCTTGCCCTGCCCGGACTGGCCCCAGGGCTACTGCATGAACTATCTCCCGTTTAATTTGTTCAAAAGCTTGTCGTTGCTCAGGGCCCCATTTGAAATCGTTCTTCTTTCGGGTCACTTGATAGAGAGGGCTTACAATCAGACTGTAATTTGGAATATGCATTCTCCAAAAACCCACGATGCCTAAGAAAGCTTGTGTTTCCTTTTTGCTAGTTGGTGGAGACATGGCTGTTATTCTGTTGATCACATCCGTTGGGATCTGACGACGTCCATCTTGCCATTTTATTCCTAAAAACTGGATCTCCTGTGCAGGTCCCTTGACCTTTCTTTTTTTTATGGCAAAACCAGCCTTCAGCAGGATTTTGACTATTTCCTTCCCTTTCTCAAAAACTTCTCCTGCTGTGTTGCCCCACACGATGATATCATCAATGTATTGCAGGTGTTCTGGAGTTCCACCCTGTTCTAGTGCAGTCTGGATCAGTCCATGGCAAATGGTAGGGCTCTGTTTCCAGCCCTGGGGCAGTCGGTTCCAGGTGTACTGGACGCCCCTCCAAGTGAAAGCAAACTGTGGCCTGCACTCCGCTGCCAAAGGGATTGAGAAAAACGCATTAGCGATATCAACTGTGGCATACCACTTGGCTGCCTTTGATTCCAATTCATATTGAAGTTCTAGCATGTCTGGCACAGCAGCGCTCAGCGGCGGCGTGACTTTGTTCAGGCCACGATAGTCTACTGTTATTCTCCACTCTCCATTAGACTTCCGCACTGGCCACATGGGACTGTTAAAGGGTGAGCGGGTCTTGCTGATCACTCCTTGGCTCTCCAGTCAACGAATCAGCTTATGGATGGGAATCAGGGAGTCTCGGTTGGTGCGATATTGCTGCCAGTGCACCATTGTGGTAGCGATTGGCACCTGTTGGTCTTCGACCTTCAGCAACCCCACCACAGAAGGGTCCTCCGAGAGACCAGGCAAGGTGGACAGCTGTGTAATTTCTTCCGTCTCCAAGGCAGCTATACCAAAGGGCCACCGGTACCCTTTTGGGTCCTTGAAATACCCTCTCCTGAGGTAGTCTATGCCAAGGATGCACGGAGCGTCTGGGCCAGTCACAACGGGATGCTTCTGCCACCCATTCCCAGTTATACTCACTTCGGCTTCCAATACAGTTAGCTGTTGGGATCCCCCCGTCACCCCAGAAATACAGATGGGTTCTGCCCCTATATAGCTTGATGGCATTAGGGTACACTGTGCACCGGTCTCCACTAGAGCATTATGCTCCTGTGGGTCCGATGTGCCAGGCCACCGAATCCACACAGTCCAGTAAACCCGGTTGTCCCTTTCCTCCCCCTGGCTGGAGGCAGGGCCCCTCTAGTCCTAGTCACAGTGTTCGTTACTCACTTCTTGTAAATCCCTTTATTAAGATCACAAGTAAGATCAACCCTTCTACTCTCTCTGGGGAACTGCTCACTGGGAACAGGAGCATCAATTTTCCTGGAAGAACCCCCTTTCTGTGATTGTTTTCCCTTGCAATTCACGTACCCGTGCCCCTAGGGCTGCAGTAGGTTTCCCATCCCACTTCCTCATGTCCTCTCCGTGGTCACGCAGGTAAAACCATAGGGTGCCCCGTGGTGTGTACCCACTGTATCCTCTCTGTTGAGCAGAGGGATGCTTACTCCTAATGGCTGAGATACTGGTCCATAGAAGTGGGGAGTAGGACCTATCCTCTTTGAGTTGCTGGACCTTCTGGGACAGTTTCTCCACAGCTGCGATGAGGGAGGAAGAGAGACTTTCTTCGTATTGCTGGAGTTGGCCAGCGAATTCATCCACCGTTTGTCCCTCTCCGTCTTTCCCGGTCATCACTGCCAATGAGTTGGCATATGACGATGGTGCACTCCTTACAAACTTCCGCCACATGGGTCGTGTGCACTTGACTTCGTCTGGATCTTTGGATAGTTGTTCATTGTTCAGGTCATCATAAATCACCTCCAGCACAGCTAATTCCCTCATGTACTGGATACCTCTCTCCATGGTGATCCACTTGCCTGGGTGACATATAACATCTTCCTTGAAGGGATACCTTTCCTTCACGCCTGACAGGAGTCGCCTCCAGAGGCTGAGGGCTTGTGCCCCTTTTCCAATCTCTTTGTCAATGCCCCCTTCCCTGGAAAGGGATCCCAGCTGCTTGGCTTCCCTACCCTCTAATTCCAGGCTACTGGCCCCATTATCCCAGCATCGGAGCAGCCAGGTGACGACATGCTTGCCTGGATGACGACTGAAATCTTTTCGCATATCTCGCAGCTTGCTCAGGGATAGGGATTGGGTGGTTACCATCTCATTTATGGGTTCTGCCTCTTCCTGCTCCTGTTCTCTTGATGGCCCTGGTTCATCTTCATCCTTTACTAAACGAGCTGATTTTCTTGTGTATTTCTTCTTGTGTATAGCGGCGACCGATACTGGCACGGTTTGGTTCTCTGGTTCAGCTACAGTGCCTGTCGCGGGGGTTGGAGTAGCCGCAGTGCCTGTCACCGTCATTTGAGTAGTCACAGTGTGTGTCGCAGGGGTAGAACTCTGGATGGTATTCTTAAATAATTGTTTAACCTTAAACAAGACCTGAACCATGTTCAGGAGACAGAGCAATAGGAATATGCTGGCTTGAACATCCCAAGGATATTCAAAATTCTCAAGAGCTGTTGTAACAACTCACCTGAAGGAGAAAGGGAAGGTGAAGGAGCAGGGGAAAGTGTCCCCCCCCGTCTCCCCCATAGATTGGTTCCCCGAGGACAAAAGGAAAAGTTGTAATTGTTAGTAGTTTCTGAAAGGTGGCTCCCGAGGTACAGAGATGACAGCAATGCCGAGTACAAATACCAGATTAGTCTCACAACCAATAATTTTATCATATCATAAACCAGTGTTACACAGTGGAGAAAAATTATATTCTTGATCCAGCTCCCAGAGGTGATAAACAGCACAACAGGGAACATATACAGCAAGTAAGGTGTTACATAACACAACTTTGAGAGCAAGCACGACAACTTTGAGAGTAAATTAATCAGTGTTGTGACCAGCGACTGTTAAACCAATATGATGAATGCTTATAACAAATTTGCCTTAGCACGCTCTGGTCAGATCTGTTGTTGTCTCAACTCTTCGTGCCCCACATTGGGCGCCAAAATACTGTTGTGGTTTAACCTGGCAGGCAGCTAAACACCACACAGCCGTTCGCTCACTCCCCCCATCCCCAGTGGGATGGGGGAGAGAATCAGGAAAAAAAAAGTAAAATTGGTGGGTTGAGATAAAGACAGTTTAATAGGACAAAAAAGGAAGAGAAAATAATAATAGTAATAATAATGATGATGATGATGATGATAAAAGAATATACAAAGCAAGTGATGCACAATGCAATTGCTCACCACCCACCGACCGATGCCCAGCCAGTTCCCGAGCAGTGGTCACCCCTCCCCTGGTCAACTCCCCCCAGTTTATATACTGAGCATGATGTCACATGGTATGGAATAGCCCTTTGGCCAGTTTGGGTCAGCTGTCCTGGCTGTGCCCCCTCCCAGCTTCTCGCTGGCAGGGCATGGGAAGCTGAAAAGTCCTTGACTAGTGTGAGCACTACTTAGCAACAACTAAACCATCGGTGTGTTATCAACATTATTCTCATCCTAAATCCAAAACACAGCACTATACCAGCTACTAGGAGGAAAAGTAACTCTATCCCAGCCAAAACCAGGACAATATGTCAACTATTAAGTAAACCCTACTTTAAGTATTTCAGATGGATAGCTAGCTAGCTAGAGATATGCATATTTTAAGGAGAAGGAGTTGAAAGGTTCAGTAAAGCAATAGTGTGCTATCCAACATAGCAAGAGGAAGACAATTTACCTCTGTCCAAGAGGCATGGCACTGAAAAGACTAATCAAGATGTGTATAAATCAGTGAGTACCTCAGTCAAAAATGACCGAACATCTTCAGAAAAGGGTATCTATTTTCATGAATGTGACAAAATTTAATTTACTTTGTATCTATAAAATCTTATTTTCAGTGGTTCATAGTTTTCTGTCTCTCTCATTTGAGAAGCAGAAATGTGCTTTTGATTCTGGTAACCACATAATCAGACAGCATATAGTACTCCTGTGGAAAAAACAAAGAAAAAACATGTTTCTGGTACTTCTTTATCTCTGTTTTATCTTACTTAAATGCTCTAACCATCTCTGTGAATGAATATAAAAGACACAGTCACACAGCATCTGAAAACAAAGACAATACCACAAATCTAAATGGACTGATCACATAAATATCAGGTTGTGACTATGAGATGCTTACAGCAGTCTTCATAGAGAACAATTTACAAGTAATCTGTTGGCTGTAATATCTTCTTACAAATCATTTGACATTAGGCACTGCCTGAACAGTGAGCATATTCACAAAGTTTTTTTAATGGGAAATTTAAACCAACAAGAGATCTGAATTTGATGGATAAATTACTTGTTATAAATAAATAACGTAGGCTCTTCTGCCAGTAGAGGAGAAAAGGCAGTCTTCCTCACCTTTCATGTATAGATATAAAAGACGTAACATATCAATCTTTAAAGAAAAAAAAAGAGTTCACATTAAATTTCCAGTAGTAATTGGGAAAGTAACAGGAGAGGTTTAAGTTACAAAGAAAACAAGTTGTCAAAGACTTCTGGAGGTAAAGAGCTTTAGGTTCTGAAATATGGAAGAGCCATACACATTCCAGTTACCGATACGAAGAAAAGGTAGATGATAGAATTAGAGAATATATTTACCCATGAAATTTCCATGGATCATTCTAGAATTATTTCAGATACCAAAGGGTAGTACACAAGTAGCACTGTGGATATTTTTACCCCCACACTATCTAACTTTGGTCTGAGCTCTTCTATACTGCATTTCTTATTTAGTATCTTTTCCTTCATTTTGCTACCTGTTTTGCCTGTACAGCTGTGTTAAAACAACAAAGCAAACAATTAATAACATAAAATTATTAGTAGGTACTCCTTGAGAGGTAGAATTCGTCCATTCATTATTATAGATGGAATTATGTTACTATGAGTCTCATTCACGACAAATAGACAAGAACTTGTGTTCTTCATTGCAGTCAAACTCTCCTATCACCTTCAAGCATGAAAACATTCCAAAACAGTGAGCTAAAATTCACTAACTGTGGATGAAGAGAACTGAGAGAAACTTAATATTATTTTTGTATACTTACTCTTTTCTTGAAGTCCTAAAAATAGTAAGGTTTCTGCAGCCAGCGATAACTGTGACCCTAAATCCCCATCCACATATCTTATGGGATAGTATTTCAATGTATCAGGAAGTTCACAGTATGTGTACTACTTTCTGAGTACTTATTTTGGAAATTTAGTTTGGCTCTAACTCAGAAAAAAATGTGACAATGGACAATGCTGTTCAATGGGCATGTATATGGAAAAATATGAGGAATTTTCCCTATTTGTTGTTGATGGAATAATTGAAATAGTAGGTTAGCAATTAAATTCATTCCACTGCAACATATTCACCAAACACTCTATGTATCCCTAGTACATTTAGCTTAAAGCCACTGTGCAATTAGAATAAAGCAGAGGTTCAGCTCAAAGTGGAATGTGTACTTTTGCATTATTTCCCATAACATCATGATGCTGACCATGTGGGGAATTGCAGGGTAGATATGGAATGAAAGTATGGAAATGCAGGTTTCCACAACTGAGATATCAAAATACAAAGAGCTAAAGTAGGAGAAGGAGAGAGAGAGGATGGGTGATGAATACATCATGCCCACCCCAGAGAAATTAGACCTGGCAAGTAATTTCCTTATTTAGTTTAGACAAGAACTACCTACGTAGTTATATACAGGATTTTGGTTCAGGTGAGGTAGTTTTCTTTTGGGGTTTTTTGGCTGATGTTACTCTTGTCAAGGTTCTTTGCTTGTTGTTTATCGTTGGTTAGCATTAAATATCAAAGAATGACACAAAATGAAAAAAAGGAGCAAATAGAACAAATGGAAGAGATACGTCAAGACAAGGATATTCAACCTAAAATAGCAGCTGGCTGAAAGAACACTTAGAGAGGCAAAGAACAATGTCTGAGATATGCATCTTGGTGCTGGGTCAGAATTATTTAATGTTCAACTGCATGAAATATTTTATTGTTTCCTTAGTTCAAGAAGCATGGAAAAGCCTTCTCAGCAGTCCAGGGGAATATCCTATTTCTTGACTGGGATCAACCCACCACACAGTGCTATTCATATTGCAGCAGTGGCCAAAAGCAACAGTCAGACTCGGTGCCCTACTGTGAGTATCTGTATTGGGTTTACTTGCCAAGGCTTTGGTAGCAGGGGGGCTGCAGGGGTGGCCTCTGTGAGAAGAGATATGGAGCTGCCTCCATGTCGGGCAGAGACAGTTCCAGCCAGCTCCAAGATGGACCCATTGCTGGCCAAAGCTGAGCCCATCAACAATGTTGGTAGCGCCTCTGTGGTAACATATTTAGGAAAGGGTAAAAACTGCTGCACAAAAGAAGCTGGGAGAGAGGAGTGAGAATATGCGAGAAACAACTATGCAGACACCAAGGTCAGTGAAGAAGGAGGGGGAGGAGGTGCTCCAGGCGCCGGAGCAGAGGTTCCCCTGTAGGCAGTGGAGAAGACCATGGTGAAGCAGGTTGTCCCCCTGCAGCCCATGGAGGACCCCATGCTGGAGCAGGTGAATATAACCTGAAGGAAGCTGCAGCCTGTGGAGATCCCGTGCTGGAGCAGGCTCCCGGCAGGAACTGTGGTCCGTGGGAGGGACCCCACACTGAAGCAGGGGAAAAGTGTGGGGAGGAAGGAGAGGCAGAGACAACGTGTGATGAACTGACCACAACCCCCATTCCCTGTCCCACCTGCGCTGCTTGGGGCAGGGAGGAGGTAGAAGAGTCGGGAGTGAAGTTGAGCCTGGGAAGAAGGGTGGGGGGAAGGTGGTTTTCGTTTTGTTTTCATTTCTCACTATCCTACTCTGCTATTAATTGGCAATAAATTAAATTAATTTTCCCGAAGTTGAGTCTGTTTTGTCCTTGATGGTAATTGGTGAGGGATCTCCCTGTCTTTATCTCGACCCATGAGCTTTTTTTCATTATATTTTCTCCCACTGTCCTGTTGAGGAGGGGGAGTGAGAGAGCAGCTTGGTGGGCACCTGGAGACCAGCCAAGGTTAACTCACCATGGTACCACTGAACCTATACATAGGAAGTTGTGGTACCTGCCCTGGAAAGCTTGCAATCTGGCTTGAGAAAGGATGTAACAATTGGATAAAGCAAGAGTGTAGTACGGAGAAAAAATAAGAGTGCCAAGATCATGCAGTTGAATAGGGTAAGAAGATGAACAACAAACAATTTCTTAATAGTTTTAGAATTCTCCTCATTTTGTAAGGAAGGTAAATAAATAAAGTCAGCTTTTCCCCAAACCCATTCAATTAGACACTATTTTTTCCAATCTTCCCAGAATAATTATGGCAAACTTCCCACTTAGTTATGCCTAAAGAAAGAAATGTTCAGCAACTAAGAAATGCTCACCAGTTCAGACCAACAATGTAGACAAACTGACATGTCTCCACTGTTTTATGTAAGCTGATTTGTTCCAGGAGTGGTAATGTGTATATTTTGCAACACACCTGTTTACTTAAACCACACAGAAACTTCCCTTTTTCAGGATGTACAGATGAAATATCCTACACATAGCTCTGATATGCAAAGCCAAGTTAACATGTCTCTTGACAATATCAAACATTTTCTTGCTAATACCAAGCTAGGAACCAAGACTGAGTTGAAAACGTGAGGGTATTTATTTTAGATACACCTTGCCCCCGATAAGACACGTTTACATTGTGACAACACTAGATATAGCAAAATGCTGATGGAGATATCTAGGAGGGATTAATGGTAGATAGATGCCTAAATCATACTGTTTTTCTATGGGAACTCGGCTTCTATAAGGTGCCTTATAAGTCTCAACCTGCATCTTATTCTATCCAATGAAGACCCTTTGTCAGGTAGGTGTCTGTGTCCTGCTAGAAGTAGATTTCACTGTGAAGAAGTTGGCCCACATCATTTGACTCTATTCATCCCTCATTTATTTTTTAACACAAATTGCAAACTGTATTTCTCATGTCCTTGATAGCTCTAAGAACATTGTCTCTAATGCAAAGATGCTATACTTTTGTTGTATACTGGGTTTATATTCTTTAGGGAAAACCAAAGTAGAAGACAATTCACATCCTAGTTATACAGATACTGAAGTTACTTTGCCAGTTCTTAGTTATCTCCATCATTGTCTAACCATTTCTGCATTTGCCATACACTCGTATTTTATGAATGGCATTATTGATTGCTATTTTGACTGTACCTCTGTATGCACCTTATTAGTATAATACAGGGTTCTTTTCCTATGCCAATTCTGAAAATTCACCTCAGAATTTGAAAGTAAGTTCTTCTCATTTAGTATTTTTCCAGCAGACATTGAGGTTCTATCGAGAAAATTACCTATTTCTGTGATTACCATGCAAATTCAGGAATGATTATAGAAATGAAGATGAAGATGCTATACACTAGATAGAAAAGAGCTATCAAACTCCAGGTATATAGGACAGTTAGAAATTATTTTTATTTATAAACTAAGCAACTTAGATATGAAAATGAATGAGAAACTATGAATCTAAAACTCCTTTATGCCATTTTTAGTTAGCTTTGTCTTTGTCACATCTTTGATGAGATGCATAGTAATATCATGTTCCAAAATTTCTGCAAACGTTCTGCTTTTATAGTATGTTGAACAGTGTTCCACCTGATAAAAGATTTACAAGGACTTCTTCCCTGCTGAAAAGGAAAGGAAAATGACTGATTTGACATGTCATCCACTCCTCTCTTTTCATACCTAAATGTTCTTAATGTCAGAACAGTTTGGTAAATGCCTCAATACAAAATCAATTGTCTTCTCAAGTTTTCCTTAGCTTGAACTTATTAGCTGTGGTTTTGTGCTTTGTGCAAAATGTCCATATGCAGAAGGGAAAACTCTCATTTTGGACCCTGCCATGACAAAGGCATGTCTGTGTACTGTTCAAGTAAACATTTGCTTTTTCTGAATTTACTTAGGTTTTTCTAGTTTATCATCATGTTCTCTTTTCAATATTCAAAAACTTCAGTAAAATTAGGTATGCGTGTTTGAGATAGTAGGTAGTTCCAGAGCATATGTACTCTGCTTTTGAAGACAATTCAGGACTGAACTCCCTAACCAAAAAAGTACTGTTCATTACACGCACTGTACAAATCTACTTTTAATATAATTAACCGTGCTAAATGAAGTTAGCTGGTACCCACCAGGGGCATTAATGCATAGACAGTGGGCTCTTTTCTCTGAGCGTGTTGGATTTCTAATCCTTTGTATGTGTCATCAGATCATTTGCTAAATTAAAAATAAACATACCTGAATAAATCACTGATGGTACGTTTTGCATACATTACAATGAATACTTCAAAGTTAGCTTTCATTACAGATGCTGACATATAAGAAAAGAAAGAACTGATGGATTTTCCAATCTCTGATTGAATTAGTAGTAGCTGTCTTATTTGTTTATTTATTTTACCTTTTAAGAAATTTCACTTGTTAGACAAATCTTTGGGAGACCAATAAGGAGTTATAAAACACTATTCAAAGATGAAGCACACTATAAATTCAGAAGGGAAAGGTTTTTTGTTTAATTTTCACTATGATCTTTTCAAGTCTAGGTTCAAGTAAGAAGCCAAGCCATGTATTACATGTTGTGAAACTATCAATATTCAGCTCTACCAACACTTTAAATTTTAAAAATCCTGTTATTAAAACCTCAGTGCAAAACCCTGACTTGACAAAAACTCTACTGGCTTCAGAAGGTGTTCATCTTCAAGCCTCACACAAGACAAGACAATCAGTTATCTTAGCTCCTATAATTGGTTTTCTTGACAATGCTCTCTGATGCTGCAGAGATGTATGTGTGTGAATTTTATTCATTGGGGGTAGATACATGCAATTCCATAGGACTACCCACAGTGTATAAAGCAAAGCAACTACAGACTAGTTTTGTAATGAAGATAAATAAACCCAAAATATTGGATAGGGGCCAGGGAGGTGACATTTAGGCTAATAATCGATTTCAGGACATTACCTACTAATGAAAATTCTAATAATTTTCAATGTTTGATGAAATGACAAGAAGTTCATTAAAGCAAGAAAAAAAATATGCATTCCCTTATAAATTCAGAACAAAAAACAGAAGTTTGAACATTTATTTTGGGCTCTACTTCGGATCAAAGGAAACTGCCTGATTAAAGATATCAAAATCAAACCTACAAATTGTAACTAAACTTAACTAGAAGATTAACTTCTGTAAAAATAAATTCTTATAGAGTCTGGTCCAAAGCCTGCTGATGTCAGAAAAAGTCTGTGACCCTGGATTCTAATTAGGTTGGTTTGTTAAAAAAATTATCTCATTATAGACCTGAACCTGAAAATACTCAGTGTCCTTAGTTTCTAGTGAAGTTCACATACTGTAAAGAATATCTTAACATCTTAATTCAAATTATTAAGGGGAATGAATTACAATTAGGATCCTTTTCATACAATGCATCTACAAGAGAATTTTTAAATAAAGATACCTGGATTTGCTGTAAAATGTGCAGTATTCTAGTATGCGACTAAATTATCCAGCTTAGAATATTTGAATGCAAAAATGAGAAGTTACAAAAAGTAAGATCAATAAGATCTACATGACAAGAGAAGTTTGAATAATCTAGTTGCAATGCAAAGTTTATGCAAGCAGAAAAATCAGAGGAAGTACATTGCCTACTCAAGCATAACTCATGGATGAGTAAACTTAGTTTTTCTTCGTAGCAGCTCATATGGAGCTGTGTTTTGGATTTGTGATGAAAACAGTGTTGATAACACAGGGATGTTTTAGTTATTGCTGAGCAGTGCTTACACAGCATCAAGGCCTTTTCTACTCCTCACACTGCCCCACCAGCGAGTAGGCTGGGGGTGCACAAGAAACTGGGAGGGGACACAGCCGGGACAGCTGACCCCAACTGACCAAAGGGATATTCCATACCATATGATGTCGTGCTCAGTAATAAAAGCTGGGGGAAGAAGAAGGAAGGGGGAGACGTTCGGAGTGATGGCGTTTGTCTTCCCAAGTAACCGTTACGCGTGATGGAGCCCTGCTTTCCTGGAGATGGCTGAGCACCTGCCTGCCGATGGGAAGTAGTGAATGAATTCCTTGTTTTGCTTTGCTTACGCGTGCAGCATTGCTTTCCCTATTAAACTGTCTTTATCTCAACCCACGAGTCCTCTCACTTTTACCCTTCTGATTCTCTCCCCCATCCCACTGTGGGGGGAGTGAGTGAGTGGCTGTGTGAGGCTTAGCTGCCTACCGGGGTTAACCCATAACACTCAAATACAAAAAGCCCTCAAGAAACTTCAGGCTGAAACCAACCACTATTCATCAAGCCATTTTACATAGCAACTCTGCAACAGCCAACAGGATGGTTTTGCATTTGATCCCAAACAAATAAATACCAGATTCTGAGAACTATACTTCACAAATGCAAAGTTTTTCTAGTCTCATGTTAGGATTTTATAAAATTATATATATTTCTCGCTTCATATATATGCCTCTATCTGGTTTAACACTAATCAAGGGCACAAATTAGGCATCCTATAACAGTACAATTGATTTTAAAAAATATTATGAATCATGAAAAATTATGTGATTGGTCTAAACAGTTGATACATCTAAATTAAATTTCCCTATTGTACACTATCAGTTTTTTTCATCAACAAACTAAACAGCAGTAAGCTTAAAGGACCTGATCTCAGGTTAACTTAAAATAGAGAATAATATTTTTAAAGCCACAATGAAAAATATCTGAGGGGATGAACAGTCTGCAAATTCGGTGAATAACAAAACCCCAAACCAACAACCTCTGTAGCAGGCTGCCAGGAAGAGTGCTAACTGGAGGGTCAGACTCCTGCATGTCATAAGGTACCAGTTACTGATTCTTGAAGGCCCAATCCAGCAGATGCTTCCACCTGCAGCCTTCTCAGTCAGTAGAGCATGGGAAGCTGAAAAGTCCTTGGCTAGTGTAAGCATTACCTAGCAACAACTAAAACATCGGCGTGTTATCAACATTGTTCTCATCCCAAATCCAAAACACAGCACTGTACCAGCTACTAGGAAGGAAATTAACTCTGTCCCTGCTGAAACCAGGACAGATTATTAAGTGTAAATCATTTCAAGCAATATTTAATTAAATTGCAATACATTTTTATGAGAACTGCATCAAGATCATTAAATGCAATGACAAATGTTTGTGCAGACAGTAGCATTTGGACTGTTAACTTGACATGGGGAACCTGGTAGTGTCAGGAAGGTGCTTCGAATCTACCTAAGTAGGGTAAAAAAACTTCCAGCCTACACTGATAGTGTTAGACAGGATCATGTAGAAAATATCCTCACCACTAAACTTGCAGTGAAGAAGTACTTTTGTATTCTCCTCCATTCCTTTGCAAGGATTCATAAGCAAACAGACCTTGGGAAAATACACCCAAAAGGAGCTTTGGCTGAAATCCATGGATCTTAATTTGTTCACCTCACTGGATCATCTGTCTTATAAAAACAGCGTTTATGAACTCTCGTAAAAGCAGTAAGGAAGGGAGACACATTTTAGATGACAACCTGTCTCGCTTCCCCGAGCATAGTTTTGGGGAGACGCTCTCTGAGCCAGGTTTATTTTTTCTGGTGACAGGCTAATTCCCATGCGAAGTTTCACTTTTCAATGAGAACTTACTCTGGGATGATCAGTGGTAGTATATTTCTCCTGTTATTGTGAATAGTTGCGAGATAAATGGCTGGATTAATCAAGCATTCATCAAGCATACAAGGCCTAAGCTAACGAGCACATCATGAGATAGATAAGAACTAGCAGAAACCAGACAAGGACAACCAGAACTGTAACAAAAGGCAGTGATGAGCCAATTTGTGACCATATAAGGAAAAGTTCACCTCCTGCAGAGACCACTAGAAACCTGCAGAGACCCCTGGAAACCTGCAGAGACCCCTGTAGAAGCTCCTACAGGACTCAAAACGCATGCATGAAAGACTATGCAGATATTATAATTAGCTCTTAGAAATATAATGAATATGTATGATTGTTCCAAGAAATTATTATGAATATGTATATGGAAGAACCATATAAGGGATGGCTGATGCAACATACGGTGTGCATGCTAGGCGGAGAGATCCCCCATGCACCCGGTGCCGAATAAAGTAATGCCTGCTCTTTAATACACCCAGTGATAAGGAGTTTCATGCCCGATTTTCGGTGACAATTTGGCGACCCAGATGGGACAACGCATCTGACACTCGATGGATTCTTGGGATCGAGAGGACTCCGGCGCCACCAAAGTCTTTTTTTCGGGGAGATCCTCCGGTCCCCTGATCCGGTGAGTTCTGTGCAAGATCCCCTGGGATTATAAGGCATTACTTCTAAGGGAACCTGTCCATAAGTCGGGGAAGAAAATTCCCGCCGGATTGGGTTACAGGGATTATAAGGGAAGGCTTGTTTGCACGTTATCACAGGGACGCCCGGAGTGCCAGCCGCGGAGGGGTGTGTGAGTGTGTGAGTGTGTGAACGTGTCCGATATTGCTAATTGTAGGTAATTGTTGTCTGTAATCGTTGTATCATGGGTTCTGGACAATCCTTAGAAGGGGGAATCTTGAAAAGGTCACCTCTGGGATGTTTATTAAAGCATTGGAAGGATGTTGGGAATGACCCCCTTACAAGGAAGCAATTGATTGAATACTGTAATCATTGTAAATGATTGATTGAATATTGTAGTCACTGTATGTGTTGGAAGACCAAGAAAAATGGCCAAAGAATGGGACTTTGAAGTATAATACTATATTACAATTAATGTTATTTTGCCGCCGTGAAGGGAAATGGAATGAAGTGCCTTATGTTGATTTGTTCTTTACATTGCGAAATCGACCGGAATGGCAGAAAGATTGTTGTTTAGTGCCAAACGATCCTATGGTTCTGGCCTTAGAGAAGGATCAGGGAAAGAAACCAAGGAGATGATGTTCTGCTTGTAGTATTGGAAAGCGTTGTGTTAAGTATGGAAAATCGGAGGAAGAGGATGTAGATTTACTAGTGGCCCCAGGGCAAAGGAGGTGGGAGTCACAAAGGCAAGAGAGGTCAGGGAGAAGGCGGGAAGATGAGTCGAGTGCAGATGAAGAAGGGGATTTTAGCCCCATAGCCGGGAGAACTAGGAGGGGAATGGAATATCGTGATGCGGAAAGGGGGGAGGCACTTCAAGCACCTCTCCGGCAAGCGGTTGGGAATAACGGGGCGGTTACTGTTAAAGTTCCGGTTTCAGTAATTGATTTAAGGTCCTGGAAGGAATTGTCAGGGACATATAGAGAAGATCCAGAGAAGGTAACAAAAATATTTGAGACCATAGTTCAAACCCAGGACCCGGATTGGATCGATATACAGGTGGTGTTGGATACTTTGTTAACTCTAGATGAGAGAACTATGGTATTAGCTAAAGCTAAAGAAGAGGCAGAAAGAATACATGCTCAGAGTGCCCAACCAGGAACTGTGAATGACCATTTTCCACCTGCGGATCCCCGATGGGATCCTAACAACCCAGCTCAACGAGAATTATTGACCAGATCCAGAGATTGATAGTGTTTGGTATAAAACACGCTATTCCAAAAGCTATTTATCTGTCCAAATTGTACCAGGTGATACAAGGGAAGGAAGAATCTCCCTCTGACTTTCATGAGCGATTAATGTCTGCAGCTCAGAAGTACACAAACCTGGATCCTGAAAAGGAAGGGGATGCTTTGCAATTGGTAACTTTGTTTGTAGGACAGTCTGCACCAGATATCAGGAAGAAGCTTCAGAGACTAGAGGGAGAAGATTCCAGGAACCTTAACAAATTATTAGAAGCCGCTTGGAAGGTGTATAACAACAGGGAGGTCGTTGAGAGGAATCGGGAAAGGAAGCTGATTGCTGCACTAACAGAAGAAGGATCACGAGGAGTAGGGTATGGGGGGCGAGGCCGGGGGAGTGCTGGAGGAAACAGATTCCAGCACCGACCTCTGGATAGGGATCAATGTGCTATTTGCAAGGAAAAGGGACATTGGAAACGAGAGTGTCCGCGAGGGAGGAGAGTTAGCGGAACTACCCCTGATCAGGCTGTAAAACTGTTGACTCTAGACGAGGCATGAAGAGGACCGGGGGAGTCATCCCCAGCTGAGCCCCTGGTTACCCTGATGCTGGGGAATGAGAGGACAGATTTTTTGATAGACACTGGAGCAGCATATTCCGTTTTAAATATCTGTAAAGGGAGTTTTAGTCAAGATACCGTAAATGTAGTTGGTGCCACTGGGAAAGGGGAAAACCGGCCATTTTTCCAGCCGTTAAAATTTAAAATAGGAAGGCGATGGTTGACACATCAATTCTTATGCATGCCTGAATGCCCAATGCCATTGTTAGGAAGGGATATCCTGAGTAAACTGAATGCACAAATAACTTTTGAAAATGGGAGTGTACAAGTCCATATTCCAGAAAGTAAAGCCCTGGAAGCCCAGGTTTTTATGTTACAGCAACCCAAGGCAGAAGAAGGGATTCTGGAGGAGATGATAGAGAATGCTGTTACACCGCTGGTTTGGGCCACCGAAATCCCAGGGAAATCACGAGCAGCAGAACCAGTAAGAATACAACTAAAACCTAACGCCAGACCGGTAAGACAAAAACAATATCCTTTAAAATTGGAAGTAAGAAGGGGATTGGAAAAAATGATTAATAACTTTGTACAGTATGGATTGCTAGTAGAATGCCAATCAGCCTATAATACCCCTATTTTGCCAGTAAAGAAACCTCATTCAGATGAATATAGGCTGGCACAAGATCTTAGGGCTATCAATCAAATAGTGCAGGATATACATCCTGTCGTAGCCAATCCGTATACTCTATTGACTACGATCAAGTAGAATGATAAGTGGTTCACCGTCTTAGATTTAAAGGATGCTTTCTTCTGCATGCCTCTAGAGGCAGGAAGTCAGGCGTTGTTCGCATTTGAATGGGAAAGTCTGAGTACAGGCCAAAAAACACAACTTACCTGGACTGTGTTGCCCCAAGGTTTTAAAAACAGTCCCACGTTGTTTGGAAATCAATTAGCGAAAGAATTAGAAGTGTGGAAGAAGGAAAATGAAGACACCCCGATAGAGAACCCTGACTGCGAACTGTTCACAGACGGAAGCAGTTTTGTGTGCCAAGGGAAACGAGTGGCTGGTTATGCGGTCGTGACTCAGACTGAAGTTGTGGAAGCTCGTCCGCTACCTGGGAACACATCTGCTCAAAAGGCAGAATTGGTCGCACTCCAAAGAGCCTTAGAACTATCTAAGGATAAAAGAGTCAACATATGGACTGATTCCAAGTATGCGTTTGGGGTAGTACACGCCCATGGAGCTATATGGAAAGAGAGAGGACTGCTATCTGCACAGGGATCTCCTGTCAAGTATGGGGATATAATTAAACAACTGTTGGACAGTGTTCAGCTACCAGTAGAAGTAGCCATAATGCATTGTGAAGCCCATCAGTCTGGACAAACATCAACTAATATAGGGAATCGATTAGCGGATAAAATAGCAAAAGAGATGATAGCAGAGGAAAGCATCCTGATTGTTGCTCCATCGAGGTATGAAAACCTCCCAAATGTAACCCCAGAATATCAGAGCCAAGATAACCAATTGGCCGAACTATTAAAAGCCCACCTAAACCCTGAAGGGTGGTGGATAACAGCAGATAGACAAGTAATAGTACCCCAGGCAGTAATGAGGCAGTTGGCAGAAGACAAACATAAAGCAACACATTGGGGTGCAGAAGCCATTGTAAATGCCTTAAAAGATCAAGTACTTAGCGTAAGGATGACAGGCATCGTTATTAACGAGTATAGCAGGTAAGTCTGAAATTTGCTTACAAAATAATCCACATTCCTATAAAAGACCCCCCCTTAGGGATTATAAAAAAGGGAAATAGTCCTGGAGACTACTGGCAGATAGATTTTGCTGAGTTACCTCGACAAGAAGGATACCGGTATTTGCTGGTTCTAGCTGATACATTTTTTTGGATGGCCTGAAGCATTTCCCTGTCGCACCAACAAAGCTAGGGAAGTTACTAAGGTGTTATTGAAAGAAATAATACCCCGATTTGGGGTTCCCTTCGGAACGTCTTCAGATAGAGGCCCACATTTCATAGCAGAAATTGTACAGAACTTGTCTAAAATGTTAGGGATCAGGTGGGATTTACATACCCCATGGAGGCCACAATCCAGTGGGAAAGTTGAGAGAATGAATCAGAGTCTAAAAAGACAGATGAGCAAAATTTGTCAGGAAACATCACTTAAATGGCCGCAGGCTCTTCCCCTGGCTTTATTGAGAGTCAGAATTCAGCCAAATTCCAAGGAAAAGGTGAGCCCATACAAGACCCTCTATGGGAGACCTTATCAAGTTACCATCATTCCTGGGGAAAGCTAAGTAAAAGGAAATCATGATTTAAAGGTGTATGTAATATCTCTGGGAAGGATACTTTCATCTTTACATCGATTTATTGGTTTAGCTTCTCCAATAACTTTGGACGTCCAGGTACATCCCTATCATCCAGGAGACTGGGTATACATCTGGACCTGGGGAGATGAACCACTCAAAGAGAAATGGAAAGGACCTTTGCAAGTTCTTCTGACTACCCATACAGCAGTAAAAGTAGACCAAATAAACTTGTGGGTACATTTCACTCGGATAAAACCAGCTCCAGAACCGGACGAACCTCAGTGGAAAATAAAATCGGCAGAAAGTCTATGGGTAAAACTGACAAAGGGACAATGATGCTTTTTGTGTTGTACATTCTAGGGTTGAGTGTATTAAAAGGGGCCGCTGTTAGTAATGGGGATGGACATGAAAATACCTATGAGAATTTAAAGATAAGCTTTGCAAAGGCAGTGAATATGACTGATTGTTGAATATGTTCACAAGTAATGACAGGAGGGACAGGATTTCCTTGGAAAGTAATCCCCTTAAGTTGGCCTGAGATGTGTCCCTTTAGTCACTCAATGTTGTAAAGTCTTATGTAGAACTCCCGAACAGAACATGTATTACTATGAATATGAGTTATGAGACTCCCAAGAAAAAGATCTTGGAAGTCTCAAAGCAGGGGGAATTGTTGTGAATACTTGCGAGATAAACGGCTGGATTAATCAAGCATACGCCAAGCATACAAGGCCTAAGCTAACCAGCACATTGTGAGATAGATAAGAACTAGCAGAAACCAGACAAGGACAACCAGAACTGTAACAAAGGGCGGTGATGAGCCAATTTGTGATCATGTAAGGAAAAGTTCACCTCCTGCAGAGACCACTAGAAACCACCCGAGACCCCTGTAGAAGCCCCTAAAGGACTCAAAACGCATGCGTGAAAGACTATGCAGATATTATAATTAGTTCTGGGAAATGTAATGAATATGTATGATTGTTCCAAGAAATGTGATGCATATGTATATTGAAGAACCATATAAGGGATGGTTGATGCAACGTACGGTGTGCATGCTAGGCAGAGAGATCCCCCATGCACCCGGTGCCGAATAAAGTAATGCCTGCTCTTTAATACACCCAGTGTTAAGGAGTTTAATTCCCGATTTTCGGTGACACTGTGACTCTCATGCAGAAAACCAAAAGTCCATAGTCAAGAGTTTATTTGATGAAGGTGTTACCGTTACGGTAACAAAGGTTTTCTTGTAATTACAAGGTCATTAAGGGAATCTGACAACAACTCTTAAATGAAGGTCCCCAGCAGTTGCTCCAGTTTTGGGAGATGTGCTGGCCAGGGACTCTATCTCGGCAGGGATAGAGTTAATTTCCTTTCTAGTAGCTGGTACAATGCTGTGTTTTGGATTTAGGATGAGAACAAAGTTGATAACGCACCGATGTTTTAGTTGTTGCTAGGTAATGCTTACACTAGCCAAGGACATTTCAGCTTCCCATGCTCTACCGACTGAGAAGGCTGGAGGTGCACAAGAAGCTGGGAGGGGGCACAGCCAAACTGGCCAAAGGGACATTCCATACCATGTGACAACATGCTCAGTACATAAACTGGGGAAAGCTGGCCAGGGTGGCCGCTGCTCGGGGACTGGCTGGGCATCGGTCGGCAGGTGGTGAGCAATTGTACTGTGCATCACTTGCTTTGTGTATTATTATTATCGTATTATTATTATTATCATTTTATTTCAATTATTAAACTGTTTTTATCTCAACCCATGAGTTTTTCTCACTTGTGCTCTTCCAATTCTCTCCCCCATCCCACTGGTGTGTGGGGGGGAGTGAGCGAGTGGCTGCGTGGTGCTTAGTTGCCGACTGAGGTTAAACCACAACATCTTACTAATGGCCCCCCTCCCCTCCCTGCCACCCCATTTCTGGTGTCTCCAGTGCTGATGAGCTAATAGCCTATTTTGCATATTTTGGTGCTGCCCCGCGGCCTAGCAAGCTATGTGTCTTAGCGCCCTCACCCACCCACATGCTCGGCGCGGGGCAAGCGGGCGGGGCGGGGGGTGAGACGAGATGAACCGCCCAACTGCCCACTTGCTCCAACCGTTGTTGTCACCTCTCCCTCAGGCCAGGGTGGGCTGGGGCGGGTCGGGGCAGGCAGCCGTGGGGGAACTGTCAAGCTTGCACTTTTCCAATCGCATCACGCGAACAAATAGCAGGAGAGCAGCTAGCCAGAAGGGCTTGTGTAACTTTGCAAATGTGCCAGAAAGTTTAAAGTCTCTCATCTCTCCTCCTCCTCCTTCTTCTTCCCTCACTCCAGACACCAGCACGAGCTGGAGGAAGAGGAGAGGCTGTTTGCTCCAGCTCCTATTCACATCCCCTCCCCTATGAATACCGGGGAGAAGAAAAGCCGCTCTCGTCTCCCTCCCCCTCGACAGGTTTCCTTCCTGAAGGGCCTGAACTACCCCTCGTGACATCATCCAGGTGCAGCTGGGCCTGAGCCCCCGTTTCCATCTTTCTTTATTATATAAACACACAGCTGAGACCCCCTTCCCCCCAGGCAAGAAGACAACCCCTTGCCTGTCTGCCCCCCCCCCCTTTTTTTGCCCCCAGATGCACACCTAGGAAGGAGAAGATGCATTTTGCGCCGCAGGGGCTCCTGCTCGCCCAGCTTCACGCGTGTGTCTACTGGAGCTGCCTGTGGCCCGCCGGCTGCCAGCAGCTGCCCCCCGCCATCTGGAGGCAACCGATTCAGTGGGAGAACAACGGGCAGGTGTACAGCCTGCTCAGCCTCGGCTCCAAGTACCAACCCCTCCGGCGCTGGCAGTCGGCGGAGGCAGTGGGCAGCCCCATTCTGCTGCTCCAAAACAATGGCACGTTGCTGCAGGGGGCTGTCGGCAGCCGGAACTCCGGTGCTCGCTACTGGTTCCAGGCAGGCTGCCAGGCTCCATCCGGGAATCATGCCATCGCCGCGGGGCAGCGGAGCCAAGGGGCCGCCACACCTGCGGCCCCCTTGTTGGGGGCGTCGTGGCCCAACGCTCCCATCAGTCCCGCCAGCGGCTCCGGGGCCAGCAGCAACCACAGCAGCACCAGGGCTGGCAGACTGCCTCCCCTCAGCAACTTCAGACCCAGCCGGGAAGATGTCATGATAGAAGATGACCCCTACAACCCCTACGAGTACACAGACGATAACCCCTATTACAACTACTACGACACCTATGAGAGGCCCCACCAGGGCAGCAGGTACAGACCTGGCTATGGCACTGGCTACTTCCAGTATGGTAAGAGCCCTTCCCCCCCACCGCCAGCCTCACACCCCTCCAGGGTGCTCTGCACGGGGAGTCCGTCAGGCCCCGCCGCTCTGCAGCCCTCCGTGCCACCCCGGTTTGCTCTCTCCCGCTCACTCTGAGTGTCCTGGGACAAGGCGAGACGGTGCCAGTGCAGCACATACCGATGGTCTGTGTAAGAAGCATCACGCTCTGGAGAAGCCATTCATCCTGCTTTCCCCTTGCACAAGGCAAAAGTCTAACCCGGGAGGCGTTTGTACAGCTCCCCAGCCTGTATGGAGCCCAGGTGGGTAGCAGCCGGTGCAGCTATGGGGCGAGCTGCGGGCAACACAGTAAAGGCCAACTGCAGTTTTCTGTGAGTTTTGTTGGAGGTATTGTGCTTGTGATGTGTTTTTTGAGAAAAACCCAAGGTATGAGGATCTGAACAAAAGGGGGCAGGGGTCCATAGCAAAATGACAACTTCTAAAGATTGGGTGTGAAGCAAAGTTTTTGCAGACGTGTCCTGGGTTGATCTTGCTGTTATGTGGTTGGTTTGATGAACTGCAGGTCTCCCTGACTTAGTCCCGGACCCCTATTACATCTAAGCGTCCATATATGTCCAGAGGATGTCCATGTATAACTTGATGTGCTGCTGAAGAGAACTGCCTGGCAAAGTAGGCATTGCCCCGGCTTTTTCCTTTTCACTTCAGGCTCTTGTGCTCTTGCACCTGCCTCAGAGTACCTAAGGGCACAGTGGAGTGGAGTGGAGAAAAGTGAGGCAGGAGGGCCTGACAAAATATACTCCAGTTTGTAACCCTCTTGTAAGTCTTTGAAAGGTGGCAAAGTGTGCATAGAAGAAAAGATACAGCCATATTAGTGAGACAAACCAAAGATGCTTTGAAGAAACTACAATTTTTAAAAGTTATACCACACACTTGTATTATCAGGCTCATCTGAACATGTGAATTATGCAAAATGGAGTCACCCAAAAAACCTCTTGAATATGGCGATTTTCATGTTCCTCCTCTACCCCTACCAAATCACATTCTGCTCCATTTAAAAAAAACCTGTTCTTAACCAACACAAGTTACTATTAAAATTATAACCATGCTAGTTGTTTCTGGGCATATGCATTGTAACGTCTCTTCAGACTAAAATCTGTCTGAAAAGTGTTTCAAAGCCTTTTAAAAGCTTGAAATAACCACTTTGCTAGCAAGGCAGGTCCTATCCACTTGGCAAAGAGGGATTTTTTTCCTGTTTTGTTTGGAATGAAATCACCATGTCCATTTTAAACCATTTTAACTTGTATGATACCTTATCATGCAAAACAGATTTATTTATTTACCAGCATCATAAATTGATGTCAGACTGTTTCCAGGGTCATGCTCTAGTTAGATTGCTGCAGAAAGAAAAAAGGGCATAAGAACCAGTATTTTTTATGTTAACTTTACAGTAAATACTATCTGAAATGTTTTGAGATATCATTTCATTAAAATATCCCAATATTTAAAAGACTGTAGATTACAACTATGTAAAATAAGATAAGCCTGGGGCATACATGTTTGTGTTTTGTTTTTTTTTACAACAGAAGCAAACAAGTTATTTTGTTTTATAGCAGCTAGTGAAATTGCTTTTTTGGTACCAGAGTAATTTTATAGCTAAGCAGTGATCTGTTTAAGAGCCAGAGCCAAAAAGTCAGTGATCAAACTCCTGTTTACAGTATTAGAAGCAGATCTGAATCTTACCCAATTATTGCTCTGATACCAGGTACTTCTGAACACATCATGTGGAATTCTTGCGCGTCTTTAATTCTTGAGTTTTAAGGGGGCTACTTAAGAGCCCTATGTTATTAGTTACTTCTCAAACAATATAAAATGTTTTTAAAGTGTTTTTGCATATATTTATGGCTCTTTTTTGCATTATTATAGTTCAGCATATCGAGCAGATGTTAGAGACTATGATAATCGAGTGCTCTTGAGATTCCCCCAAAGAGTGAAAAATTAAGGCACATCAGATTTCCTACCAAACAGACCCCGATATTCATGGGAGTGGCACAGCTGTCACTGGTGAGTGAAGTGCTCAGTATAGTTACCTTCTAATTATATTTTTCATTAGCGAATTGTCAATTATAATGTGATATGTTCTAGAACTGCAGTGAAGTGGGGAGGAGAAGATGCAAAACTTTAGGATTTTCCTAGCTCATCCATTTTATGGTAGTGGTAATTACTCTTTATATAGCTACATGCATCAAACCGAAATGGATATGAAGCTTATCTATGAAACTCTTACAAGTATAAATTTTTTTATAAATACAAATCTCAAATAGGTTTTGACAGTGGCACCATCTCCCTTTAACTATATTTTATATAGATTACTGTCCAGTTACATTTAAGTGAAACCAGTAAATAAAAATCTCAATATATTAAAATTACTGTGCAGACCCTAAAATGGACATTTACTAATATGTCCCATATAATATGTTATTGTAAACATTGAACTATACTTCTTGACCTGAATTTCATGGGTTTTTGGTGAGGAATGTTCTGGTCAATATGGGAAAGAGAAGGTATTGACTTGACTGATCCCATTATCAATCTCTGTATCATATTATGATATTTTCACATAGCAAAATTGCTCTTGAAAGGAAACATGGCAAGACAAATGTAGGAGAACATTTTCAACGTTTTGGGAGCAAGTAGCACTGCAAACTTGTACTCTTTCAGAAAATTCACATACAAGAGTTTGCAGTTTTATTCCAAGTTTAGCTATTTCATAGCAGGACCAATTGTAAAATACTAGAAAGCTTACTTTACTTCCAACTTACTTAAAATATAAATCTAATGTTACAGTTTCATAAGTGATAATTTAATATTACTCTATAATAGATATAAATATGTAATGTGGGCTTGATCTAAAGCCCCCTGGAGTCAATGGAATATTTCCACCTAGCTTTAGGGGCTTAAGCTTATCTGGCTGTAATCAAACTCCAATGAAAATCAGTATCATTAAAACAAATTCTTTCAAAGACAGACTAATATTACTAGGTTATAAATCTTGTAAGGATCAAAAAACTAAAACCAAATCAAACCAAACAAAAAAGCCTCTATAAATGCCTCAGTTAAAACAATTCCCCACCCCCCATCAGAAAAAAACCCACTGTCGTGGTTTAATTTCAGTCGGCAACTAAGCACCACGCAGCCGCTCGCTCACTCCCCCCTGACCCCGGTGGGATGGGGGAGAGAATTGGAAGAGCACAAGTGAGAAAAAGTCGTGGGTTGAGATAAAAACAGTTTAATAATTGAAATAAAATGATAATAATAATATGATAATACTAATAATAAACAAAGCAAGTGATGCACAGTGCAATTGCTCACCACCCGCCGACCGATGCCCAGCCAGTCCCCGAGCAGCGGCCCCCCCGGCCAGCTTTCCCCAGTTTATGTACTGAGCATGACGTCACATGGTATGGAATGTCCCTTTGGCCAGTTTGGCTGTGCCCCCTCCCAGCTTCTTGTGCACCTCCAGCCTTCTCAGTCAGTAGAGCATGGGAAGCTGAAAAGTCCTTGGCTAGTGTAAGCATTACCTAGCAACAACTAAAACATCGGTGTGTTATCAACTTTGTTCTCACCCTAAATCCAAAACACTGTACCAGCTACAAGAAAAGAAATTAACTCTATCCCTGCCGAAACCAGGACAATATCCACCCCTTATTCTATACCATCTGCGTCATGCTCGTCTCATATTTTCCAGTACATTTTCATTAATCACCACCCCTTTTTTTATATATATACACACACACACACACACACACAGAGATATCATTCCCTTCGTCTGTGGGCCATCCCTCTAAAATGTTCGGTGAGTTCATTTAGTCCATGACTTCGGGCTCCATCTGTCATAATAATCTTCCAGGGTAGGAAAAATGGAGATGGTATGTGGTGTTGGATTGTTTCATGTTGAAGTCAGTTCTGGTACCATCATCACTGTGCTTTGCTTGGTTTCACTGAAGTTATTCTTCATTAGTCTGGGTGATTCTTATTGTAATAACATTAGTATGGCATATAATATTATTAGTATGATTAGTATATCTGTGTATTATTAGTATAACTATTATAACTATAATTAGTACTTAACATCACATAATTCAGATCATTGGCTATTCTCACCCAAAATCAAATCCCCTTGAGGTACACATCGGACTTCCCCATCCTTCCGCATTATCCACCAAGTGCACCCAGGTCCTTGAGCAAAAGCAATCCCACGGATGGGTCTGCCTCTGCCCGAGGCAGGAATAACCCAGACTGTCTTCCCCAGCATATTTTTTATGTGCACTACAGGGACTTTATTCCCATCTACAGTACGTAAAAGTTCTGACTGGGCAGGGCCAGCTCGATTGGCAGATCCCCTAGTGTTGACTAACCAGGTGGCCTTTGCGAAATGCGTATCCCAATGTTTGAACGTCCCGCCACCCATTGCTCTCAGCGTAGTCTTTAACAGTCCATTGTATCATTCGATTTTCCCGGAGGCTGGTGCATGATAGGGGATGTGATACACCCACTCAATGCCGTGCTCTTTGGCCCAGGTGTCCATGAGGTTGTTTTGGAAATGAGTCCCGTTGTCTGACTCAATTCTTTCTGGGGTGCCATGTCGCCATAGGACTTGCTTTTCAAGGCCCAGGATAGTATTCCGGGCAGTGGCATGGGGCACGGGATATGTTTTCAGCCATCCGGTGGTTGCCTCCACCATTGTAAGCACGTGGCGCTTGCCTTGGCGGGTTTGTGGGAGTGTGATATAATCGATCTGCCAGGCCTCCCCATATTTATATTTCAGCCATCGTCCTCCATACCAAAAAGGCTTTAACCGCTTGGCTTGCTTGATTTCAGCGCATGTTTCGCATTCATGGATAACCTGGGCTATAGTGTCCATGGTCAAGTCCACCCCTCGATCACGAGCCCATCTATATGTTGCATCTCTTCCTTGGTGGCCTGAGGTGTCATGGGCCCACCGAGCTAGAAATAATTCACCCTTATGTTGCCAGTCCAGATCCACCTGAGCCACTTCAATCTTAGCAGCCTGATCCACCTGCTGGTTATTTTGATGTTCTTCAGTGGCCCGACTCTTGGGTACGTGAGCATCTACGTGACGGATTTTACAACCAGGTTCTCCACCCGGGCAGCAATATCTTGCCACAATGCGGCAGCCCAGATGGGTTTGCCTCTGTGCTGCCAGTTGCTCTGCTTCCATTGCTGCAACCACCCCCACAGGGCATTTGCCACCATCCATGAGTCAGTACAGAGATAGAGCACTGGCCACTTCTCTCGGTCAGCAATGTCTAAAGCCAGCTGGATGGCCTTTACTTCTGCAAATTGGCTTGATTCACCTTCTCCTTCAGCAGTTTCTGCCACTTGTCGCATAGGACTCCATACAGCAGCTTTCCACCTCCGATGCTTTCCCACAAGACGACAGGACCCATCAGTGAACAGGGCATATTGCTTCTCATTTTCTGGTAGTTCATTAAACATTGGGGCCTCTTCAGCACGCGTTACCTCCTCCTCTGGCAATATTCCAAAATCTTTGCCCTCTGGCCAATCCATGATCACTTCCAGGATTCCTGGGCGACTGGGGTTTCCTATTCGAGCCCGTTGTGTGATCAGTGCGACCCACTTACTCCATGTAGCATCAGTTGCATGATGTGTACAGGGGACCCTCCCTCTGAACATCCAGCCTAGCACCGGCAGTCGGGGTGCCAGGAGGAGCTGTGCTTCAGTGCCGATCACTTCTGAAGCAGCTCGAACCCCTTCATAGGCTGCCAATATCTCTTTTTCAGTTGGAGTATAGCGGGCCTCGGATCCTCTGTATCCCCGACTCCAAAACCCTAGGGGTCGACCTCGAGTCTCCCCTGGTGCTTTCTGCCAGAGGCTCCAGGTAGGGCCATTCTCCCCGGCTGCGGTGTAGAGCACATTTTTTACCTCTTGCCCTGCCTGGACTGGCCCCAGGGCTACTGCATGAACTATCTCCCGTTTAATTTGTTCAAAAGCTTGTCGTTGCTCAGGGCCCCATTTGAAATCGTTCTTCTTCCGGGTCACTTGATAGAGAGGGTTTACAATCAGACTGTAATTTGGAATGTGCATTCTCCAAAAACCCACGACGCCTAAGAAAGCTTGTGTTTCCTTTTTGCTAGTTGGTGGAGACATGGCTGTTATTTTGTTGATCACATCCATTGGGATCTGACAACGTCCATCTTGCCATTTTATTCCTAAAAATTGGATCTCCTGTGCAGGTCCCTTGACCTTTGTTTTATGGCAAAACTGGCCTTCAGCAGGATTTGGACTATTTCCTTCCCTTTTTCAAAAACTTCTCCTGCTGTGTTGCCCCACACAATGATGTCATCAATGTATTGCAGGTGTTCTGGAGCTCCACCCTGTTCTAGTGCAGTCTGGATCAGTCCATGGCAAATGGTGGGGCTGTGTTTCCACCCCTGGGGCAGTCGGTTCCAGGTGTACTGAACGCCCCTCCAAGTGAAAGCAAATTGTGGCCTGCACTCCGCTGCCAAAGGAATTGAGAAAAACGCATTAGCAATATCAACTGTGGCATACCACTTGGCTGCCTTTGATTCCAATTCGTATTGAAGTTATAGCATGTCTGGCACAGCAGCACTCAGCGGTGGCGTGACTTCATTTAGGCCACGATAGTCTACTGTCAGTCTCCACTCTCCATTAGACTTCCGCACTGGCCATATGGGACTGTTAAAGGGTGAGCGGGTCTTGCTGATCACTCCTTGGCTCTCCAGTCGACGAATCAGCTCATGAATGGGAATCAAGGAGTCTCGGTTGGTGCGATATTGCCGCCTGTGCACTGTGGTGGTAGCGATTGGCACTTGTTGGTCTTCGACCTTCAGCAACCCCACAACAGAGGGGTCCTCCGAGAGACCAGGCAAGGTGGACAGCTGTTTAATTTCCTCCATCTCCAAGGCAGCTATACCAAAAGCCCACCGGTACCCTTTTGGGTCCTTGAAAGACCCTCTCCTGAGGTAGTCTATGCCAAGGATGCACGGAGCATCTGGGCCAGTCACAATGGGGTGCTTCTGCCACCCATTCCCAGTTAGACTCACTTCGGCTTCCAATACAGTTAGCTGTTGGGATCCCCCCGTCACCCCAGAAATACAGATGGGTTCTGCCCCTATATAGCTTGATGGCATTAGGGTACACTGTGCACCGGTCTCCACTAGAGCCTTATACTTCTGTGGGTCTGATGTGCCAGGCCACCGAATCCACACAGTCCAGTAAACCTGGTTGTCCCTTTCCTCCCCCTGGCTGGAGGCAGGGCCCCTCTAATCCTCATCACAGTACTCATTTCTCATTTCTTGTACGTACGAGTCAGAAGTTTCTTCATTAAGATCAGAAGTAAGATCAGCCCTTCTACTCTCTCTGGGGAACTGCCCGCTGGAAACTGGAGCAGCAATTTTCCTGGAAGAACCTCTTTCTGTGATTGTTTTCCCTTGCAATTCACGTACCCGTGCCCCTAGGGCTGCAGTAGGTTTCCCATCCCACTTCCTCATGTCCTCTCCGTGGTCACGCAGGTAAAACCATAGGGTGCCCCGTGGTGTGTACCCTTTATATTCTCTCTCTTGAGCAAAAGAACGCTGACTCCTAATAGCCGAGATACTGGTCCGTACAGGTGAGGAATAGGACCTATCCTCTCTGAGTTGCTGGATCTCCCGGGACAGTTTTTCGGACAGTTTCTCCACAGCCGAGACGATGGAGGAAGAAAGACTTTCCTCGTATTGCCGGAGTTGACTAGCCAATTCATCCACTGTTTGTTCCTCTCCATCTTTCCAGGTTATCACTGCCAATGAGTTGGCGTATGACGATGGTGAGCTCCTTACAAACTTCCGCCACATGGGTCGTGTGCACTTGACTTCATCTGGATCTTTGGATAGTTGTTCATTGCTCAGGTCATCATAAATCACCTCCAGCACAGCTAATTCTCTCAGAAACTGGATACCCTTCTCCATGGTGGCCCATTTGCTTGGGTGACATATGACATCTTCCTTAAAGGGATACCTTTCCTTCACGCTTGACAAGAGTTGCCTCCAAAGGCTGAGGATACGTGTCCCTTTTCCAATTGCTTTGTCAATGCCCCCTTCCCTAGAAAGGGATCCCAGCTGCTTGGCTTCCCTACCCTCTAATTCCAGGCTACTGGCCCCATTATCCCAGCATCGGAGCAGCCAGGTGACAATATGCTCGCCTGGACGACGGCTGAAATCTTTTCGTATATCTCGCAGCTCACTCAGGGATAGAGATCGGGTGGTCACTGCCTCGTTTATGAGTTCTTCCTCTTCTTCCTCCCCGATCAGCGTCCGGCTCTCCTCCTCCCGTTCTCGTGATGCCCCTTCTCCAGGGTACTCGTACAGTTCTTCCTCCGGTTCCCTTTTAGAAGAAGCTTCTTCCTCCCTTACTAAACGAGCCGAATTCCGCTTCCAAAATTTCTTCTTGTGTACAGGGGCGACTGATACCGGCACAGGCTGGTTCTTTGGTTCAGCCACAGGGCGTGTCGCTGGGGTTGGAGTGGCCGCAGTGCAAGTGCATGTCACCGGAGTCTGAGTGGCCGCAGGGCCTGTTGCCGGGGTTGGAGTGGCCACAGTGCATGTCACCGGGGTTGGAGTGGCCACAGTGCAAGTGCATGTCACCGGAGTCTGAGTGGCTGCAGGGCCTGTTGCCGGGGTTGGAGTGGCCGCAGTGCATGTCGCCGGGGTTGGAGTGGCCGCAGTGCATGTTGCCAGGGTTGGAGTGGCCGCAGGGCCTGTCGTCGGGGTCAGAGTGGCTGCAGGGCCTGTTGCCGGGGTTGGAGTGACCGCAGTGCATGTCGCCGGGGTTGGAGTGGCCGCAGTGCATGTTGCCGGGGTTGGAGTGGCTGCAGGGCCTGTCGTCGGGGTCTGAGTGGCTGCAGGGCCTGTCACCGGGATTGGAGTGACCGCAGTGCATGTCGCCGGGGTCTGAGTGGCCGCAGTGCATGTCACCGGGGTCTGAGTGGCCGCAGAGCCTGTCGCCGGGGTTGGTGTGGCCGTAGTGCGTGTTGCCCGGGTTTGAGCGGCCGCAGGGCCTGTTGCCGGTGTCTGAGTAGCTGCAGTGCATGTTGCTGGGGTCGGAGTGGCTGCAGGGCCTGTTGCCGGGGTCTGAGTGGCTGCACGGCGTGTCGCTGGGGTCGGAGTGGCCGCAGGGCGCGTTGCCCGGGTTTGAGTGGCCGCAGGGCCGGTTGCCGGGGTCTGAGTGGCTGCACGGCCTGTCGCTGGGGTCGGAGTGGCCGCAGGGCGCGTTGCCCGGGTCTGAGTGGCCGCAGCGCGTGTCGTTTTACTGTCAGAGCCAGAGACCTTCCCTTCCCTTTGAGGGCACTGAATGGTGTTGAACAGGCCTCGGTAGGCATGGGCCAGGCCCCAGCACGTTGCAATGATCTGCATCTCTCTGGAGTTGCCAGGGTGACAGCATACTTTGTCCAAATATTCTACTAACTTTTCAGGATTCTGCACTTGCTCAGGGGTGAAGTTCCAAAACACTGGGGGTGCCCATTGGCCTAGGTACTTGCCCATCTTGTCCCACACACCCTGCCACTCATAATTATTCAGCCTTGGGGCAGATCTCTGGATGATATTCTTAAATTGCTTACCAACTTTAGACAACACCGAAACAATATTCCCAAGAAGTATTAATAGAAGTATCTTAACTGCCCAAGGATGTTCAAAATGCTGAAAAATTACTGTAATGAAGGAGGAAACATTATAGAAGAAGGTAGTGACACTGCCATTCTGTATTTCCTCCGTAAAAAAAACTCTCAGAAAAGTTACTGCAATTGCTAGTTGTCTCCACGAAATGGTCTCCGTGGTACAGTAACGGCTTCATTGCGAAGTTTACATACCACACTAATGTCAAGGTCAATGTTCTAAAAACAAACCTCACAAGCGAGACATTACTATTCACTGCAGACCACAGCAAACTGCAAAACCCAACACCAATCTTTAACATGTACAGCAGGAAAACGAGCGCGATGCGGATTATACAAATCAATATCGAGAACAGAGAAACCAACATTGTGACCCACAACTACTAACAGATATATAAGTTCCTTAATACACTCCGGTTAACCTGTTATTATCTCAAACCCTTCGAGCCCCACGTTGGGCGCCAAAAAGGACTGTCGTGGTTTAATTTCAGTCGGCAACTAAGCACCACGCAGCCGCTCGCTCACTCCCCCCCACCCGGTGGGATGGGGGAGAGAATGGGAAGAGCACAAGTGAGAAAAAGTCGTGGGTTGAGATAAAAACAGTTTAATAATTGAAATAAAATGATAATAATAATATGATAATAATAATAATAAACAAAGCAAGTGATGCACAGTACAATTGCTCACCACCCGCCGACCGATGCCCAGCCAGTCCCCGAGCAGCGGCCCCCCCGGCCAGCTTTCCCCAGTTTATGTACTGAGCATGACGTCACATGGTATGGAATGTCCCTTTGGCCAGTTTGGTTGTGCCCCCTCCCAGCTTCTTGTGCACCTCCAGCCTTCTCAGTCGGTAGAGCATGGGAAGCTGAAAAGTCCTTGGCTAGTGTAAGCATTACCTAGCAACAACTAAAACATCGGTGTGTTATCAACTTTGTTCTCATCCTAAATCCAAAACACTGTACCAGCTACTAGAAAAGAAATTAACTCTATCCCTGCCGAAACCAGGACACCCACCCACCTGGCGCTTACAAAAATGATAAATGAATGAAATGGATGGAGAGAAATTGAAATCTTCCATTTGTAGAACAAGCAGTTTTTTACTCTGCCGCTACAGTCTAGCTATCACTGTCCAGATGCAAAGTGTCTCTGATGCTAATTCAGTTCTCGGACAGAAAACACACTGCCAGCAAAAAAAAATCCATTTCTCATGCTCATTTCCATGATACTGAAACAAGTCCTTTTGAAATGAACTATAACTACCAATTAGTTTGGCCAGCCATCAGACTTCAGTGTTAGTCATCATCATCTGTGGACCATTCTGAGTGATCTTGACTTGTATGCTTGAGACTTGTATGCTTGAGACTCTTCATTTTAACAATATGGTTGAATTCTGTTTAATTACATCTTTTTCATATACCTATTGTGCTGAAAGTGTTTATAAGTAACGGTAGTCAAATGCTGCACAGAAAAGGTGCTGAGGTAGATTGTACAAATTTACTTTTCCACCTATTTGGAAAAAGTAAAATTATAAGAATAATAGGTGTTCAAGTTCACAGTAAGAGCTAGAACTCATTATGTATGAGAGCAGGAAAAATACATCACTCTGCCCACATTGAAAGTATACACACTTTTGAAGTAATGCGATTGCATTAAGTACAGATTACAAAACTTGATGATGTCACTATTCAGTGTCCACTAGTTTTTAACAGTTAATAGACAAGCTAATGAGATCTGTAACGTCAGTACACTGAAACGGATTTCTTTATGCAGAATTTCTTTTCACTAATGTTATGTGTTACATGTACTGAGGACCATGGAAATGGGAAAATAACTAACAAGTAGCGAACTTCCCTGGAGTTTATAGTATGTAAGGTAAGCATTCCTAGCCAAACTCTGCCTAAAGGCAAAGCTTGTAAGTACAATTCAAATATAAACTATTTATTGCTTGCTATTATTATTGTAAAAGAGATGAAACAGGAAATTTTAGAAAATTAGAGCTGTTACAGAGTCTTTCCTTTAACAAATTAAAACCCATTGCTTCTTTATAGAAGATAGCATTTTTATAGTAATTGAAAATTAGAATAATGAAAATAAAACTTAACTGAATGGCTTGTAAGAGGAAAATATACTAACCCATGAGTTCTGTGTGATAAAGAAAATTTGGCCAGATCTAATAGAAGATAGATCAGATAGGAATATATTAAAATGATATTGGCAAAATCTGATTCATCTTTAATATTGATTCCATGGTCTAACAGACATTATCACAGCATGGATGAATTCAGCCACTATGACTTGTTGGATGCAAGCTCACATAGAAAAGTTGCTGAAGGACAGAAAGCAAGTTTCTGTCTTGAAGATACCTCCTGTGATTATGGATATTATAGACGATATGCATGTACAGCACATATGCAGGTAAGAGGTGGTTCAGAGATAACCAAGTTTCTTTTTCCCCTGTAATTTATCTTCAGATATCTTTTTCTACCAATGCAGGCTAAATCATCTGATGCCTTAACTAGCTCTGAAATTCTCCATCATAGAGGCCAGGGTAGCAACTTGGAGACTTACAACCTACCCAGGGACTCTTGTTAATCTAGTGTCACTGGTAACTGACCTACATTAAAAGATACCACAAGTTCTTGCAATTTATAGTTATAGGACTAGTCAAGCAAGCTAAGGGGAACTGAAGACTGAGTCAGTAAAGAAGTGGTTTCTGGTGTTCTTCCTTCTCAGACTGCTTGGTGATGTCCTTGGATGTTCCCAGAGTTCATAGCTAGTATTTTCTCCCTCTCAGAGCATGCTGCTGCAAGGTAATGAATTCCCTTAATACCTATAGCTACTGTGTGCCAGTCTGATACAGGAAATCTATAGCATTGTTTTATGCATGTATAGAAGGCCATTAAAGAGAATAGGAGTGACCTGAACATTATGAATAGTCATCTACAAATGCAAAGCAATGTAAATAGATAAAAAATTGAATGTACCATTATGATATTGTACAAATCCATGATAGATTCCTACCTTGGATATTGTATGCAGTTCTGGTTACCACATCTCAAAAAGGTTACAGTACAACTTAAACAATAAAACAAAAAAACATCCCAGGAGAACAAGGATGATCAAGAGTGTAGTATGGCTACCACACTAGGAGATTTCATAGACTAGGATCATTCCATTTGGAAAAACAGAAATAATACCAAATCTCGAATGGTCTTGGATTGCAAGAGGAAACTGTTGAAATTCACTGTTTCTTAAAGTATACGAATTTAAGGATATCCAAAAGAGCTATTAAGCAACAGCTTTAAAACAGAGGAATGCTGTTTTCACACACAAATAAATTATTGAACTTGCCACAGAATGTTGCAGAGACCAAATAGATATGCATGGGATAAAAAAATTTTAGACAAAGTAATGGAGGCTATTAAACATAATAATGTGACGGTATCCTCTCTCAAAAATTATTAAATGCCTGTTGAAAGGGATTTGCCTGGGTAAAGGACACTACACATCCCATTTCTTATGTTTGTTCTCCTCAAGCATCTGCTGCTGACCACTGTCAGAGACATGATACTGAGCCTGATGGACCTGTGGTCTAACTCAGTGTGGCCATACTTATACATAAAGTTGTATCCCTTATTCTACAGTTTTTAATCTAGGAGGTAGTCATTTTATCACAGAGGAATGTCAGCTGTGCTCTACTGGTTCATATGTCCACATTTGAATTTTAAATATAATGAATGATCTACAATATAAAGGCTTTGAAGAGGTTTTAAAAATATCTTTTCTCCTTGTGTAGACTATGACAACTAACTAAGCAACATGCATATTTTACAGCTGGAGTATTTGTATCACTAGAATCACTGCTGTGTCAGCATTTCCACTGGAAGCCCATATTTCAGGGGTTTGTTATTAGACTGCAAAACCTTCCTCCAGCCTCAGAACATATAAGGGAATCTGATCTGATCACAAGCTGGGTCAGGAGGGAACATCTGCAGGACTTGGTTTTGTGCACTCTGTGTGTTTTCAGAACATACCAGCTTTGCCTAAAGCCATCAATATCGGCCATGGTTAAAGACACCAGATTTGAACCATTGTTACATTTGTGTATGGAGATTCTTATTAATGTTCCTAACAGCAAATAAGTTTTCTAAAAAGATAGATCTCAATGAAAGGCTACATTTTAGATTCTCTCAGAATTCTTGTGTCTCTATTTGCCTGAACACTAGCCCCATCAGGTCTTTTCCCTACAAAACTGAATGCGAAAATAGCCCTTGATTTTTTTTTTTTCTCCTCTATTCAGAGAAAGCACTTCAGCAGAGTATATCTTTAGCAAGAAGCTGCATTATTCCTAAGGATAGTGACAGGTTCCAATGCTAGTGATCAAGTTCAAACTACAGAACCTCAAAAGCTATTTACATGAGATTTGCAGAGATTTAGGTCCAGTTTTTGGTCAGTTTCAATTTTATTCTCACCTTTTGTAAATAAGACCAAGTAATACAATCAATATTTACATTAAAAGGTACTGTACCATAAATGATAATAAAATATGTTAACTAAACTTCATAGAAGCATAGCAGTGTCCTGGTTTCGGCAGGGATAGAGTTAATTTCCTTTCTAGTAGCTGGTACAGTGTTTTGGATTTAGGATGAGAACAAAGTTGATAACACACCGGTGTTTTAGTTGTTGCTAGGTAATGCTTACACTAGCCAAGGACTTTTCAGCTTCCCATGCTCTACTGACTGAGGAGGCTGGAGGTGCACAAGAAGCTGGGAGGGGGCACAGCCAAACTGGCCAAAGGGACATTCCATACCATGTGACGTCATGCTCAGTACATAAACTGGGGAAAGCTGGCCGGGGGGGCCGCTGCTCGGGGACTGGCTGGGCATCGGTCAGCGGGTGGTGAGCAATTGTACTGTGCATCACTTGTTTTGTGTATTATTATTATTATTATCATATTATTATTATCATTTTATTTCAATTATTAAACTGTTTTTATCTCAACCCACGAGTCTTTCTAACTTGTGCTCTTCCAATTCTCTCCCCCATCCCACCGGGTGGGGGGGAGTGAGCGAGCGGCTGCGTGGTGCTTAATTGCTGACTGAGATTAAACCACGACAGTCCTTTTTGGCGCCCAACGTGGGGCACGAAGGGTTTGAGATAATAACAGATTAACCGGAGTGTATTAAGGAACTTATATCTGTTAATAGTTGAGGGTCACAATGTTGGTTTCTCTGTTCTCGATATTGATTTGTATAATCTGCATCGCGCTCTTTTTCCTGCTGTACATGTTAAAGATTGGTGTTGGGTTTTGCAGTTTGCTGTGGTCTGCAGTGAATAGTAATGTCTCGCTTGTGAGGTTTGTTTTTAGAACATTGACCTTGACGTTTCTGTGGTATGTAAACTTCGCAATGAAGCCGTTACTGTACCATGGATACCATATCGTGGAGACAACTAGCAATTGCAGTAACTTTTCTGAGAGTTTTTTTACGGAGGAAATACAGAATGGCAGCGTCACTACCTTCTTCTATGATGTTTCCTCCTTCATTACAGTAATTTTTCAGTATTTTGAGCATCCTTGGGCAGTTAAGATACTTCTATTAATACTTCTTGGGAATATTGTTTCGGTTTTGTCTAAAGTTGGTAAGCAATTTAAGAATATCATCCAGAGATCTGCCCCAAGGCTGAATAATTATGAGTGGCAGGGTGTGTGGGACAAGATGGGCAAGTACCTAGGCCAATGGGCACCCCCAGTGTTTTGGAACTTCACCCCTGAGCAAGTGCAGAATCCTGAAAAGTTAGTAGAATATTTGGAAAAAGTATGCTGTCACCCTGGCAACTCTAGAGAGATGCAACTCATTGCAACGTGCTGGGGCCTGGCCCATGCCTACCGAGCCCTGTTCAACACCATTCAGTACCCTCAAAGGGAAGAGAAGGTCTCTGGCTCTGACAGTAAAACGACACGCACTGCGGCCACTCAGACCCGGGCAACAGGCCGTGCAGCCACTCAAACCCGGGCAACACGCACTACGGCCACTCCAACCCCGGCGACAGGCTCTGCGGCCACTCAGACCCCGGCGACAGGCCCTGTGGCCACTCCAACCCCGGCGACAGGCTCTGCGGCCACTCAGACCCCGGCGACAGGCCCTGTGGCCACTCCAACCCCGGCGACAGGCCCTGCGGCCACTCCAACTCCGGCGACATGCACTGCAGCCACTCCAACCCCGGCGACAGGCCCTGCGGCCACTCCAACCCCGGCGACATGCACTGCGGCCACTCCAACCCCGGCAACAGGCCCTGCGGCCACTCAGACTCCGGTGACACGCACTTGCACTGCGGCCACTCCAACCCCGGCGACATGCACTGCGGCCACTCCAACCCCAGCGACATGCACTGCGGCCACTCCAATGCCGGCAACAGGCCCTGCGGCCACTCAGACTCCGGTGACATGCACTTGCACTGCGGCCACTCCAACCCCAGCAACACGCCCTGTGGCTGAACCAAAGAACGAGCCTGTGCCAGTATCAGTCGCCCCTGTACACAAGAAGAAATCTTGGAAGCGGAAGTCAGCTCGTTTAGTAAGGGAGGAAGAAGCTTCTTCTAAAAGGGAACCGGAGGAAGAAGTATACGAGACAGATGACCCTAGAGAAGGACCATCACGAGAACGGGAGGAGGAAAGCCGGCCGCTGATCGGGGAGGAGGAAGAGGAAGAACTCATAAACGAGACAGTGACCACCCGATCTCTATCCCTGAGTGAGCTGCGAGATATACGAAAAGATTTCAGCCGCCGTCCAGGTGAGCATATTGTCACCTGGCTGCTCCGATGCTGGGATAATGGGGCCAGTAGCCTGGAATTAGAGGGTAGGGAAGCCAAGCAGCTGGGATCCCTTTCTAGGGAAGGGGGCATTGACAAAGCAATTGGAAAAGGGACACGTATCCTCAGCCTTTGGAGGCGACTCTTGTCAAGCGTGAAGGAAAGGTATCCCTTTAAGGAAGATGTCATATGTCGCCCAAGCAAGTGGGCCACCATGGAGAAGGGTATCCAGTTTCTGAGAGAATTAGCTGTGCTGGAGGTGATTTATGATGACCTCAACAATGAACAACTATCCAAAGATCCAGACGAAGTCAAGTGCACACGACCCATGTGGCGGAAGTTTATAAGGAGCGCACCATCGTCATACGCCAATTCATTGGCAGTGATAACCTGGAAAGATGGAGAGGAACAAACAGTGGATGAATTGGCTAGTCAACTCCGGCAATACGAGGAAAGTCTTTCTTCCTCCATCGTCTCGGCTGTGGAGAAACTGTCCGAAAAACTGTCCCGGGAGATCCAGCAACTCAGAGAGGATAGGTCCTACTCCTCACCTATACGGACCAGTATCTCGGCTATTAGAAGTAAGCGTTCTTTTGCTCAAGAGAGAGAATATAAAGGATACACACCACGGGGCACCCTATGGTTTTACCTGCGTGACCACGGAGAGGACATGAGGAAGTGGGATGGGAAACCTACTGCAGCCCTAGGGGCACGGGTACGTGAATTACAAGGGAAAACAATCACAGAAAGAGGTTCTTCCAGGAAAATTGCTGCTCCAGTTTCCAGCGGGCAGTTCCCCAGAGAGAGTAGAAGGGCTGATCTTACTCTTGATCTTAATGAAGAAACTTCTGACTCATACGTACAAGAAATGAGAAACGAGTACTGTGATGAGGATTAGAGGGGCCCTGCCTCCAGCCAGGGGGAGGAAAGGGACAACCGGGTTTACTGGACTGTGTGGATTCGGTGGCCTGGCACATCAGACCCACAGAAGTATAAGGCTCTGGTAGACACCGGTGCACAGTGTACCCTAATGCCATCAAGATATATAGGAACAGAACCCATCTATATTTCTGGGGTGACGGGGGGATCCCAACAGCTATCTGTATTGGAAGCCGAAGTGAGTCTAACTGGGAATGGGTGGCAGAAGCACCCCATTGTGACTGGCCCAGATGCTCCGTGCATCCTTGGCATAGACTACCTCAGGAGAGGGTATTTCAAGGACCCAAAAGGGTACCGGTGGGCTTTTGGTATAGCTGCCTTGGAGACGGAGGAGATTAAACAGCTGTCCACCTTGCCTGGTCTCTCGGAGGACCCTTCTGTTGTGGGGTTGCTGAAGGTCGAAGACCAACAAGTGCCAATCGCTACCACCACAGTGCACCGGCGGCAATATCGCACCAACCGAGACTCCCTGATTCCCATTCATGAGCTGATTCGTCGACTGGAGAGCCAAGGAGTGATCAGCAAGACCCACTCACCCTTTAACAGTCCCATATGGCCAGTGCGGAAGTCTAATGGAGAGTGGAGACTAACAGTAGACTATCGTGGCCTAAATGAAGTCACGCCACCGCTGAGTGCTGCTGTGCCTGGGAACATTTTGATAACGCAATGGCGATGTGCCTGGGCTGGCACGTTTGTGCTACAGCAGGTTTACTTCTGAAGGGACTGTGGCTGCGAGTAAGGCCACGCTGGAGCAGGTATATCTCTGAAGACATTGTGGCCCATGGAGAAGGCCGTGCTGGAACAGGTGCATCTCAAAGTGACTGTGGATAAGTCTATGCCGCAGCAGGTGTACCCCTGGAGAGACTGTGGCTCATAGATAAGGCTCCACTTGGAGCAGGTACTACCCTAAGGGACTGCAGTCTGTGGATAAGTCCAAGCCAGAGCAGGGGCAAGGGGAGGAGTTCATTGCAATGTTAAACCCTATGGTTTGATCTGAAGGGACCAGGGGTGGAGATTGTAATGGAAACACCTTTAAATTGTTGTAACCCATGATTTGAGTTGCATGTTATAGGAATTACTATAGCAGGAACCCCTTGTTGCTAGCCAGGCTAGGAGCAAGGGGAGGAGTTCATTGCAATGTTAAACCCTATAACCTGGCCCAAAGGGACCAGGGGTGGAGATTGTAATGGAAATACCTTTAAATTGTTGTAACCCATGATTTGAGTTGCGTGTTATAGGAATTACTATAGCAGGAACCACCCGAACAAGTGGAGGACAAGCCTTACAAGAAGCAGTGCAAGTGCAGCAGTGACCTAACCTGAGCTGGCTTTGGTACCCAGTAACTCCACGCAACACACCACCTCTTCTGTCCTGAGTGACCACCATCACAGATGGAGCCCAAAGTCACGGACTAAATGAACTCAATGGATATTTCATGGACATTTCTGGACATTTTACAGACATTCCACAAGGGTGGTCCATAGACTAAGGGAATGATATCTGTGTGTTATATCAAAGGATGGAAAGCGGGGTGGGTGGTTAATGAGGTTGCACTGGAAAATGTGAGACTTGAGCATGATGCAAATGGTATAGAATAAGGGGTGGATATTGTCCTGGTTTCGGCAGGGATAGAGTTAATTTCCTTTCTAGTAGCTGGTACAGTGTTTTGGATTTAGGATGAGAACAAAGTTGATAACACACCGGTGTTTTAGTTGTTGCTAGGTAATGCTTACACTAGCCAAGGACTTTTCAGCTTCCCATGCTCTACTGACTGAGGAGGCTGGAGGTGCACAAGAAGCTGGGAGGGGGCACAGCCAAACTGGCCAAAGGGACATTCCATACCATGTGACGTCATGCTCAGTACATAAACTGGGGAAAGCTGGCCGGGGGGGCCGCTGCTCGGGGACTGGCTGGGCATCGGTCAGCGGGTGGTGAGCAATTGTACTGTGCATCACTTGTTTTGTGTATTATTATTATTATTATCATATTATTATTATCATTTTATTTCAATTATTAAACTGTTTTTATCTCAACCCACGAGTCTTTCTAACTTGTGCTCTTCCAATTCTCTCCCCCATCCCACCGGGTGGGGGGGAGTGAGCGAGCGGCTGCGTGGTGCTTAATTGCTGACTGAGATTAAACCACGACAAGCAGTAAAGAGATTTTTAAATACTCAACTCTAAGTTTTCCTTTGAAACTTATTTTTGTGTTGGCAAATGTATTATTTTCTGTGAAGTGTCTTTTGACCATGGATAACTTTGACTCATTTTTATTTGGGCAGGGGGGATAACATAGGGAAGAGTAGGGGGACAGTGTCAAAACTCTGTCTTACAAAACTGGGAAATGTTCCCATCATGTAGCTCAGTGTTTCTGCTCAGGATCCCTTGCTGACTGACCTGTACTGTACTAGTCACACATACAAAAAGTATGGTTTAGAGGAAAATAGAAACTTGACACACCTAAACAACACTTTTCAGAGTGCTGCAGCAGCTTTTCAGAATTAAGTACTTCTAACATATTTTAATTTTTTACTTTAAAGAACAGATAAAATACAGATATCCTACAGATAAACAACGAACAATAGTATAGGTGCTTCTTATGCAGTAGTAATAGAGTGCTGTCTATAAAAGTGATACATCAGACTTAGGTATTCCAATTTAGATATCCAAATAAGATGCCAAGAAAAACTAAGCTTTATTCCCTCAGGTAATTTTTTTTTTTTTCTTAGTGAAATGCTATGATAGTTAAGTGTATTTCAGTCTGAGTATTACTACTTTCTGGATGTTGCTATTCCTAAAAATTCTTTAACATCTATCTAACTCCATTTTTAAGGGACTGAGCCCTGAATGTTACGACACTTACAATGCTGATATAGATTGCAAATGGATTAATAGTACAGATGTAAAACCTGGAAATTACATTCTGAAGGTAAGGGTTTGGGGGAAGGGTTTGTGTTTTTTTTAAAGAAGCAATCATATGTGTATATCCTTTTTTAACCATTGTGCTATGTTATCAACCCAAACTTGGAATTAGACAACACTGTGCTTTCCCCCCTCAAGGTTAGTGTAAACCCCAGCTATTTGGTACCTGAGTCTGATTACTCCAACAACATAGTACGCTGCGATATACGCTATACAGGCCACCATGCATATGCCTCTGACTGTACAATTTCACCGTAAGTACATTCCTTTTTCTTTGCACCTGTTTTATATTCATAGTACTAAAGTTGACAAACAGATTTATAAAGCTTAGAGATTTATGTTGAAAAAATAACTCCCACTATGAATTCTAGTGATATCAATTTCTTTAGTATGTCATTTCATGGCTTTCAGGATCTAGTGTGTTAAGTAGAAATACATATGATAGTTTTCAAAGGTGTGTTTATGTCAAGAAGGATGGGAACAGTTACTTTATTGTTGATAAGTGCATAGCTTTTGAATCCTGACCTCTACCAATTAAACTGTTTCCATAAGTCTAGCAGTGAATTTTAAAAATTATTTAGGCTTGAAAGATAATCATAAGTTTGCCAAAACTCATCCTTCAATCAGTGCAGGACTCTTATCAGAGGTCTTTGCTGGAGAATTTTGCTCCAGCAATCTTGTTATCTGGATATATACCACTTTCAAAATTGCTGCTACTGTCTGTGGTCCCAGATGTTACCTCTGGCTCAAGTTTTCTCTGTATTTGCAGTAAAATCTTTCTATACTCATTCAATACCCACTTACAGCATCCACACAGAACTGCTAAGCAGACAAGTTACAGAGCTCTTAAAACATTTAGCAATAACCGACACATATATGTTACTTTGCTGCTGCTCGCCGAGGCGAACAGCTCCAGTGCTGGCACGATCCGCAGCGGAGTGCTCTAGTGCGGTGCACAGTGGGGGTTTCCTGAAGCGGGGAAACCTCAGGGGGAGCCGAGAGACCTGCCGGGAGCCCGCAGCTCGCGCGACAGCAACTGATGAGACCTGGGCGGGGCCAGGAGCAACGGCGGCCAACCCCCCCCCCCCGCCCCAAGTATAAAAGAAGCTCCTAGGGAGTGCTAGCGACTAGGGTGGCAAACGGTGTGGCACAGCAGTTTGTGCGGAAGGGGGCTGTAGCTCTGCCGGCTCGACCAGGGAGCAATGGTATCCATCTGGCAGAAGGCCATGGCCTCTCTAAGCTCTGTACCTGCCATGAATGATGCAGCTTCCCAGACAGAGCTCTGGTGGGAACATGCTGCCACTCAGGTGTCAGGCTGCAGGGTGTGCCCTACTCTATGCCAGTATCCGATGGCAGTAGTGAGCACACCTGTGGGAGGTGTGCCCAGGTAGAGGAACTCCTCAGCTTGGTGGCAGAGCTCTGGGAGGAGGTGAGTAGGTTGAGGAGTATCAGGGAGAGTGAGAGGGAAATAGATTACTGGAATTGCACCCTACCTTCCCTGGGACAGGCCCGACAGGCAGACAGGACATATGATACGGATGATTCCATATCCTCTTTCCACCTGGCTGAACACGGTGACTTAAGGGATAGGGGGCAATGATGACAAGCTCCTGCCTGGAACAGCAGGTGCATCTCCTCTGTGACTACCCCACCTTCCCAGGTGCCCTTGCATAATACGTACGAGGCTCTGCAAGTGGAACTGAACAATGATGAGGATGATGGTTCATCTAGGTTGGAGGTGTCACTGAGGTTAAGTTGGCCTACGCCCTGCATCAAAACCGCTTCCATAAAGAAAAAAGATGGGTCATTGTCATAGGAGACTCTCTTCTGAGGGGAACAGAAGGCCCAATATGCAGACCAGACCCACTTCTTAGGGAAGTCTGCTGCCTCCCTGGGGCCCGGGATAAAGATGTTACAAGAAAACTTCCTACCCTAGTACGGCCCTCAGATTATTATCCATTATTGCTTTGTCATGTAGGCAGCGATGAAGTTGCAACAAGAAGTCCGAGGGCAATCAAGAGAGACTTCAGGGCCTTGGGATGACTGGTTAAGGGATCAGGAGCACAAGTAGTGCTCTCCTCTATCCTTCCAGTTGCAGGGAATGATGAGGGAAGAAACAGGAAGAGCCAGCAGATCAACACCTGGCTCTGAGCCTGGTGTCACCGGCAAAATTTTGGGTTTTTTGACCACGGGTCGATCTACGTGACACCAGGCCTGCTGGCGACAGACGGGGTACACCTGTCTCAAAGGGGGAAAAGGATCTTTGTGCAGGAGTTAGCAGGGCTCATTGAAAGAGCTTTAAACTAGATTTGAAGGGGGGAAGGGATAAAACCAGGCTCGCTAGAGATAAGCCATGGGGCGTCACGCCAATGTTTGAGGGACGGTGTGCTAGCGAGGTCCTTTGGTCTGCCATCTCAGTGGAGGTGGGGGATGGAGATCCATGTGGGAGCAAAGACACAAGGGTTGCTGATGTGTTAGAAACCACGGAAGCACCTGAGAACAGTCGCATAGGAATTAGGGCTTCCCCCCCAAAGAAGGTGGCAGGATCAATGGCCCAACTGAAGTGCATCTACACCAATGCACGCAGCATGGGCAACAAACAGGAGGAGCTGGAAGCCACTGTGCAGCTGGAAAACTGTGATATAGTTCCCATCATGGAAACATGGTGGGATGACTCGCACAACTGGAGTGCTGCAATGGATGGCTATGAACTCTTCAGAAGGGATAGGCAAGGAAGGAGAGGCGGTGGGGTAGCCCTGTATGTTGGGGAGTGTTTTGACCGTCTAGAGCTTGACGATGGTGATGAAAGGGTCAAGTGTTTATGGGTAAGAATCAGGGGGAAGGCCAACAAGGCAGATGTCATGGTGGGAGTCTGTTATGGGCCACCCAACCAGGATGAAGAGACAGAAGAAATATTCTGTAAGCAGCTGGGAGAAGTCTCACGATCGCTAGCCCTTGTTCTCGTGGGGGACTTGAACTTTCCGGATGTCTGCTGGAAATGCAATACAGCGGAGAGGAAACAGTCTAGGAGGTTCCTGGAGTGTGTGGAAGATAACTTCCTGACACAGCTGGTGAGTGAGCCAACAAGGGAAGGGGCCCCGCTGGACCTGTTGTTTGCAAACAGAGAAGGACTTGTGGGTGATGTGATGGTTGGAGGCCACCTTGGGCATAGTGATCATGAAATGCTTTCTTTGCCTCGGTCTTTAATAGTAAGACCAGTTGTTCTCGGGGTACCCAGCCCCCTGAGCTGGAAGACAGAGATGGGGAAGCAGAATGAAGCCCCCATAATCCAAGGGGAAATGGTTAGCGACCTGCTACACCCCTTAGACACACACAAGTCTATGGGGCCGGATGGGATCCACCCAAGGTACTGAGGGAGCTAGCAGAAGTGCTCACCAAGCCACTTTCAATCATTCATCAGCAGTCCTGGCTAACCGGGGAGGTCCCAGTTGCCTGGAGGGTAGCAAATGTGACGCCCATCTACAAGAAGGGCCGGAAGGAGGATCCGGGGAACTACAGGCCTGTCAGCCTGACCTCAGTGCCAGGGAAGATTATGGAGTGGTTCATCTTGAGGGCGCTCACAAGGCATGTGTGGGACACCCAGGTGATCAGGCCCAGTCAGCATGGTTTCATGAAAGGCAGGTCCTGCTTGACCAACCTGATCTCCTTCTATGACAAGGTGAGCCGCCTAGTGGATGAGGGAAAGGCTGTGGATGTTGTTTACCTGGACTTTAGTAAAGCCTTTGACACCGTTTCCCACAGCATTCTCCTGGAGAAACTGGCTGCTCATGGCTTGGACGGGTGTACTGTTCGCTGGGTAAAAACATGGCTGGATGGCCAGGCCCAGAGAGTTGTGGTGAATGGAGTTAAATCCAGTTGGCGGCCGGTCACGAGCGGTGTTCCCCAGGGCTCAGTATTGGGGCCAGTTCTGTTTAATATCTTTATCAATGATCTGGATGAGGGGATTGAGTGCACCCTCAGTAAGTTTGCAGACGACACCAAGTTGGGAGGGAGTGTTGATCTGCTTGAAGGTAGAATCATAGAATCATAGAATAGTTTGGGTTGGAAGGGACCTCTAAAGGTCATCTAGTCCAACCCCCCTGCCGTGGGCAGGGACATCTTCAACTAAATCAGGTTGCTCAGAGTCCCATCCAGCCTGACCTGGAATGTTTCCAGGGATGGGGCATCCACCACCTCTCTGGGCAACCTGTGCCAGTGTTTCACCACCCTCAGCTTAAAAAATTTCTTCCTTAAATCTAGTCTAAATCTACCCCCCTTTAGTTTAAAGCCATTCCCCCTTGTCCTGTCGCAACAGGCTCTGCTAAAAAGTCTGCCACCATCTTTTTTATAAGCCCCCTTTAAGTATTGATAAGGCTGCAATAAGGTCTCTCCCAAGCCTTTTCTTCTCCAGGCTGAACAACCCCAACTCTCTCAGCCTTTCTTCAGAGGAGAGGTGTTCCAGCCCTCTGATCATTTTCGTGGCCCTCTTCTGGACCCGCTCCAACAGGTCCGTGTCTTTCTTGTGCTGAGGGCTCCAGAGCTGGACGCAGTACTCCAGGTGGGGTCTCACCAGAGCAGAGTAGAGGGGCAGAATCCCCTCCCTCGACCTGCTGGCCATGCTTCTTTTGATGCAGCCCAGGATACGATTGGCCTTCTGGGCTGCGAGCGCACATTGCTGGCTCATGTCCAGCTTTTCATCCACCAGTACCCCCAAGTCCTTCTCGGCAGGGCTGCTCTCAATCCCTTCATCCCCCAGCCTGTATTGATACCGGGGGCTGCCCCGACCCAGGGGCAGGACCTTGCACTTGGCCTTGTTAAACCTCATGAGGTTCACACGGGCCCACTTCTTGAGCTTGTCCAGGTCCCTCTGGATGGCATCCCGTCCCTCTGGAGTGTCGACCGCACCACTCAGCTTGGTGTCATCTGCAAACTTGCTGAGGGTGCACTCGATCCCACTGTCTATGGCATTGATGAAGATATTAAACAGTACCGGTTCCAATACGGACCCCTGTGGGACACCACTCGTCACCAACCTCCATCTGGACATTGAGCCATTGACCACTACCCTCTGGATGCAACCATCTAACCAATTCCTCACCCACCGGACAGTCCACCCATCAGATCCATACCTCTCTGTGGGGATGGGAATCTCACTAACGGACATTCCTGAGTTTGATTTTAATGAGCAAACACTGTACCACCTGGCATGACAAGGCACTTAAGCAGAAAATAACGGAGAAAGGAATGTGCAGCTGGAAGGAGAAAAACAAGATAAAGACCATGAAGGCATTTCGCAAGATCAGGAAGAACGGGCCAATCTGCTAGAGCATAGATGTGTGTGAACACAAGGCTATAACCTATCTGCAAGCTGCAGGTAGCACGTGTACACTTCCGCTTGCTATAAAAGATGCTAACAAAAAGCAATAAAGGACTGTCGTGGTTTAATTTCAGTCGGCAACTAAGCACCACGCAGCCGCTCGCTCACTCCCCCCCACCCGGTGGGATGGGGGAGAGAATTGGAAGAGCACAAGTTAGAAAAAAAACTCGTGGGTTGAGATAAAAACAGTTTAATAATTGAAATAAAATGATAATAATAATATGATAATAATAATAATACACAAAACAAGTGATGCACAGTACAATTGCTCACCACCCGCCGACCGATGCCCAGCCAGTCCCCGAGCAGCAGCCCCCCTGGCCAGCTTTCCCCAGTTTATGTACTGAGCATGACGTCACATGGTATGGAATGTCCCTTTGGCCAGTTTGGCTATGCCCCCTCCCAGCTTCTTGTGCACCTCCAGCCTTCTCAGTCAGTAGAGCATGGGAAGCTGAAAAGTCCTTGGCTAGTGCAAGCATTACCTAGCAACAACTAAAACATCGGTGCGTTATCAACTTTGTTCTCATCCTAAATCCAAAACACTGTACCAGCTACTAGAAAGGAAATTAACTCTATCCCTGCTGAAACCAGGACAATATCCACCCCTTATTCTATACCATCTGCGTCATGCTCAAGTCTCATATTTTCCAGTACATTTTCATTAATCACCACCCCCTTTTTTTTATATATATATATATATACACACACACACACAGAGATATCATTCCCTTCGTCTGTGGGCCATCCCTCTAAAATGTTCGGTGAGTTCATTTAGTCCATGACTTCAGGTTCCATCTGTCATAATAATCTTTCAGGGCAGGAAAGATGGGGATGGTATGCGGTGTTGGATTGTTTCATGTTGAAGTCAGTTCTGGTACCATCATCACTGTGCTTTGCTTGGTTTCACTGAAGTTATTCTTCATTAGTCTGGGTGATTCTTATTGTAATAACATTAGTATGGCATATAATATTATTAGTATGATTAGTATATCTGTGTATTATTAGTATAAATATTATAACTATAATTAGTACTTAACATCACATAATTCAGATCATTGGCTATTCTCACCCAAAATCAAATCCCCTTGAGGTACACATTGGACTTCCCCATCCTTCCGCATTATCCACCAAGTGCACCCAGGTCCTTGAGCAAAAGCAATCCCACGGATGGGTCTGCCTCTGCCCGAGGCAGGAATAACCCAGACTGAATTCCCCAGCATATTTTTTATGTGCACTACAGGGACTTTATTCCCATCTACAGTACGTAAAAGTTCTGACTGGGCAGGGCCTGCTCGATTGGCAGATCCCCTCGTGTTGACTAACCAGGTGGCCTTTGCTAAATGCGTATCCCAATGTTTGAACGTCCCGCCACCCATTGCTCTCAGCGTAGTCTTTAACAGTCCATTCTATCGTTCGATTTTCCCGGAGGCTGGTGCATGATAGGGGATGTGATATACCCACTCAATGCCGTGCTCTTTGGCCCAGGTGTCTATGAGGTTGTTTCGGAAATGAGTCCCGTTGTCTGACTCAATTCTTTCTGGGGTGCCATGTCGCCATAGGACTTGCTTTTCAAGGCCCAGGAGAGTGTTCCGGGCAGTGGCATGGGGCACGGGATATGTTTCCAGCCATCCGGTGGTTGCCTCCACCATTGTAAGCACGTGGCGCTTGCCTTGGCGGGTTTGTGGGTGTGTGATCTGCCAGGCCTCCCCATATTTATATTTCAGCCATCGTCCTCCATACCAGAGGGGCTTTAACCGCTTGGCTTGTTTGATTGCAGCGCATGTTTCGCATTCATGGATAACCTGGGCTATAGTGTCCATGGTCAAGTCCACCCCTCGATCACGAGCCCATCTATATGTTGCATCTCTTCCTTGGTGACCTGAGGTGTCATGGGCCCACCGAGCTAGAAATAATTCACCCTTATGTTGCCAGTCCAGATCCACCTGAGCCACTTCAATCTTAGCAGCCTGATCCACCTGCTGGTTGTTTTGATGTTCTTCAGGGGCCCGACTCCTGGTTACGTGAGCATCTACGTGACGGACTTTTACAACCAGGTTCTCCACCCGGGCAGCAATATCTTGCCACAATGCGGCAGCCCAGATGGGTTTGCCTCTGCGCTGCCAGTTGCTCTGCTTCCATTGCTGCAACCACCCCCACAGGGCATTTGCCACCATCCATGAGTCAGTAGAGAGATAGAGCACTGGCCACTTTTCTCGGTCAGCAATGTCTAAAGCCAGCTGGATGGCCTTTACTTCTGCAAATTGGCTCGATTCACCTTCTCCTTCAGCAGTTTCTGCCACTTGTCGCATAGGACTCCATACAGCAGCTTTCCACCTCCGATGCTTTCCCACAAGACGACAGGACCCATCAGTGAACAGGGCATATTGCTTCTCATTTTCTGGTAGTTCATTAAACATTGGGGCCTCTTCAGCACGCGTTACCTCCTCCTCTGGCAATATTCCAAAATCTTTGCCCTCTGGCCAATCCATGATCACTTCCAGGATCCCTGGGCGACTGGGGTTTCCTATTTGAGCCCGTTGTGTGATCAGTGCGACCCACTTACTCCATGTAGCATCAGTTGCATGATGTGTACAGGGGACCCTCCCTCTGAACATCCAGCCTAGCACCGGCAGTCGGGGTGCCAGGAGGAGCTGTGCTTCAGTGCCGATCACTTCCGAAGCAGCTCGAACCCCTTCATAGGCTGCCAATATCTCTTTTTCAGTTGGAGTATAGCGGGCCTCGGATCCTCTGTATCCCCGACTCCAAAACCCTAGGGGTCGACCTCGAGTCTCCCCTGGTGCTTTCTGCCAGAGGCTCCAGGTAGGGCCATTCTCCCCGGCTGCGGTGTAGAGCACATTTTTTACCTCTTGCCCTGCCCGGACTGGCCCCAGGGCTACTGCATGAACTATCTCCCGTTTAATTTGTTCAAAAGCTTGTCGTTGCTCAGGGCCCCATTTGAAATCGTTCTTCTTTCGGGTCACTTGATAGAGAGGGCTTACAATCAGACTGTAATTTGGAATATGCATTCTCCAAAAACCCACGACGCCTAAGAAAGCTTGTGTTTCCTTTTTGCTAGTTGGTGGAGACATGGCTGTTATTCTGTTGATCACATCCATTGGGATCTGACGACGTCCATCTTGCCATTTTATTCCTAAAAACTGGATCTCCTGCGCAGGTCCCTTGACCTTACTTTGTTTTATGGCAAAACCGGCCTTCAGCAGGATTTGGACTATTTCCTTCCCTTTCTCAAAAACTTCTCCTGCTGTGTTGCCCCACACGATGATATCATCAATGTATTGCAGGTGTTCTGGAGCTCCACCCTGTTCCAGTGCAGTCTGGATCAGTCCATGGCAAATGGTGGGGCTGTGTTTCCACCCCTGGGGCAGTCGGTTCCAGGTGTACTGAACGCCCCTCCAAGTGAAAGCAAATTGTGGCCTGCACTCCGCTGCCAAAGGGATTGAGAAAAACGCATTAGCAATATCAACTGTGGCATACCACTTGGCTGCCTTTGACTCCAGTTCGTATTGAAGTTCTAGCATGTCTGGCACAGCAGCACTCAGCGGTGGTGTGACTTCATTTAGGCCACGATAGTCTACTGTTAGTCTCCACTCTCCATTAGACTTCCGCACTGGCCATATGGGACTGTTAAAGGGTGAGCGGGTCTTGCTGATCACTCCTTGGCTCTCCAGTCGACGAATCAGCTCATGAATGGGAATCAGGGAGTCTCGGTTGGTGCGATATTGCCGCCGGTGCACTGTGGTGGTGGCGATTGGCACTTGTTGGTCTTCGACCATCAGCAACCCCACAACAGAGGGGTCCTCCGAGAGACCAGGCAAGGTGGACAGCTGTTTAATTTCCTCCGTCTCCAAGGCAGCTATACCAAAAGCCCACCGGTACCCTTTTGGGTCCTTGAAAGACCCTCTCCTGAGGTAGTCTATGCCAAGGATGCACGGAGCGTCTGGGCCAGTCACAATGGGGTGCTTCTGCCACCCATTCCCAGTTAGACTCACTTCGGCTTCCAATACAGTTAGCTGTTGGGATCCCCCCGTCACCCCAGAAATACAGATGGGTTCTGCCCCTATATAGCTTGATGGCATTAGGGTACACTGTGCACCGGTGTCTACCAGAGCCTTCTGTGGGTCTGATGTGCCAGGCCACCGAATCCACACAGTCCAGTAAACCCGGTTGTCCCTTTCCTCCCCCTGGCTGGAGGCAGGGCCCCTCTAATCCTCATCACAGTACTCATTTCTCATTTCTTGTACGTACGAGTCAGAAGTTTCTTCATTAAGATCAGGAGTAAGATCAGCCCTTCTACTCTCTCTGGGGAACTGCCCGCTGGAAACTGGAGCAGCAATTTTCCTGGAAGAACCTCTTTCTGTGATTGTTTTCCCTTGCAATTTGCGTACCCGTGCCCCTAGGGCTGAGGTAGGTTTCCCATCCCACTTCCTCATGTCCTCTCCGTGGTCACGCAGGTAAAACCATAGGGTGCGCCGTGGTGTGTACCCTTTATATTCTCTCTCTTGAGCAAAAGAACGCTTACTTCTAATAGCCGAGACACTGGTCCGTACAGGTGAGGAGTAGGACCTATCCTCTCTGAGTTGCTGGATCTCCCGGGACAGTTTTTCGGACAGTTTCTTCACAGCCGAGACGAGGGAGGAAGAAAGACTTTCCTCGTATTGCCGGAGTTGACTAGCCAATTCATCCACTGTTTGTTCCTCTCCATCTTTCCAGGTTATCACTGCCAATGAGTTGGCGTATGACGATGGTGAGCTCCTTACAATATGCTCACCTGGACGACGGCTGAAATCTTTTCGTATATCTCGCAGCTCACTCAGGGATAGAGATCGGGTGGTCACTGCCTCGTTTATGAGTTCTTCCTCTTCTTCCTCCCCGATCAGCGTCCGGCTCTCCTCCTCCCGTTCTCGTGATGCCCCTTCTCCAGGGTACTCGTACAGTTCTTCCTCCGGTTCCCTTTTAGAAGAAGCTTCTTCCTCCCTTACTAAACGAGCCGACTTCCGCTTCCAAAATTTCTTCTTGTGTACAGGGGCGACTGATACCGGCACAGGCTGGTTCTTTGGTTCAGCCACAGGGCCTGTTGCCGGGGTTGGAGTGGCCGCAGTGCAAGTGCATGTCACCGGAGTCTGAGTGGCCGCAGGGCCTGTTGCCGGGGTTGGAGTGGCTGCAGTGCATGTCACCGGGGTTGGAGTGGCTGCAGGGCCTGTTGCATGTCACCGGAGTCTGAGTGGCTGCAGGGCCTGTCACCGGAGTCTGAGTGGCCGCAGGGCCTGTTGCCGGGGTTGGAGTGGCCACAGTGCAAGTGCATGTCACCGGAGTCTGAGTGGCTGCAGGGCCTGTTGCCGGGGTTGGAGTGGCCACAGTGCATGTTACCAGGGTTGGAGTGGCCGGAGGGCCTGTCACCGGGGTTGGAGTGGCCGCAGGGCCTGTCGTCGGGGTCAGAGTGGCTGCAGGGCCTCTTGCCGGGGTTGGAGTGACCGCAGTGCATGTCGCCGGGGTTGGACTGGCCGCAGTGCATGTTGCCGGGGTTGGAGTGGCCACAGGGCCTGTCGTCGGGGTCAGAGTGGCTGCAGGGCCTGTTGCTGGGGTTGGAGTGACCGCAGTGCATGTCACCGGGGTTGGAGTGGCCGCAGTGCAAGTGCATGTCACCAGAGTATGAGTGGCCACAGGGCCTGTTGCCGGGGTCTGAGTGGCTGCAGTGCATGTCGCTGGGGTCGGAGTGGCCGCAGGGCGCGTTGCCCGGGTCTGAGTGGCCGCAGTGCGTGTCGTTTTACTGTCAGAGCCGGAGACCTTCTCTTCCCTTTGAGGGTACTTAATGGTGTTGAACAGGGCTCGGTAGGCATGGGCCAGGCCCCAGCACATTGCAATGATCTGCATCTCTCTGGAGTTGCCAAGGTGACAGCATACTTTGTCCAAATATTCTACTAACTCTTCAGGATTCTGCACTTGCTCAGGGGTGAAGTTCCAAAACACTGGGGGTGCCCATTGGCCTAGGTACTTGCCCATCTTGTCCCACACACCCTGCCACTCGTAATTATTTAGCCTTGGGGCAGATCTCTGGATGATATTCTTAAATTGCTTACCAACTTTAGACAAAACCGAAACAATATTCCCAAGAAGTATTAATAGAAGTATCTTAACTGCCCAAGGATGTTCAAAATACTGAAAAGTTACTGTAATGAAGGAGGAAACATTATAGAAGAAGGTAGTGACACTGCCATTCTGCATTTCCTCCGTAAAAAAACTCTCAGAAAACTTACTGCAATTGCTAGTTGTCTCCACGAAATGGTCTCCGTGGTACAGTAACGGCTTCATTGCGAAGTTTACATACCACACTAACGTCAAGGTCAATGTTCTAAAAACAAACCTCACAAGCGAGACATTACTATTCACTGCAGACCACAGCAAACTGCAAAACCCAACACCAAACTTTAACATGTACAGCAGGAAAAAGAGCGCGATGCAGATTATACAAATCAATATCGAGAACAGAGAAACCAACATTGTGACCCACAACTATTAACAGATATAAGTTCCTTAATACACTCCGGTTAATCTGTTATTATCTCAAACCCTTCGTGCCCCACGTTGGGCGCCAAAAAGGACTGTCGTGGTTTAATTTCAGTCGGCAACTAAGCACCACGCAGCCGCTCGCTCACTCCCCCCCACCCGGTGGGATGGGGGAGAGAATGGGAAGAGCACAAGTGAGAAAAAGTCGTGGGTTGAGATAAAAACAGTTTAATAATTGAAATAAAATGATAATAATAATATGTAAATAATAATAATACACAAAGCAAGTGATGCACTGTACAATTGCTCACCACCCGCCGACTGACGCCCAGCCAGTCCCCGAGCAGCGGCCCCCCCCTGGCCAGCTTTCCCCAGTTTATGTACTGCGCATGACGTCACATGGTATGGAATGTCCCTTTGGCCAGTTTGGCTGTGCCCCCTCCCAGCTTCTGGTGCACCTGCAGCCTTCTCAGTCGGTAGAGCATGGGAAGCTGAAATGTCCTTGGCTAGTGTAAGCATTACTTAGCAACAACTAAAACATCGGTGCGTTATCAACTTTGTTCTCATCCTAAATCCAAAACACTGTACCAGCTACTAGAAAGGAAATTAACTCTATCCCTGCCGAAACCAGGACAGGTTGCCGTGCCTGCCAGAGTCCGTGCCGCTTTAACCCCCACAAGTGGCGCCCAACGTGGGGCGAAAATGCTGGAGCTGAGCTCCGGTGGGGAGCCAGCTGAACAAGCCACAGCCAGCAGGAGACAAAGCAGTCTCAGGAAAGAGCTGGAGCCGGAACTTTGAATCATCGCCTCGTCGGAGCAGAGGTTAGCAGCTGGGAATCTTAAAATGGGATCGCAACTAACTAAAGAGGAGGAATCTATGCTATGTATTATTAAGAAACTGCTAGAAAAGCGCGGAATTAAGTATGATGACCATACCCTCCACCTATTGCTTTCATGGCTAAAACGAAGGGGAATTCCCCCTGATTCGGCTACTGCTTTTCAGAAGGAAACTTGGGATAAGGCGGGGAACTTGTTGTGGGATGCTGCTACCGGGGGAGATGAGACTGCAAAAACGGTCCTTACTACATGGCGCTTAGTCTCAGATACGTTAAAACAATTGAAGTGTAATCGTACTGCCCATCAAGCTGTGGTGGCAGCCACTGCTCCTGACCCACCGACTCCGGCCACTCCAGACCAGGCTCCCTCGGAACCTTCACCCGGTCCGAGTGGGACAGATCAGCCTGAGGGAGGGGAAAAACCTCTGACCGAGGCTCTTTCGGCCCTGACGATATCAAGTGATCTCGGACAGTCTCCTAAACAACAGAGCATAGGGGTCTCATGCCACGACAATGATCCCTTAAACTATGATCCGGCTGCTCACTGGCAGGCCGTTCGACAACAAGCCTTGGCAGAAGGGGACCTTTCTACTATGGCATACCCTGTCATAATCAGTGAACAAGGTCCTAACAGTTGGCAGCCCCTTCAACGGGATTTGGTTAAGGAGTTAAGGCGGACCATTATGCAATATGGATTGGGAGCGCCTTTTACACAGAGCCTATTGCAAAATATTGTGAAGGGACACTTGTTAACCCCTTTCGATACCAAAGCGTTAGCCGATTTAATATTTTCCCCTACACAAAGAGTGCTCTGGCAAGCCCACTGGCGGGAGCTCTGTGATCATGCAGCTTTACAGAACCTGGAACGGCGAGCGGGAGACCTGCTACGGGGCGCGGGAATTGCTCAGTTAATGGGGGAGGACCCTATCAATACGCCGCAACTGCAGGCACGGCTGGCGCCTGAAATTTTAAGACAATCAGCGGACCTTGCGTTTCAAGCAATGATAAAGGTCCCTGATACAGGACGACCGGTAAAATCTTTTACTAGCATTAAGCAAGGGACCAACGAACCTTATATGGATTTTATTGACAAGCTCCAAGAAGCTATTCAAAAACAAATACAAAATCCTGAAGCCAAAGAGGCATTGCTTATGAAATTGGCTATAGAAAATGCCAATGAGGACTGTAAAAGAGTCTTACAGACATTGCGAAATCCGACCATAATAGACATGCTTGACGCGTGCAATCGTGTGGGTTCAATTACACATAAGAATGAGGTTTTTGCAGCCTGTTTAGCCGCTGCCTTGCGTCCCGGTAACAAAGCATGTTTCCGCTGTGGAAACTCGGGGCATTTTAAACGGCAATGTCCTGAGAATCCTGTACAAAAGGGAGGATCGGAAGGAATTCAGCAGCCCCCTGGTATTTGCCCGCGCTGCCACAAGGGGAGGCACTATGTTAATCGATGCCGGTCGAAATACGATCTCCGCGGTCGACCCTTGTCGGGAAACAGGAAGTCAAGCGCGAGGCGGGGGCGCGCACCGACACAAATGCCACCCCAAAATCCCCAACCCCAAAACCCCATGAGACCGCTGTCTCAGCAGGCCTGGATCACCTCAAGGCCAGAACCATCGGCAGTGCCAGAGTGGATGTCTCCACAGCTACCAACCTCTCTATAAACGATCAGACTGTGCACAGGGTGCCCCTCAATGTGAGAGGCCCCCTTGGCCAGGGGCTGAGTGCCCTATTGGTGGGGAGGTCCAGTGCTACTATGCAGGGTTTGTTTGTGTTACCTGAGGTTATCGACTCTGATTATACGGGACAGCTGCAAGCATTGCTATGGACCCCGTCTCCTCCAGTGTTTATTCCAGCTGGAAGCAGGATTGCACAGCTAGTTCCTTTTAAGAGTATGGTTCGTAATCGGGATCCTATTTCCTGGGGGGCTGGTGGATTTGGGTCCACAGGTGAACCAAATATTTTTTGGACTCAGCTTGTCCAAAGAACTCAGCCCACTTTGACCTGCGCTCTAAAGAATAAAGGCAGCAAACCGGAACAACTGGTAGTGAAGGGAATGATAGATACAGGGGCAGACGTTACTATCATCAGTACTGCAAAGTGGCCTGGATCATGGGAAACCATCCCGGTCAACACGGGGCTAGTGGGAATTGGAGGCCTGTCGACGTCCAGGCAGAGTGCCAACTTAATACAGATTGTAAGCCCGGAAGGACAGGTTGCAACTATTCGACCTTTTGTGGTTCCTGCGCCGTTAAACCTGTGGGGACGAGATGTCTTGAGCACTTGGGGACTAGTGATTGGCACTGCTGATCCGCATCAACATTTTTAGCTGGGGTCACTGGCGCTCGGCCCACCGTTCGACTCACATGGCTCACCGATCAGCCAGTGTGGGTGGATCAGTGGCCCCTATCACAGGAAAAGGCCGACGTGTTGCGGACATTAGTGGACAAGCAAGTGAGTCAAGGACATCTGGTTCCCACCACCAGCGCCTGGAACACCCCAGTGTTTGTTATAAAAAAGAAAAGTGGCAAATGGAGACTTCTACATGATTTACGGCAAGTAAATGCCGTGATTCAAGATATGGGGACATTGCAACCAGGTATGCCTTCGCCAACATTGATACCTCATCAATGGGACATCGTGATTATCGATTTGAAAGACTGCTTTTTCACGATTCCCTTAGCGCCGGAAGATGCTCCCAGATTTGCCTTCTCCCTACCAGTTGTAAACCATCAAGGGCCTAGGTTGCGATATCATTGGACGGTGTTGCCCCAGGGCATGAAAAACAGTCCCACAATATGTCAAATGTATGTTGCATGTGCGTTGTCGCCCATAAGAAACAAATATCCTGACTTAATTTGTTATCACTACATGGACGATATTTTAATCGCCAGACGAGACCCAAAGGAACTGGTCACAGTTATGAAGGATATGTTGCAGGGATTAAAGACATACGGCTTGCAAATAGCTCCTGAAAAGGTGCAAGTGCAAGCCCTGTGGAAGTACTTGGGGTGGAAGATTTTAGAACATACGATACAGCCCCAACCCATAACCTTGCAATCTAACATTAAGACACTGAATGACTTGCAAAAACTAGTAGGGACTATCAATTGGGTACGCCCATTGCTGGGAATAGATAATGACATGTTAAACCCACTGTTCAAGTTGTTAAAGGGTAATCCTGAGTTGACATCTCCACGAGAATTAACGACAGAGGCCAAACAAGTGCTACGAAAAATATCACAGGTGCTTACCGAGAGGCAGGCACAACGCGTAATTGAAGGATTGGGAGTTAACTTGTATGTCCTAAATCAGTCCCGACAAGCAGTGGGCCTCTTAGGCCAATGGGACAGCAAGGGTACCCAGGACCCCTTAGCCATCATTGAGTGGGTATTCCTGCCGCATCAAGCACCAAAAACGATAGTAACGAGGGTGGAAATGTTTTCGATGCTTGTGCGAAAAGGACGTGCGCGATGTTTGGAATTAACGGGTACAGATCTTAAAACAATTTATCTCCCACTGACTAAAGACCACCTTAATTGGTGTGAGGCTAATAGCCTAGAACTACAGATAGCGCTGGAAAACTTTAAGGGACAAATTCTAATTCACTATCCATCTCACAAATTATTCTCCCTTAATGAGGAAATTAGTATAATTCCCGAATCATTGAGTAAGGAGGTACCTGTCAAAGGACCCACCTTATTCACCGATGGATCAGGACGAACAGGTAAGGCAGTTATAGTGTGGTGTGAAAAAGGGGAATGGAAACACCAAGGTCACCATGTTGTAGGAAGTCCTCAGCTGGTGGAAATATACGCAGTAATTCAGGTCTTTCGCCAATGGGAGATCCCATTAAATTTGGTTACTGATTCTCAGTACGTCGCCAACGTTGTCAGGCGCTTGGAAAAGGCTTGGCTCAAAGAAGTTGATAACGAACCAGTGTTTTTAATGTTCAAACAGGTATGGGACTTGTTGAATCGCCGCATAAACCCGTATTATGTGCTCCACGTGAGGAGTCATACCTCTCTCCCAGGGTTTATATCAGAAGGGAATGCGCAAGCTGATCATCTCGCTGCCCCCGTATGGACAATCCCTGTACCAGACGTTTCTACACAAGCCCGATTGTCGCACGAGTTTTTCCATCAATCTGCCCGAATGCTGCGTCGACAATTTGGGTTGACTTGGGACACGGCACGAAGTATTGTACAAATGTGTCCTGACTGTCAGCAATTAGTTCCCATACCCCAAACAGGGGTAAATCCCCAAGGAGAAAAGGCCCTACAGATTTGGCAATCCGATGTTACTCATATCGGAGAATTTGGCAAACAAAAGTATGTACATGTTTCCATCGATGCGTTCTCCGGAGCTCTATGGGCAACCGCAGAGACCGGAGAAAAAAGCAAAGTTATTTTACGGCACTGGAAAGGGGCCTTTGCTGCTCTAGGGGTTCCACACCAGATCAAAACAGATAATGGGCCCGGGTACATAAGCGCAAAAACGCAAGCCTTTTTGGCACAACGGGGCATTCGACATATCACTGGTATCCCTTATTCCCCTCAGAGCCAGGGTATCGTTGAGCGGGCTCATCTCACTCTCAAGCAGCTATTACAAAAACAAAAAGGGGGAATGCTAGGGGAATCACCGCAAGCCCATCTCCATAAGGCAGTATATGTGTTAAATCATCTTACAATAAGGGAAGACAGGACAGCAGTTGACAGCCCTAACACGGTAATAGCGCGACACTTTACATCTTGTAACTCAGCTTCTCCGGTAGGAGAAAGGGCTCAGGTGTGGGTCAAGTCATTGGAAAATAGCCAATGGGAAGGCCCTTATGATCTTATAACATGGGGGAGAGGATATGCTTGTGTTTCCACAGATCGTGGACCCCGGTGGATACCCACCCGCTGCGTTCAACCGTATCTGGACAAGGAGCCCAAGGAGCTCACAGATGCATCAATGGTTTGAAGTAGATTACTGGGACTTACACAAAGTATCTAATTCGATATTCAGGGAACCACCTAGTGGGCCAGGCCGTGCCGGGGTATATAGGGGACCAAGTGGGTTGCCATTAACCGTGGACTGGGAACACCAGGCGGCGGAGAACAGTCAACTGAATAATCAAGAGGTGACAGGAATTCCCTGCCTCCAGTGTCCTGGATCAACACATCACGCATGGACTTTGTGCAAATGCGATAATTGCGAAAGAAACTGGTAATGTTACTCTCAGTTCTGGGCGGGAAGGTGCACAAGGTGTAAAGGGCATACCACCGGGAGCGCCGAACCACAGATTCTGCAGCTAGTGTGTGGGAGATCACATTGTGTCCCCCAGCTGTGGACTGTGTGGGAAACGGACTGGGAGAGTGCTAAACACAGTGTGACAAGTGCTTTGGGTGGAAACGGAACAAAAAGAGAACGTAAACCATGACGCCAGTATGGGGGGGTGTCTTGTGGCTGGTATCACTGTGTGCGGTTGCTGTGTTATGGGCACCCTCACAGCCGAAGGAAAATGTTTGGGTAACTCTGGCCAATCAGACAGGACAGGATTCCATCTGCCTGTCGGTATCTTCCCCTGGCAACCCCTTTTCTACCTGCCTAGTGGGGCTTCCTTTAGATAATTGGGACTCGGGCCTGACTAGTCCTTTCAAGGAGGCCTGCAGGGGGGGACGACACGCCACTGACAATTGGGATGGATGCCTACCACATCTTAATCACTTGCCAATAGAACCTCAGGAACTCGAGCTATTAGGGTCCATAAAAATGGATTGGTGTTTGTATTTCAATTATTCAGGGGCCAATGTTTCCCGAGTCTGGTCAGTTAACACTACCCTGGGAATCTATAAAAATGAATCACTGTGGTGTAACCACACAAGCAGCAATATATCTAAATCATCCAATGCACCTATAGGATTACCCAGGGGGGTCTTTTTAATATGTGGAGACCAGGCCTGGCCTGGCATTCCCTCTCATATTAAAGGTGGGCCGTGTTCGTTGGGAAGATTAACTCTACTAATGCCAAACACATCTATGATCCTAGACCACAGAAGGGGCACCCCTAAGACGCGCAGTAAGCACAGAGCACATGCCTACACTTCACAATGTGATGATGCTGTCGACCTATGGAACCGGAACACTGTAGCTGCGGTTGCAATCTTGGCTCCAGGTGTCGCAGCAGCAAAGAGTTTGGTGACATTAAATAAATTAGGATGTTGGCTAGCGAAACAATCGAATGCAACCTCTGAAGCACTAACAGGATTACTAATGGATGTAGATTCTATACGACATGCTACTTTGCAAAATAGAGCAGCGATAGATTTTTTGCTTTTAGCGCAAGGCCATGGGTGTGAAGAGTTGGAGGGAATGTGTTGTATGAACCTATCTGATCATTCGGAATCAATTCACCGCAGCATTCAGATGTTGAAGGAAGGAGTACAGAAGCTAAGAGTGGAAGACCCCTGGGACTGGTTGGATAAATTATTCGGGAAACGGGGTCTAAGCGGCTGGTTAAAAGGACTAGCCAAGCTAGGAGGGCTATGCTTAGTAATGTTCCTTTGCATCCTGGTTTGTGTGCCATGTCTGTTACAAGGTAAGCGAAAAATGATTGAAAGATCGGTTTCAGCAGTGTTTCTAGTAAAACAAAAAGGGGGAGATGTGGGGATGGGAATCTCACTAATGGACATTCCTGAGTTTGATTTTAATGAGCAAACACTGTACCACCTGGCATGACAAGGCACTTAAGCAGAAAATAACGGAGAAAGGAATGTGCAGCTGGAAGGAGAAAAACAAGATAAAGGCCATGAAGGCATTTCGCATGATCAGGAAGAACGGGCCAATCTGCTAGAGCATAGATGCGCGTGAACACAAGGCTATAACCTATCTGCAAGCTGCAGGTAGCGCGTGTACACTTCTGCTTGCTATAAAAGATGCTAACAAAAAGCAATAAAGGTCTTTTGGTTGCCGTGCCTGCCAGAGTCCGTGCCGCTTTAACCCCCACATGGTATTACAATAAGAATCACCCAGATTAATGAAGAATGAACTTTGATGAAACCGAGCAAAGCACAGTGATGATGGAACCAGAACTGACTTCAACATGAAACAATCCAACACCGCATACCATCCCCATCTTTCCTGCCCTGAAAGATTATTATGACAGATGGAGCCCAAAGTCATGGACTAAATGAACTCAACGGACATTTTAGAGGGATGGCCCACAGACTAAGGGAATGATATCTGTCTGTGTATAGATATATTAAAAAACAGGAAAAGGGGTGGTGATTAATGGAAATGTATTGGAAAGTGGGGGACCTGGGCATGATGTAGATGTTATAGAATAAGGGGTGGATACTGTCCTGGTTTCGGCAGGGACAGAGTTAATTTCCTTCCTAGTAGCTGGTATAGTGCTGTGTTTTGGATTTAGGATGAGAACAAAGTTGATAACACACCCATGTTTTAGTTGTTGCTAGGTAGTGCTTACACTAGCCAAGGACTTTTCAGCTTCCCATGCTCTACCGACTGAGAAGGCTGCAGGTGCACAAGAAGCTGGGAGGGGGCACAGCCAAACTGGCCAAAGGGACATTCCATACCATGTGACGTCATGCTCAGTACATAAACTGGGGAAAGCTGGCCGGGGGGGCCGCTGCTCGGGGACTGGCTGGGCATCGGTCGGCGGGTGGTGAGCAATTGCATTGTGCATCACTTGCTTTGTATATTATTATTATTATTATTTGGATTTTATTCTGTTTCAATTATTAAACTGTTTTTATCTCAACCCACGAGTTTTCTCACTTTTACTCTTCCAATTCTCTCCCCCATCCCACCGGGGTGGCAGGGAGTGAGCGAGCGGCTGTGTGGTGCTCAGTTGCCGACTGAGGTTAAACCACGACACTCCAATACAGACAATTGTTGGCATCCCCCTGTCACTCCAGAGATCCAGATGGGTTCTGTGCCCCTATACCCTGATGGCATCAGCGTACACCGTGCACCAGTGTCCACCAAAGCCTTATACTTCTGTGGGTCTGATATGCCAGGCCATTGAATCCACAGAGTCCAGTATATCCCGTCATCCCTTTCCTACTCTTGGCCGAAGGCAGGGACCCTCTGTTCCTGTTCCTGGTCAGAGTATTCACTGTCTGACCCTTGCAGAGCCAGACCAGAAGTCCCCTCACCAGGATGAAGGGAGGTGATCTCAGTCCTTCTTCTGTGTCTGGGAGATCACTGATTGCCTTCTTGTGTCTCTACAGCAACTAAGCTGACAGCCTTCTTGGGTGGCCCCTTCTTAACAGCTGTCTTCCCTCTCAGTTCACGTACATGGGTTTCCAGCTTAAAGGTGGGTTCACCATCCCACTTCCTCATGTTCTCCCCCTGGTCACGCAGGAAGAACCAGAGTGCGCCACGTGGCACGCGCCTGGGGCTCCTTTTCCCTCTGACTGGGGCAGGAGGGGACTGACTTCTTGGGGCGCCCCTGACAGCCAAGGCGCTGGCCCATAGGGATGAGGAGGGACAGAGATTTTCTTCAAGCTTTTGGAGCCAAGAAGACAGTCTCTCCACAGTTGGTGTATCCATATCCAGGCAGTATACATTGTTGCCAAGCTGTTAGAATATGATGCTGGGGCACTTTGAATCACCTTCCTCCACATGGCCCGTGTGCCCAGGACATCCTCTGGATCTTTGGAGACCTCATCATTGTCTAGATCACTGTAGATGACTTCCAGCACCGCTAATTCTCTCAGGTACCGGATGCCTTCATCTGCGGTAGTCCATTTTCCTGGGGAGTTCACAAGATCTTCCTTGAATGGATATCTTGCCTCCACACTTGAGAGGAGCCATCTCCAGAGACTGCAAATTGCTGCCTCTTTTCCAATTCCTCTCTCAATTCCCCCATTTCCAGCAAGGGATCCCAGCTGTTGGGCTTCCCTACCTTCCAATTGCTGACTGTCGGCCCTGTTATCCCAGCATTGGAGCAGCCAGGTACTGGTGTGTTTTCAGCACCTTTTCTAGCTACCAATACAAAGCACAGCACTATGAGGTCTGCTGTGGGGAAAATTAACTCCATCTCAGCCAGACCCAATACAATCTCCAAGCAGACGGTGGTTGGTATATTTCAGGAGCCACCTTTTGACTTCTAGCCTGTTATACTATTTACACTAGTTCCTCTGTTACAAGGAGGAGGAAAACCATGTTGTCTTCCTCTCTCCTTGTGAATATCATCCCCTTGAGATGACTGTGAAAAAAACCACTCAATATCTCAGGGTATACACACAGAAGAAAACATATCCTTTGTTTTCCTTTATTGTCACCTCATATGGAAAAACTGTTGCAGCTTATTCTTTTGTACACACTGCTTTCTAGATTCTTCCCTAATGTAATTTAGATTGGAGTTACAGTGAAACAGATGGTCAAGAATCTGCAGATCACTAATAATTAGCAAGGAGCTAAAGAATAAAAATTGATGTCAATAAAATAAAAAGGTCAAAAGCTGATTCCTTTGTTTGAATACTAAACAGATAAGCACTGCCTGGACAAATTCAATTATGCTTCCATATTTTTGCTGCAGTTTCATTCCAAATTTTACGATAAAGTCACAAGGTTAAAATACTGAACAGAATGACAACTTCAGCTAGCTTTGGTAATGGTAATAACAGATAAACAGCAAGTACAAAGCTTTACAATCTCTAATGATAGTTTACTTATTGAGACAGACTTTTTGAGACTCCCGAAGCAAAACCAAGTGACAATTATTAGAAATCTACAAAAGGAGATTGCTTTCATTATGTACCCAGACCAAATCGTATGATGCAATTTAGTCCAAATATTTATTTTTGTTGGCTATAAGTAAACATCAGAACACATACAGGTAATGGATGCTTTGCAGCTAAACTGAAGCAGAAGACAAAGAAAATCTATTAGGTCTTATCTAAAAGAGCAGGAGGCGATTACCCAGCATTATTATTTCATAAAAATTGTTCTAGATCATTTAATCCACTTCACAAAGCAGCTAATGAATCCAGACCCTGATCAGTTTTTATTCCAGAGCAGTGCATCTGGATGGGAAAGCACACTAAAAGAACTGTTTCAGTATTGCTTATTCTACAACAGGTTGTCTGGCCAAGATGTTTGTCATGGTTTAAACCTGGTAGGCAGCTAAACCCCACACAGTTGCTTGCTCATTCCCCCCCCCGGTGGGATGGGGGAGAGAATTGGAAGGGTAAAAGTGAGAAAACTCGTGGGTTGAGATAAAGACAGTTTAATAGGTAAAGCAAAAGCTGTGCATGCAAGCAAAACAAAACAAGGCATTCATTCACTACTTCCCATCGGCAGGCAGATGTTTAGCCATTTCCAGGAAAGCAGGGCTTCGTCATGCATAATGGTAACTTGGGAAGAGAAACGCCCTAACTCTGAACATCCCCCCCTTCCTCCTTCTTCCCCTAGCTTTTATTGCTGAGCATGACATCATACGGTATAGAATATCCCTTTGGTCAGTTGGGGTCAGCTGTCCCAGCTGTGTCCCCTCCCACCTGTTACCGTAAGTAGGCTGTTTTAGAATTGCAGAATGTTAAGATAACTGTGGTGGTGCATTGACCCTGGCCAGCAACTAAGCACCCACCAGTTGCTCTTCCCCTGGGATAGGGAGGAGAATGGTAAGAGCAAAAGTGTGTGTGTGTGTGGAAACTCATGGGTCAAGGTAAGGGTGTCTGTGGTGGGTTGACCTTAGCTGGCTACCAGATGCCCACCCAGCCTCTCTCTCTCCCCCTCCTCAACAGGACAGGGGGAGAAGATAAGATGGAAAAGCTCGTGGGTCGAGATAAAGACAGGGAGATCGCTTAACAATTAACATCATGGGCAAAACAGACTCATCTTGGGTATGCTCAATTTATTTTTAATTGGTAATAAATTAGAATAGGATGGTGAGAAACAAAGACAGAACCTAATAAACCTTCACCCCCACCCCTTCTTCCCACATTCAACTTCACTCCTTCATTCCTAACTCTTCTACCTTCTCCCCCATCCTGAGTGGCACGGGGGGAATAGGGGGTTGCACTCGGTTCATAACAGTTCCTCTCTGCTGCTCCTTCTTCCTCATGCTTTTCCCCTGCTCCAGCATGGGTTCTCTCCACAGGCTGCAGTCCTTCAAGATAAACTGGCTCCAGTGTGGGTCGGCCACAGTTCTTGTCAGGAGAACCTGCTTCTGCCCATGGGGCTACAGCTTCCTCCAGAGCACATCCACCTGCTTCAGCGTGGGGTCCTTCACAGTCTGCAGTGTGGGTATCTGCTCCAGCGTGGTCTTCTGTGGGCTGCAGGGAGACAACCTGCTTCATTATGGTCTTTTCCACAGGCTTTAGGGGAATCTTTGCTCTGGCACCTGGAACACCTCCTCCCCCTCCTTCTTCTCTGACCTTGGTGTTTGCAGGCTTGTTTCTCATACTTTTTCCCCTCATGCTGCATTCTGCCATGTGGTATTTTGGCCTTTCTTAAATATGTTATCACAGAGGTGCCGCCAACTTTGCTGACTGGCTCAGCTTTGGCCTGTAGTGGGTCTATTGCGAAGCTGGCCGGAACAGTCCATCTTCAGCATGGGGGGGCTGCTCCTGATGTCTTCTCACAGAGGCCACCCCTGCAGGCTCCCCTCACCACATCCCCGCTACCAAAATTTTGCAACATAAACCCAATACAACAGTTGAATAAGTGAGGGAGGGGGGGAGAGAGTGAGAATGAGGGAGGGAGAATGTGAATGTGAATGCTCACCCAGTCTCTGAGCTGCAGCTACTTTGCAAATACTGCCCTCTAGTTTTAGAATAGAATATTTCAGTTGGAAGGGACCTACAACAATCATCTAGTCCAACTTTTATTTCTGAGCATGATATTATATGGTATGGAATATCCCTTTGGTCAGTTTGGGTCAGCTGTCCTGGCTGTGTCCTCTTCCAGCCTCTTGCTCATTCCCAGCCTACTCACTGGGGGAGCAGAGTGAGAAACAGAAAAGGCCTTGGTGCTGTGTAAGAACTGTTCAGCAATAGCTAAAATATGGGTGTATTACCAACACTATTTTAGCAACAAACCTAAACTACAGTACTATATGGACTCTCCTATGAAGAAAATGAACTCCTTCCCAGCCAGACCCGCTACAATAACTCAACAGTTTATCCTAGTTTTGGTAACTTAATCTCTCTATGCTTCAATAGCAGGACTGCTCTGACCCATTTTGTTAACTGACAAGTCACAGGTATCCACATAGTAATTCTTCATCATGCTATCTTGCTACTGAATTGTACCCTGCTGAATAAATAAGTAGAAGTGCAGAGACTTAATGTAGTGTCTTAGTGTAGAGCTTTAACATAGGATTTAGGCTTCTTGGTGCTTTCTTCTGTAAGCAAGCACTGTCACCCCATCTTTAGACTTTAGGAGGTGTGAACTAGAGGTGCCTGTTAGCAGTTCAGTCACTCTTTTGGGAGTTGGACAATGCAAGTGTCTCAGTCGCTGAGACTCGATATCACGAGCAGCTCTGGTGCTGGCACGATCCGCAGCGGAGTGCTCTAGTGCGGTGCACAGTGGGGGTTTCCTGAAGCGGGGAAACCTCAGGGGGAGCCGAGAGACCTGCCGGGAGCCCGCAGCTCGCGCGACAGCAACTGACGAGACCTGGGCGGGGCCAGGAGCAACGGCGGCCAACCCCCCCCCCCCAGTATAAAAGAAGCTCCTAGGGAGTGCTAGCGACCAGGGTGGGGCATGGCAGTTTGTGCGGCAGGGCGTGCAGGAAGGGCGCTGTAGCTCTGCCGGCTTGACCAGGGAAGCAATGGTATCCACCTGGCAGAAAGCCATGGCCTCTCTAAGCTCTGTACCTGCCATGAATGATGCAGCTTCCCAGACCGAGCTCTGGTGGGAACATGCTGCCACTCAGGTGTCAGGCTGCAGGGTGTGCCCTACTCTATGCCAGTATCCAATGGCAGTAGTGAGCACACCTGTGGGAGGTGTGCCCAGGTAGAGGAACTCCTCAGCTTGGTGGCAGAGCTCTGGGAGGAGGTGAGTAGGTTGAGGAGTATCAGGGAGAGTGAGAGAGATAGACTATTGGAACCGCACCCTACCTTCCCTGGGACAGGCCTGTCAGGCAGACAGGATGCATGATACAGAGGATTCCCTATCTTCTCTCTGCCTGGCAGAACGTGGTGACTTAAGGGATAGGGGGCAATAGTGACAAGTTTCTGCCTGGCACAGCAGGCGCGTCTCCTCCGTGACTACCCCACCTTCCCAGGTGCCCTTGCATAATAGGTAAAGGCTCTGCAAATGGAACTGAACAATGATGAGGATGATGGTTCATCTAGGTTGGAGGTGTCACTGAGGTTAAGTCGGCCTACACCCTGCGTCAAAACTGCTTCCATAAAGAAAAAAAGATGGGTCATATTATAGGAGACTCTCTTCTGCAGGGAACAGAAGGTCCAATATGCAGACCGGACCCACTTCTTAGGGAAGTCTCCTGCCTCCCTGGAGATGGCTCTGTCATGTAGGCAGCGATGAAGTTGCAACAAGAAGTCCGAGGGCAATCAAGAGAGACTTCAGGGCCTTGGGATGACTGGTTAAGGGATCAGGAGCACAAGTAGTGTTCTCCTCTGTCCTTCCAGTTGCAGGGAATGATGAGGGAAGAAACAGGAAGAGCCAGCAGATCAATACCTGGCTCTGAGCCTGGTGTCACAGACCTGATCACAGGTCGGTCTACGTGACACCAGGCCTGCTGGTAACAGATGGGGTACACCTGTCTCAAAGGGGGAAAAGGATCTTTGTGCAGAAGTTAGCAGGGCTCATAGAAAGAGCTTTAAACTAGATTTGAAGGGGGGAAGGGATAAAACCAGGCCTGCTAGAGATAAGCCATGGGGCGTCACGCCAATGTTTGAGGGACAGTGTGCTAGCAAGGTCCTTTGGTCTGCCATCTCAGTGGAGGTAGGGGATGGAGATCCATGCGGGAGCAAAGACACAAGGGTTGCTGATGTGTTAGAAACCACGGAAGCACCTGAGAACAGTCGCATAGGAATTAGGGCTTCCCCCCCAAAGAAGGTGGCAGGATCAATGGCCCAACTGAAGTGAATCTACACCAATGCATGCAGCATGGGCAACAAACAGGAGGAGCTGGAAGCCATTGTGCAGCTGGAAAACTGTGATATAGTTGCCATCACGGAAACATGGTGGGATGACTCGCACAACTGGAGTGCTGCAATGGATGGCTATGAACTCTTCAGAAGGGATAGGCAAGGAAGGAGAGGCGGTGGGGTAGCCCTGTATGTTGGGGAGTGTTTTGACTGTTTAGAGCTTGATGATGGTGATGAAAGGGTCGAGTTGTTACCGTAAGTTGGCAGATGAAAAACTCTCCAAGACTCAATTTGGACTTTTAGAAAGCAGGCATTTTTTTATTGTGGCGCTGGGCGCACAGGGGATTGCTCCACCTAGTGTGCGCACAGGGCTGCTCAACTATAGGAGTTATGTACAATCAGAATATACATATTCATTAGATTTCTGAGAAATGATTAGCATATTCATGTTATTTCTTGGAACTCATTAACATATGCAAAAGTCTTTAACGCATGCGCTCTTATGTCCATTGGTGGTCTTCCAGGGTCCTCTGGTGGTCGTCAATAGTCTTCCTCACTGTGTCCGCTAATTGAACTCAGTCTTTTCACCTAGTTGCAGTAGCTGATTTCAGCATAACTTCCTTATCTATTCCACCCCTGTACACAGGGCTTCAAGGATTCCTTTTATCTATGGAATGTCCAGTCTGCAGAACATTTAGTTACTTCGCTTCGACAAAGAAAACCGTATGTCTCCTTGGTATTTCGGTATCAATCCCTCCTTTTCTTTTGAGGATTTGTAGCTAGCAAGCTACAATCCTCATTTCATTAAGAGAGAGTTAACAAAGTTCAATGGTAAATGGGACAGTGCATAAAGGGCAGAGTATATTAATAGTATATGCTAAGCTGGGTTATTTGTCTCATCACGTACCAAACATTTATGTACAGTATAATTATAAGCAGCAAACATATTGAGATCAGCGTTAGTAAAGTTACCACTGGATGAAGCATAAGGTTAAGCACTCCTGTTGCTGTCGGTGACCATCCGAGAAGAGTTTCCCACCAGTGATGTTCTCCATCTTTCTTTACTCTTTCCACAATTTGGCGTATTTCTTTTGTATCATGATGAACAGTGATTAGAGTTTTGTGTCCATGGTTTCGGACACGTTCTAGCAGTCGACACAGATCACTGTTGTAATAGTTTCTTTACCAATGTAAGATTCATTCCAATGGGAGCAGGCAATAAGTCTTCACTTAATGTATAATTTGATTGTAACAATTGATAAGATGTAACAGGAGCTGAATAATTAAAATCACATCCCATAATGTTAGTAAAGTTACAAACACATATATTTGAGTGATTGCTTGTATCTACAGTAATTTCATCTACAGCAATAAAGTCACAAAGGGTTCTCATACAAACACATCCTTTTCCAATATATACGAGCACAGTTTCAGGTGTTTCATCAGGATGTATTTCAAAATGACAAACATTTTGCTCAGTGTCGAGACAAATGTCTTGGGCTTTGATGGTGTTACTTTCACAAATAAATCCCTGCTGTTCTCGTACAACGCATGTGCTAACATCGACAGTTTGCCACTCGTTTCCATTTTGTTGGGCCCATACTCTATGTTCTAGTGGATAGAGTATAGCTCCACTGTGATTTAATCCTAACGCAATAATTGGGTATATGGTGTATACTGAAGCATTGTGACTTGTTAAAACAAAAGCTGTGGCCTTATTGTTGATAGGGTCATAAGTGAAATTAACTAAATACCACCAAGATTGGAATTATTTTTCAAATTTAGTTGCATTGTCCCAGATTACCTTTCGAATTTCAGTGGGTAAGGTGCCTTCTTCTCCTTCTCTTATAATTGCTGCTACCATAGATTGTATCCACAGTTGAGCCTGTGTACAACTAAGGGCTAGAGAAACTTTATTTTGGGCTGTACCAAGTGCATTCACAATTAACTGATGGTCCTTTTCATTAATTCTTTCCCACCGAGGCAATATATCGGATAAAAGCCATTGGTTAGTTCCTAACGCTAATAAAGAAGATCGCAGTGGGTGTTCCAATTTGTTTAAATCACTCGTTGCAGTACTCAGTTTGTTTATTAGTACTTCAGCATCTATACTATTTAAGACTCCCAGTCCCGTTCCTATGATGCCAGTCACATCTCTCCTTGTTCGTCTTGGGGAGGTAAGTGTTCGTCCACGTAGCCATGCTAGCCATCCTGCATAGGTCGTACTTAGGAATGGTGAACAAGTTGGTTTAATTGTAGAAATGTTAATTTGCATTAGTAGTTCTAATCTTTTAAGAGACCATGATGGATTAAATAACACTCGTTGTTGGCCTGTATTTTTGATCACGTATGGTCCAATTTCAGAAGTTTGTGGGGACAGAGTTTCCTTATCCTTTACAGGAGAGGCAGATGTTTCTGGTGTCCGGGTCATATTGTTCCTTGTGATAGGGGCCAATGTTGTTGTTTTAGGTATAATGTCAATTTTGAACTTAAATGATAACCCTATGTTGTGATGACCCCAGAGGCAGACTACAAAAACAGGTTGTACTAAGGTAAAATTGTGCCAACAGTCTAATTTCTCAGAGGCACAGGTTTTTCTATCAGTTTTGCTTGAGTTTGATGCCATGTTGTACACAGAAATCTGAGATGCCTTCTCATGGGTAGACCCATTGATCATTCGGCATCCTATTTTAATTTCTTTTCCTGCCATCCCTTGAAGTCGGGGAATTTCATTATCAGTTTCATCTTTATCCCAGCCCCATTCGTTTTCTAAGTATATTTCAGTTCCATGCATAACTACGGTAGACAGATTTAAATTTCCCTCACTAGAGTGTATCCCCATACTCCCAGTGTACTTAACATGAGCTTGAGACCACGGCCATTCTGGAGTTTTTTGATCACAAGTTAAAAGGAGTGGCACTGTCAGGGTTTGAAATAGTAATATGAGCTCAGCATTCCTGTTTGTCATCCTGCAGGGTGCGGGTATCTGTTGATTTCTCATGATTTTAATTAAGTTCTACTACCTCTAGATATCCTTTTAAGTACCAGTCGGAGAGGTGATCTTGATTCTGTTTTCCATTCTGCAGGAGCTTTCTTAATTCGTGAATAGTGGATCCACGGTCCTTTTCCTTCTAATTTAACTGCTGTATGTGTAGTTAACAGGATTTGAAATGGTCCTTTCCATTTCTCTTGTAGCGGTTCAGAAGTCCAAGATTTGATGTATACCCAGTCTTCAGGCTGGAATGGATGCGCTGGGGAATCAAGACCTAGAGATTTATTTAAAATCACATATCTATTCAGTTCTCGTAAAACTTTCCCGAGGGCAATTAAGTAATTTCTTGCATCACTTTCCCCTTGTATTCGCATCTCTCCTGGCAGTCCAGGTATTTGGTACGGTCGTCCGTACATCAACTCGTACGGGCTGAGATGTTGCCTACCTCGTGGTTGGACTCTAATTCTTAACAAAGCCAGAGGTAAAGCTTGTGTCCAATTCATTGAGGTTTCCTGACATATTTTGCTTAACTGAGTTTTAAGGGTGTAATTCATTCTCTCTACTTTACCACTAGATTGAGGCCTATAAGGAGTATGTAAGTTCCAATTAATATCTAATAATCTGCTTATTTCAGTAATTATTTTGGCTATAAAATGTGGACCCCTATCTGATGACATCCCTAAAGGTACTCCAAATCTTGGAATTATTTCTTTTAATAATATTTTTACTACTTCTTTCGCCTTATTGGTGTGACATGGAAAGGCCTCAGGCCAACCTGTATATGTATCCACGAGGACCAACAAATACTTTAGCCCTCCTTTTCTTGGCAATTCAGTAAAATCTATTTGCCAATATTCCCCAGGTGCCTGTCCCGCAGCAGTTTTTCCAAATTGAATTTTATTCTGTGTTTTTGAATTGTTCCTACAGCATATTTTGCATCTTTGTGTGACTGATTTAATAACTTCCACCATGTTCCTGCTAATAACCGACTTCTGCAAATATTTTAGCAAATTTTCAGTTCCCCAGTGCACAGCGTTGTGTTCTTCCTTTACTAAATTATTCATGAGGGAATGAGGTATGACTACTAGACCTGTAGGTGTAACTGCCCATCCATCCTCTCGCCTTTCTGCTTGTAAAGTCTCGATTAATTTTAAATCTTGCTTATCATAAATAGGGTTTTTCTGGAGGGAAATTCTCTTCTCTGGCACTATAGCTAGCACTTTCTCCTCTATGCCTTTTTCTGCAGCCCGCTTTGCAGCTAAATCAGCCAGCTTATTTTCTTGCTCGAGTGGTTCGTCCTGACTGATGAGCTTTACAATGCATAATAGCTACAGCAGCAGGGGCTTTTATACTTTCTAATAAACTCAAAATTTCTTCCTTATGTTTCACCTCTGCCCCTTGTGCGGACAATAGTCCTCTTTCTTTCCAGATCGCTCCATGCGCATGCACTATTCCAAAAGCATATTTCGAATCAGTCCAAATATTTACGCGCTTGTCTTTACTTAGCTGCAAAGCCCGAGTGAGGGCAATCAATTCAGCCTTTTGGGTCGATGTTCTAGTGGGCAATGCTTGTGCCTCTACCACCGTCTCGACAGTGGTAACTGCATATCCTGATACCCACTTTCCTTCTTTCATAAAGCTGCTGCCGTCCGTGTATAGTTCCCAATCTGGATTCTGCAAGGGAATATCTTTCAAGTCGGGCCTGCTTGAATAGACTTCTTCAATGGTCTGCAGGCTGTCATGTTCAAGTTTACCTTCTTCTTGTCGAGCTGAGAGGAACATAGCAGGATTAATTATGGCAGTAGTCTTTAAGGTCACATCATCTGGTTCTATCAGTACCACTTGATATTTTAGCATTCTACTAGGAGACAACCAATGTCCACCCTTTTGGTCCAATACTGTAGTTACCATGTGTGGAACATAAACAGTTATTTTCTGTCCCATGGTGAGCTTCCGAGCCTCTTGTATTAACAGTACCGTTGCAGCCACTGCTCTTAAACATCCGGGCCATCCCTGGCTCACTGGATCCAATTGCTTGGAAAAATATGCCACTGCTCATTCATATTCTCCCAAGTGCTGGGTTAAAACACCTAAGGCCACTGCTTGTCTTTCATAAGTGAACAGTTCAAAAGGCTTTTCTAAATTAGGCAGCCCTAAGGCTGGGGCTTTCATCAAGGCCCTTTTAAGTTGAATGTATGCATTCCGACTTCCGTTTGTCCATTGCAGGGGACCTTTTGATGATTTCAGTAACTCATACAAGGGTTTTACCATCAGTCCATAATTAGCAATCCACAAGCGACACCATCCCACCATTCCTAGAAAGGTTCTCAATTCATGAACGTTTTGAGGTTCTGGAAGTTGACAAATAGCTTCTTTCCTTTCATTGCTTAACTGTCTCTGTCCTTTCAGAATTTCAAAGCCTAAATATGTTACAGTTTCTTGTGCAATTTGAGCCTTCCCTTTTGACACTAGATAACCGCTAAGTCCGAGGAAGTTTAATAAACTGATTGTTAGTTCCAAGCATTCTTCCTGGGAGTTCCCAGCTAATAGTATGTCGTCAACATATTGTAACATTACTCCATTTTTATTGTCGTCTCCATAATTCTAATTCTCTTTCTAGTTGATTTCCAAAAATCGTTGGACTATTTTTGAATCCTTGCAGTAATACTGTCCAGGTATACTGAGTCCTTCTTCCCGTCTCAGGGTTTTCCCACTCAAAGGCAAACAATTCCTGACTTCCGGAGTCAAGTGGGATGCAGAAAAAGGCATCTTTTAGATCTAAGACTGTAAACCACCCCTGATCTTCAGTGAGAGCAGTTAATAGTGTGTATGGGTTTGCTACCACTGGGTGTATATCCTGGACAATTTGATTCACTGCCCTTAGGTCCTGGACTAACCTATAAGATTTCCCATCAGCTTTCTTAACAGGTAAAATTGGAGTATTATACTTAGAATATGGGTTATTAAGAGAATGTGAATCTGAAAACTTCTGTATAATAGGTATCAACCCAAGTTTATCTTCTAACTTTAAGGGATACTGTTTCAGTCTTACCGGTGCTGATCCTGGTATAAGGTCTATCCTTACGGGTTCAGCCCTCTTTGATTTTTCCAGGTATTTCTCCTGCCCAGATGACAGGAATCACTGCGTTCTCAACTTCAGCCGGGATTTTTCTTTCCACCTGCTCAATTTCCTGCAATAATAATATTGAAGCTTGGACAAATTTAGATTCTGGCATTGACACTTCTACTTCTCCTTTTTTGAACTTTATTTCAGCTTCTAATTTTTGTAATAAATCTCGGCCTATTAAAGGTTTTGGTGCACCTGGTAGATACAAAAACTGATGCGATACCCACTGTTTTCCAATTTTAAATTTTAAGGGTTTAAAGAACGGTCGTGTCTCCGGCTTTCCTGTCGCACCAATAATTCTCACAGTATCATATCCTAACTCATGTTTCTTTGTGTTCAAAGCCGAATAGGTGGCCCCTGTATCGACTAAACATTCTATTTCAGTTTCCTCTTCCCCCAGCTTAATTTTAACCAGAGGCTCTGCTGGGGAAGATTCCTCTGGTCTTTTTTTGGCAGGGCTCATTGAGAGGGCTTTAAACTAGGTTCGAAGGGGGAAGGGGATAAAACCAGGCTCGCTAGAGATGAGCCGAGGGGTGGCGTGCCGATGCCAGGGGCGAAATCGATAGCCCAGCTCAAGTGCATATACACCAATGCACGCAGCATGGGCGGCAAGCAGGAGGAGCTGGAAGCCATTGTGCAGCGGGAGAGATATGACTTAGTCGCCATCACAGAAACATGGTGGGGTGACTCTCATGACTGGAGTGCTGCAATGGATGGCTATAGACTCTTCAGAAGGGACAGGCGAGGAAGGAGAGGCGGTGGGGTGGCCCTGTATGTTAGGGAGTGTTTTGATTGTATAGAGCTCAACGATTGTGATGATGGTACGGTTGAGTGTCTATGGGTAAGGATGAGGGGAAAGGCCAACGAGGCAGATATCCTGCTGGGAGTCTGTTATAGACCACCCAACCAGGATGAAGGGGCGGATGAAGCGTTCTATAAGCGGCTGGCAGAAGTCTCTCAATCGCTAGCCCTTGTTCTCGTGGGGGACTTCAACTTCCCGGACGTCTGCTGGAAATACAACACGGCAGAGAGGAAGCAGTCTAGGAGGTTCCTGGAGTGTGTGGAAGACAACTTCCTGACACAGCTGGTAAGTGAGCCTACCAGGGGAGGTGCCTCGCTCGACCTGCTGTTTACAAACAGAGAAGGACTGGTGGGAGATGTGGTGGTCGGAGGCCGTCTTGGGCTTAGCGACCGTGAAATGATAGAATTCTCCATTCTTGGTGAAGTAAGGAGGGGGGGCAGCAAAACCACAACCATGGACTTCCGGAGGGCGGACTTTGGCCTGTTCAGGACGTTGGTTGAGAGAGTCCCGTGGGAGACGGTCCTGAAGGGCAAAGGGGTCCAGGAAGGCTGGACGATCTTCAAGAAGGAAGTCTTAAAGGCGCAGGAGCAGGCTGTCCCTGTACGCCGTAAGAAGAATAGGCGGGGAAGACGACCGGCCTGGCTGAACGGGGAGCTCTTGCTGGGACTCAGGAAAAAAAGGAGAGTTTACCGCTTGTGGAAGAAGGGGCAGGCGACTCAAGAAGAGTACAGGGATCTCGTTAGGTCGTGCAGAGAAGAAATGAGAAAGGCAAAAGCCCAGCTAGAACGCAATCTGGCCGCTGTCGTTAAAGACAACAAAAAAAGTTTTTACAAATATATTAATGACAAGAAGAGAGCCAAGGAGAATCTCCATCCTTTATTGGATGCAGGGGGGAACATTGTCACTGAGGATGAGGAAAAGGCTGAGGTACTCAATGCCTTCTTTGCCTCAGTCTTTAACAGGCAGACCAGTTATCCTCAGGGTACTCGGCCCCCCGAGCTGGAAGACGGGGACGGCGAGCAGGATGAACCCCCCGTAATCCAAGAGGAAGCAGTCAATGACCTGCTACGCCACCTGGACGCTCACAAGTCTATGGGGCCGGATGGGATCCACCCAAGAGTGCTGAGGGAGCTGGCGGAGGTGCTCGCCAAGCCGCTCTCCATCATTTGTCAGCAGTCCTGGTTAACGGGGGAGGTCCCGGATGACTGGAGGCTTGCCAATGTGACGCCCATCTACAAGAAGGGCCGGAAGGAGGATCCGGGGAACTACAGGCCTGTCAGCCTGACCTCGGTGCCGGGGAAGATTATGGAGCGGTTCATCTTGAGGGCGCTCACAAGGCATGAGCGGGACAACCAGGGGATCCGGCCTAGCCAGCACGGATTCATGAAAGGCAGGTCCTGCTTGACCAACCTGATCTCCTTCTATGACCAGGTGACCCGCCTAGTGGATGAGGGAAAGGCTGTGGATGTGGTCTACCTGGACTTCAGCAAGGCCTTTGACACCGTCTCCCACAACATTCTCCTAGAGAAGCTGGCGGCTCACGGCTTAGACAGGTGGACTCTGCTCTGGGTCAAAAACTGGCTGGACAGCCGGGCCCAGAGAGTTGTGGTGAATGGAGTTACATCCAGTTGGCGGCCGGTCACGAGCGGTGTTCCCCAGGGCTCAGTACTGGGGCCGGTCTTGTTTAATATCTTTATTGATGATCTGGATGAGGGGATCGAGTGCACCCTCAGGAAGTTTGCAGACGACACCAAGCTGGGTGGGAGTGTTGATCTGCTCGAGGGCAGGAAGGCTCTGCAGAGGGACCTGGACAGGCTGGATCGATGGGCCAAGGCCAACTGTATGAGGTTCAACAAGGCCAAGCGCCGGGTCCTGCACTTTGGCCACAACAACCCCATGCAGCGCTACAGGCTTGGGGAAGAGTGGCTGGAAAGCTGCCTGGCAGAGAAGGACCTGGGGGTGTTGGTCGACAGCCGGCTGAACATGAGCCGGCAGTGTGCCCAGGCAGCCAAGAAGGCCAATGGCATCCTGGCCTGTATCAGAAATAGTGTGGCCAGCAGGAGTAGGGAAGTGATCGTGCCCCTGTACTCAGCACTGGTGAGGCCGCACCTCGACTACTGTGTTCAGTTTTGGGCCCCTCACTACAAGAAGGACGTCGAGGTGCTGGAGCGTGTCCAGAGAAGGGCAACGAGGCTGGTGAGGGGTCTGGAGAACAAGTCTTATGAGGAGCGGCTGAGGGAACTGGGACTGTTTAGCCTGGAGAAAAGGAGGCTGAGGGGAGACCTCATCGCTCTCTACAACTACCTGAAAGGAGGTTGTAGCGAGGTGGGTGTTGGTCTTTTCTCCGAAGTAACAAGTGATAGGACGAGAGGAAATGGCCTCAAGTTGCGCCAGGGGAGGTTTAGATTGGATGTAAGGAAAAATTTCTTTACTGAAAGAGTGGTGAAACATTGGAACAGGCTGCCCAGGGAAGTGGTGGAGTCCCCATCCCTGGAGGTATTTAAAAGACGTGTAGGTGAGGCGCTTAGGGACATGGTTTAGTGGGCATGGGGGTGTTGGGTTGACGGTTGGACTCGATGATCTTAGAGGTCTTTTCCAACCTCAATGATTCTATGATTCTATTCTATGATTCTATTCCAGTCTCTTGCCTCTACGGCTAACACGGGAGTGCCTTGTTCCCCAAATTTCTGCAATGATGGGCGCTCTCGTTTCCAGTGTCCCTTTCTTTTACAGTAAGCACACTGTGTCTCTCCTATTGGGGACCTTGGGAATCCTCTACCACGTCCTCTTCCTTGATAACCACCTCTAAATCCTCCCCTGGGTCCTCCTCGAGGACCACAGGTTCCTTCTAGTGTCGCGATCAATCTAGCATTTCCCTTTTCTTTCTGCTGATCTCTGTTCCTATAAACCACCCAAGCCATATCCAACAATTTTCCCAGGTCCCTGGCATCTGCTCCTTGTAACTTCTGCAGCTTTCTTTGGATACCATCAGCAGACTGCCCAATAAACAAAGTTGCTAATTGATTCTTCCCTTCCTCTGATTCAGGATCCAGAGTGGTATACTTCCGAGTAGCTTCTTTCAATTTATTTAGGAAATCGGTGGGAGACTCCTTTCTGTCCTGCTTAATCTCATATAATTTTGACCAATTTATCGCTTTCGGTATAGCATTTCTTATACCAAACAAACCCACCTCTGATATTGCGTTAATAACAATTTCTGCCCATTATCATTAGGGTCCCAGCCAGGATCTGCTGAGGGGAAAATTATGCTCCAACTGTCCTTGTAATGCCCCTGCTGCTATTTGGGCTTCAACCTGAGTCCTTGCTGTCTTATGAATCATCTCCCTCTCTGTACTATCAAACAATACTTGTATGATAACTTTAATATCTTTCCAATCTGGATCCTGAGTTTTTATCATCATTTCAGAAGCACTAGCCACTCGATCAGAATCATCCCTATAACTACCGGCAGCTATTTTCCAGTTGTTTAAATCTGTAATCAAAAAAGGCACTTTCACTACAACCAGACCATCATTCCCTACTGCTTCTCTCAATGGAGCTTGCAACGTGGTTCCCTGTCGATTACGAGTTCTCCTTGCCACTGGCGTGACCCCTGCAGCGTCTCTCTCGGGCTCGTCGTCTAATCTACCCTCTGCCCCTAAGGGCTCAAGTTCATGGTTCTGAGGCCTCTGCCTCAACCCTGGAGCCACTAACATCCCTAAATCATCTTCCTGCTCATTCTGGGTCAACTTCAAACATCTCTGTCCAATACTGCATGCCGAACAACACCTCTTTAACCCTCTCCCTTTTTCTTTCTCTCGCTTCTCCTTTTCCAGTGCCAATACCAGAGGATCAGTTGGGGCCAAATTGATTCCACACTCCTTTTGCCACTCAGGATGCTGCCTTAATGTAAAGAACATATCAGCATACAATACCTCATCCCGTTTTCCTTCTCTCTTTAGAAACAGCATTAGTTGTAACAGAGTATTATAATTCAAAGTACCATTCCTTGGCCACTTTTCTCCATCTTCTAGTTTATACAGTGGCCACCATTGATTACAATACTTAATTAGATCATCCCTTTTTGCGACCCCACCAGAGGATCCTGCAATTTGTTTCCAATACTTTAAAATACAACCCAAAGGTGATTTCTTTAACATTCCCCCACCAGTGGATGATCCGGCGGATGATCCAGCGCCCATTTTATATACAGGGAATCACACAAACAAATCTTTCGTACAACAACAACAATATAAATAACTACAAACAAATACTTACAATAATAGAATCACACACAGATGAGCCTTTTGTACAGCAACAATAATACAAATAACTAATTACTATATGAAACAAATACTTACAATAATAGACAAGTATTTACAATAATTGTTACTGCGGTTGCTCTTGATGTTTATCTTGAGCGGGGACTCTAAACCCTAGTGGGGACTCTAACCCCTAGCCCGGGTCTTATACCCAACCCTGCGGAGCTTTCACTGCATCTGACGGGCAGGTAGTGGGGACTCTAACCCCTTTTGAGTGGGGACTCTAACCCCTTCCAAAATTTCCAAAAAGAATGCCTTATTACTCACAAAGCAGTGTTCTTCGCTCAGGGGCTCTTCGGTCCGGGGATCGGGAGAAGTCCTCTCCGAGAATCCCTCGGTGCCGGCTGAGGTTCCGTGGTCCCAGGATCCGTCGAGGCTCAAGAGCAGTGTCCCATCTGGGGTGCCAAAACTGTTACCGTAAGTCGGCAGATGAAAAACTCTCTAAGACTCAATTTGGAGTTTTAGAAAGCAGGCATTCTTTATTGCGGCGCCGGGCGCACGGGGATTGCTCCACCTAGTGTGCGCGCCAGGCTGCTCAACTATGGGAGTTATGTACAATCAGAATATACATATTCATTAGATTTCCGAGAAATGATTAACATATTCATGCTATTTCCTGGAACTCATTAACATACATAAAAGTCTTTAATGCATGCGCTCTTATGTCCATTGGTGGTCTTCCAGGGTCCTCTGGTGGTCGTCGATAGTCTTCCTCACTGTGTCCGCTAATTGAACTCAGTCTTTTCACCTAGTTGCAGTAGCTGATTTCAGCATAACTTCCTTATCCATTCCACCCCTGTACACAGGGCTTCAAGGATTCCTTTTATCTATGGAATGTCCAGTCTGCAGAACATTTAGTTACTTCGCTTCGACAGAGAAAACCGTATGTCTCCTTAGTATTTCAGTATCAACCTCCTGCCCACCCCTAGCCTACTCGCTGGCGGGGCAGTGTGAGAAACAGAAAAGACCTTGGTGCTGTGTAAGCACTGTTCAGCAACAGCTAAAACATGGGTGTGCTACCAACACTGTTTTGGTCACAAATCCAAAACATAGCACCATATGAGCAACTATGAAGAAAATTAACTCTATCCCAGCCAAAAACAGTATAGTGTCATGAACGTAAAACTCTGGACAGAAAAGAGGAAGTGTACAGTCAATATGAGTTTAATCACTTCAATATCATGGGCACTACAGAGCAGCATCATTTTTAATTACAAAACACTGTTTTCACAGGAGTACTTCATTGCTGAAAGAAGCCTTGTCAGCATCAATGCCTCATCACTATCAGAAAGTAAAAGCACTACGGGACTCCCCTACATGACATGACTAAAGAGGGTAGAACAACATAATTATTTTTCAATATTTATAACCATTTAACCAAATTATGTTAGTACTTCTTTTCATTCCAGACCTCCAACAAAACCTATTCCATATTAAGCAGGGATTTTGGAAGTTTTAAGGAGAACCCCCCCAACTCTTTGCTTTGATTTTATTCACATTTTTCTCTGCAGTACATGTAGCCATACAGACAGGCTGTAGCCTGTAGGTAAAGGGGGTTAAAGCCCTTGTTCTACACCAGGGTGGGGGTGGGGAGGGTGAGGTGAGAGAGACCGTGCAGGGTTCTTTTTGTATCTCAGTAAGAAAGGCCCAACAACAAATAGCTTAATAAGATAACTGCTTCAATAAGACAGAATAAGAGGAGGTATATAGATAGCAAGTAAATCTTACATCCCTTCAGATTCTGGGCACCCCACATTCATGCAGCATTGGACAGAGCCAATGATGGATGAAACTCATATTTGAGACAATCAAAACTAGAAGCTTTTTTCCTCCAGAAAAAAAAAAGAAGAAAAAAAAAAAAAAGATGCAGGTCATGATCTTGCCAATATTGATCTCCCCTTGTGTCCTGGTTTCGGCAGGGATAGAGTTAATTTCCTTCCTAGTAGCTGGTACAGCGCTGTGTTTTGGATTTAGGGTGAGAACAATGTTGATAACACACCGATGTTTTAGTTGTTGCTAGGTAGCGTTTACGCTAGTCAAGGACTTTTCAGCTTCCCATGCTCTACTGACTGAGAAGGCTGGAGGTGTACAAGAAGCTGGGAGGGGGCACAGCCAGGACAGTTGACCCAAACTGGCCAAAGGGATATTCCATACCATGTGACGTCATGCTCAGTATATAAAGCTGGGGGAAGAAGAAGGAAGGGGGGGACGTTTGGAGTGATGGCGTTTGTCTTCCCAAGTAACCGTTACGCGTGATGGAGCCCTGCTTTCCTGGAGATGGCTGAACACCTGCCTGCCAATGGGAAGGAGTGAATGAATTCCTTGTTTTGCTTTGCTTGCGTGCATGGCTTTTGCTTTACCTATTAAACTGTCTTTATCTCAACCCACGAGTTTTTCTCACTTTTACCCTTCCAATTCTCTCCCCCATCCCACCGGGGGGGAGTGAGCGAGCGGCTGCGTGGTGCTTAGTTGCCAACTGAGATTAAACCACGACACCTTGTAAAGTGTTTTATTAGGTTATTAAAAAACCCAAACCTTACAAAACATTATCTCATTATAACTGAGTAATCTGAAATCTTCTTTAAATAGTTTTTCTGTATATACAGATGGCCATAATGCTTAAAAGTCCTCTATTACTTACCTCAATTAGATGTGTAAATCATAGCAGATGATTGGGAATTTCTATTAAGGAATGAATAGCTCATAGGATAAGTAACAGGTTTTGATATACAGAACCTTTTACCTTTGTATCACCAGTTCAAAGCTGACCAATATAAAGATTCAGAGGCACTGTCATCTGACAACAATTACATGAATTGTTTGAAATTAACTGGTGTTTTCATTCCAGATCTGAAGTGTGCCCTTCTCAAATCTGAAATTCAGTAGCTGTAAGATGAAAGGGGTTCTGTTCCCAGTGAGCAAAGGGCCTACATTGCCCTCTCACTGTATTTATGATTTTTTCCTCCTTCTTCTCTCCCCCCCCCCGCCCCACCCCCTGCAAAAAAAAGACTTGGTACTGGTTTCACCATCCTTTTGTAGGCTGTACCTCTTCTATAGGCACAGGTTTGCATCCTGCAACAAGGCATCCCGGGACTACTCTGCATCCACAGACTTCGGGGAGAATCTTCAAGCTGCCATGAATGTGGGCTCCCACAGCAGCTTTGTTGGGATCAGCATCCCCAAAATGACTTAGCTGCAAAGACACAGGTATGTCTCAATGAGATTTCATGAATGCAAAAGTAAATAAAAAACCTGTTATGATAATCCCATCATTTCAGCAGCAGCAGAAAAACAACTTTATGACTGTTATTTCTTATTAGTTTTACCCGGTATAGCCTGAAGAGACCAAACCAAAAGCAGTTATTTGCGCACAACTCTGCCACTAGAGCATTCTTAATGACTGTTTAAAATTCTGAAGTTGCTATTTAGTGAATGCTTGCAGGACATATTTTCTTACTAAACAACACTAGCAGATTTAGAACCATTAAGGTTGGAAAAGACCTCTAAGATCATCGAGTCCAACCGTCAACCCAACACCACCATGCCCACTAAACCATGTCCCTAAGCACGTCATGTACACGTTTTTTAAATACTTCCAGGGATGGTGACTCAACCACTTCCCTGGGCAGCCTGTTCCAATGTTTCACCACTCTTTCAGTAAAGAAATTTTTCCTCACGTCCAATCTAAACCTCCCCTGGCACAACTTGAGGCCATTTCCTCTCGTCCTATCGCTAGTTACTTGGGAGAAGAGACCGACACCCACCTCGCTACAACCTCCTTTCAGGTAGTTGTAGAGAGTGATGAGGTCTCCCCTCAGCCTCCTCTTCTCCAGACTAAACAGTCCCAGTTCCCTCAGCCGCTCCTCATAAGATTTGTTCTCCAGACCCTTCACCAGCTTTGTTGCCCTTCTCTGGATACGCTCCAGCACCTCAATGTCCTTCTTGTAGTGAGGGGCCCAAAACTGAACACAGTAGTCGAGGTGCGGTCTCACCAGTGCCGAGTACAGGGGCACGATCACTCCCCTACTCCTGCTGGCCACACTCTTTCTGATACAGGCCAGGATGCCATTGGCCTTCTTGGCCGCCTGGGCACACTGCCGGCTCATGTTCAGCCGGCTGTCGACCAGCACCCCCAGGTCCTTTTCCGCCGGGCAGCTTTCCAGCCACTCTTCCCCAAGCCTGTAGCGCTGCATGGGGTTGTTGTGACCCAAGTGCAGGACCTGGCACTTGGCCTTGTTGAATCTCATACAGTTGGCCTCGGCCCATCGATCCAGCCTGTCCAGGTCCCTCTGCAGAGCCTTCCTACCCTCGAGCAGATCAACACTCCCGCCCAGCTTGGTGTCGTCTGCAAACTTACTGAGGGTGCACCATTTCAACCATCCAGTTGTTGCTTTGTTAACACACATTTTATTTACACTTTTTTTTCATGTCATTGGCACTGGTGTTACATTAATAATTTCATACACACATATGTACACATATATGCACACAACACATCACAACTTATTATAAAAACTTGCCTACAAATGCACAAAGAACAAACAACAAACACTATGCACTCATCCTTCTAGCTTAAAACAAAGCACAGCACTGAAGATGCCAAGATGGTAGCCGCACTACGTAAGTACAAAAGACTTAGTCCTAACCTTACTGTTAATTCTTGCTAAACATATACATGCAAGTATTTGTGCTCCAGTGTAAATGCCCTTAGCTCCCTTTTTAAGGTAAAAGGAGCAGGTATCAGGTGCACCCAAGCAATATGTTATCTGAACAACTAAGATCAAAATGCAACTGAGCTATCATAAGCCTAAGGGGTACCTAAAACCACCCAGATGATCTTAGCACATATGATTAATTTTTAATCATGAAAGCTAGGACACAAACTGGGATTAGATATCCCACTATGCTTGGCCCTAAATCTTGGTACTTACCCCACCAAAGTATCCACCTGAGAACTACAAACACAAATGCTTAAAACTCTAAGGACTTGGTGCTGCTCCAAATCTACCTAGAGGAGCCTGTTCTATAATTAATAATCCACAATTCACCCAACCGTCCCTTGCCAATACAGCCTACATACTGCTATCGCCAGCTCACCTCTACTGAGAGCATAGTAGTGAGCACAACAGCCCCTGTTCCTGCTAACAAGACAGGTCAAAGTATAGCTTATGGAGCAGAAGAAATGGGCTACATTTTCTAGCATAGAAAACCTACGAAAGGAGATGTGAAATCACCTCCAGAAGGTGGATTTAGCAGTAAATTGGGACAAGAGAATCCATGTAAATATCACGCATCACCCTCCTCACAAGCCACAAACTCACATACATAATACCCCTACCAGCTGAAGATGAGGTAAGTCGTAACGAGGTAAGTCGTAACAAGGTAAGTTTACTGGAAGGTTGTCCTGGTTTCGGCAGGGACAGAGTTAATTTCCTTCCTAGTAGCTGGTACAGTGTTTTGGATTTAGGATGAGAACAAAGTTGATAACGCACCGATGTTTTAGTTGTTGCTAGGTAATGCTTACACTAGCCAAGGACTTTTCAGCTTCCCATGCTCTACCCACTGAGAAGGCTGGAGGTGCACCAGAAGCTGGGAGGGGGCACAGCCAAACTGGCCAAAGGGACATTCCATACCATGTGATGTCATGCTCAGTACATAAACTGGGGAAAGCTGGCCGGGGGGGCCGCTGCTCGGGGACTGGCTGGGCATCGGTCGGCGGGTGGTGAGCAATTGTACTGTGCATCACTTGCTTTGTGTATTATTATTATTTACATATTATTATTATCATTTTATTTCAATTATTAAACTGTTTTTATCTCAACCCACAACTTTTTCTAACTTGTGCTCTTCCCATTCTCTCCCCCATCCCACCGGGGTCAGGGGGGAGTGAGCGAGCGGCTGCGTGGTGCTTAGTTGCCGACTGAAATTAAACCACGACAGTCCTTTTGGCGCCCAACGTGGGGCACGAAGGGTTGAGATAATAACAGATTAACCGGAGTGTATTAAGGAACTTGTATCTGTTAGTAGTTGTGAATCACAATGTTGGTTTCTCTGTCCTCGATATTGATTTGTATAATCTGCATTGCGCTCTTTTTCCTGCTGTACATGTTAAAGATTGGTGTTGGGTTTTGCAGTTTGCTGTGGTCTGCAGTGAATAGTAATGTCTCGCTTGTGAGGTTTGTTTTTAGAACATTGACCTTGACGTTAGTGTGGTATGTAAACTTCGCAATGAAGCCGTTACTGTACCACGGAGACCATTTCGTGGAGACAACTAGCAATTACAGTAACTTTTCTGAGAGTTTTTTTACGGAGGAAATACAGAATGGCAGTGTCACTACCTTCTTCTATGATGTTTCCTCCTTCATTACAGTAACTTTTCAGTATTTTGAACATCCTTGGGCAGTTAAGATACTTCTATTAATACTTCTTGGGAATATTGTTTCGGTTTTGTCTAAAGTTGGTAAGCAATTTAAGAATATCATCCAGAGATCTGCCCCAAGGCTGAATAATTATGAGTGGCAGGGTGTGTGGGACAAGATGGGCAAGTACCTAGGCCAATGGGCACCCCCAGTGTTTTGGAACTTCACCCCGAGCAAGTGCAGAATCCTGAAGAGTTAGTAGAATATTTGGACAAAGTATGCTGTCACCCTGGCAACTCCAGAGAGATGCAGATCATTGCAATGTGCTGGGGCCTGGCCCATGCCTACCGAGCCCTGTTCAACACCATTAAGTACCCTCAAAGGGAAGAGAAGGTCTCTGGCTCTGACAGTAAAACGACACGCACTGCGGCCACTCAGACCCGGGCAACGCGCCCTGCGGCCACTCCGACCCCAGCGACATGCACTGCAGCTACTCAGACGCCGGCAACAGGCCCTGCGGCCACTCAAACCCGGGAAACACGCACTACGGCCACTCCAACCCTGGCGACAGGCTCTGCGGCCACTCAGACCCCGGCGACATGCACTGCAGCCACTCAGACCCCGGCGACATGCACTGTGGTCACTCAGACCCCGGCGACATGCACTGCGGCCACTCCAACCCCGGTGACAGGCCCTGCGGCCACTCCAACCCTGGTAACATGCACTGCGGCCACTCCAACCCCGGTGACATGCACTGCGGCCACTCCAACCCCGGCAACAGGCCCTGCGGCCACTTAGACTCCGGTGACATGCACTTGCACTGCGGCCACTCCAACCCCGGCGACATGCACTGCGGTCACTCCAACCCCGGCAACAGGCCCTGCGGCCACTCAGACTCCGGTGACATGCACTTGCACTGCGGCCACTCCAACCCCGGTGACATGCACTGCGACCACTCCAAACCCGGCGACATGCACTGCGACCACTCCAACCCCGGCAACAGGCCCTGTGGCTGAACCAAAGAACCAGCCTGTGCCGGTATCAGTCGCCCCTGTACACAAGAAGAAATTTTGGAAGCGGAAGTCGGCTCGTTTAGTAAGGGAGGAAGAAGCTTCTTCTAAAAGGGAACCGGAGGAAGAACTGTACGAGTACCCTGGAGAAGGGCCATCACGAGAACGGGAGGAGGAGAGCCGGACGCTGACCGGGGAGGAGGAAGAGGAAGAACTCATAAACGAGGCAGTGACCACCCGATCTCTATCCCTGAGTGAGCTGCGAGATATACGAAAAGATTTCAGCCGTCGTCCAGGCGAGCATATTGTCACCTGGCTGCTCCGATGCTGGGATAATGGGGCCAGTAGCCTGGAATTAGAGGGTAGGGAAGCCAAGCAGCTGGGATCCCTTTCTAGGGAAGGGGGCATTGACAAAGCAATTGGAAAAGGGACACGTATCCTCAGCCTTTGGAGGCAACTCTTGTCAAGCGTGAAGGAAAGGTATCCCTTTAAGGAAGATGTCATATGTCGCCCAAGCAAGTGGGCCACCATGGAGGAGGGTATCCAGTTTCTGAGAGAATTAGCTGTGCTGGAGGTGATTTATGATGACCTGAACAATGAACAACTATCCAAAGATCCAGACGAAGTCAGGTGCACACGACCCATGTGGTGGAAGTTTTTAAGGAGTGCACCATCGTCATACGCCAATTCATTGGCAGTGATAACCTGGAAAGATGGAGAGGAACAGTGGATGAATTGGCTAGTCAACTCCGGCAATACGAGGAAAGTCTTTCTTCCTCCCTCGTCTCGGCTGTGGAGAAACTGTCCGAAAAACTGTCCCGGGAGATCCAGCAACTCAGAGAGGATAGGTCCTACTCCTCACCTGTACGGACCAGTATCTCGGCTATTAGAAGTAAGCGTTCTTTTGCTCAAGAGAGAGAATATAAAGGGTACACACCACGGGGCACCCTATGGTTTTACCTGCGTGACCACGGAGAGGACATGAGGAAGTGGGATGGGAAACCTACTGCAGCCCTAGGGGCACGGGTACGTGAATTGCAAGGGAAAACAATCACAGAAAGAGGTTCTTCCAGGAAAATTGCTGCTCCAGTTTCCAGCGGGCAGTTCCCCAGAGAGAGTAGAAGGGCTGATCTTACTCTTGATCTTAATGAAGAAACTTCTGACTCGTACGTACAAGAAATGAGAAATGAGTACTGTGATGAGGACTAGAGGGGCCCTGCCTCCAGCCAGGGGGAGGAAAGGGACAACCGGGTTTACTGGACTGTGTGGATTCGGTGGCCTGGCACATCAGACCCACAGAAGGCTCTGGTAGACACCGGTGCACAGTGTACCCTAATGCCATCAAGCTATATAGGGGCAGAACCCATCTGTATTTCTGGGGTGACGGGGGGATCCCAACAGCTAACTGTATTGGAATCCGAAGTGAGTCTAACTGGGAATGGGTGGCAGAAGCACCCCATTGTGACTGGCCCAGACGCTCCGTGCATCCTTGGCATAGACTACCTCAGGAGAGGGTATTTCAAGGACCCAAAAGGGTACCGGTGGGCTTTTGGTATAGCTGCCTTGGAGACGGAGGAAATTAAACAGCTGTCCACCTTGCCTGGTCTCTCGGAGGACCCCTCTGTTGTGGGGTTGCTGAAGGTCGAAGACCAACAGGTGCCAATCGCCACCACCACGGTGCACCGGCGGCAATATCGCACCAACCGAGACTCCCTGATTCCCATTCATGAGCTGATTCGTCGACTGGAGAGCCAAGGAGTGATCAGCAAGACCCGCTCACCCTTTAACAGTCCCATGTTGCCAGTGCGGAAGTCTAATGGAGAGTGGAGACTAACAGTAGACTACTGTGGCCTGAATGAAGTCACGCCACCGCTGAGTGCTGCTGTGCCAGACATGCTAGAACTTCAATACGAACTGGAGTCAAAGGCAGCCAAGTGGTATGCCACAGTTGATATTGCTAATGCATTTTTCTCAATCCCTTTGGCAGCGGAGTGCAGGCCACAGTTTGCTTTCACTTGGAGGGGCGTCCAGTACACCTGGAACCGACTGCCCCAGGGGTGGAAACACAGCCCTACCATTTGCCATGGACTAATCCAGACTGCACTAGAACAGGGTGGAGCTCCAGAACACCTGCAATACATTGATGACATCATCGTGTGGGGCAACACAGCAGGAGAAGTTTTTGAAAAAGGGAAGGAAATAGTCCAAATCCTGCTGAAGGCCGGTTTTGCCATAAAACAAAGTAAGGTCAAGGGACCTGCACAGGAGATCCAGTTTTTAGGAATAAAATGGCAAGATGGACGTCGTCAGATCCCAATGGATGTGATCAACAAAATAACAGCCATGTCTCCACCAACTAGCAAAAAGGAAACACAAGCTTTCTTAGGCGTCGTGGGTTTTTGGAGAATGCACATTCCAAATTACAGTCTGATTGTAAACCCTCTCTATCAAGTGACCCGAAAGAAGAACGATTTCAAATGGGGCCCTGAGCAACGACAAGCTTTTGAACAAATTAAACGGGAGATAGTTCATGCAGTAGCCCTGGTGTGGAGGATGACCATACTCATCTTGAGATCCATCATTACTCCGGATTCGCACTCCCGCTCCGCCGTCGAAACTGGGAAACTCCGACATCTGGTAGCAGAGGATGGTTAGACGTGCGTCTTCGAGACTGCGGTAAGAGCAGTGAGAGAAAGGGGACGGGAAACTAGCGACTGGGAGTTGTACTATCCTGTGATCGGAGGGGATAGATACGGAGCAGCCTGATCAACTGCCTCCCAGCGGGATAGCTGCCAGCATGGAATTAGAGGCAGCAGCAATGTTGCTTGCGAGTATCCTCTCCAAGAGAGGGATAGAAGCAACGGTAAAACAACTTTGTAAGTTGATTAAATTAGGACAGCGTTCGGGTCATTTTAAGGACACCCATACGATTTTTTCCGTGCTCGAATGGAAAGAATTAGGAATAACTATGTGGGAACAGACTATTAAGGGAGACGAAAAGACGGAAAAGGAGATCAAAGCAGTACGAGAGCTGTGGAGATCCGTCTTAGAGACTCTGAAAGCCATGAAGGCGGAGAGGGAGGTGGCGTGTGCTGCCGCTCAGATGCTGGCCCCGCAGCCTCCGCCTGAAAAGCCAAAGAGCACAGTCTAGACTCTCACGGTTTTTTGGGCTGTCGGCGGTAAGAGGAATGTCGGGAAGTCCATTTAAAACTGTACAGGAGCTCAAGGACAGCGTTGAGTGTCGCTCCGGTTTGTCCGACCCGGCTAAAACATGTCCCCCGGGTCTCCCGGCTACGACCCATTGTTCTAAGAGTCCGGAAGTTGCCGGTGGGGAGGCTCACCAGGCAACTGAGGCGGTCGCGGAAAAGCGACGACCCGGGGAGGAGGAGCGGCTGGTTCCGTTAACCCCTCCCTGGCCAACAGCCCCGCCTCTGGAAGTCTCTTCAGGTGCGTCTACTCCACCACAGGGTGGCAGCAAAGAACAGAGTATGGCTGAGACTAATGAGCTCCTGAAGAAGGTGGTGCAACAGTTACAGGACTTAACAATTACAGCCCAGAGGGGAGGTATGGAACACCTGTCCGGGGCGTCAGGGGGATCCCTACCCCCTTGCCTCCCTGGGCCACCAGCGGCGGTTCAGCCCAGACGCTGGAGCGAAGTGGCTAGAGACGCTATTTTGGATGGACAATGGCAAGCGGCATCTGACCTTGGAGCAGGCACCTTTCCTGTGCTACAAGAGAATAATGGACATAAGTGGGCACCTCAGGATTGGAAAATTTTGCAGCAAGCTAAGAACACTGTGTCTCAAAAAAAAAAAAAAAAAAAAAAAGAGAGAAAAAAAAGGAAAAAAAAATAGGGAAAAAAAAAGAGAGAAAAAAAAGTAAAAAAAAAAAAAGTTGTTTAGAGTGCCTACGGTGTGTACCGTGAGTATTGTGTCAGTGTTACTGTTTTGATAAGAAGTGGTGGGCCCGGTGCACATGCGCACAAAGGTGGTGTGAAACCTGCTATCTGAAAGAAATAGTGCTGTATAGAATATTAATAACCACTGGACACGAAATAGTTAATACGCCTGTTTTCGCTGAGAGTAGCCATAAGTGCATTAGCTCAGTCCACGAAAACGCCAAATTGATTATTGTTAATAAAAAAAAAAAAAAAAAAAAAAGGGGGGGCGGGGAAGGCAATTCGCCTAGAAGGGAAAATGTTGAGCCAGGCAGATGTGATCGTAATTGGGCTAATCTTAATAATCCCAGGGTCGACAACTATATATCGCATTAACCCTACGCCAAGAAGATTCAACAAGATCAGGGGTTATTGAGTACCTGGCTTAAGAATATATTTGGGGAACTGCCATCTTGGATAATAAGTTTAATAGAAAAAAGCTTACGCATTTTAATTGTTATATTAGTAATAAGTATATGCTCTTGTATAATTTTTAGCTGTGTGAAGAAAGCAATTATGAAAATTGTTAATCAAGTCTGGGTTGCTCAAAAACAAAAAGGGGGAATTGTGGAGGATGACCATAATCATATTGAGATCCATCATTACTCCGGAATTGCACTCCCGCTCCGCCGTCGAAACTGGGAAACTCCGACACCCTGGGGCCAGTCCGGGCAGGGCAAGATGTAAAAAATGTGCACTACACTGCAGCCGGGGAGAATGGCCCTATCTGGAACCTCTGGCAGAAAGCACCAGGGGAGACTCGAGGTCGACCCCTAGGGTTTTGGAGTCGGGGATACAGAGGATCCGAGGCCCGCTATACTCCAACTGAAAAAGAGATATTGGCAGCCTATGAAGGGGTTCGAGCTGCTTCGGAAGTGATCGGCACTGAAGCACAGCTCCTCCTGGCACCCCGACTGCCGGTGCTAGGCTGGATGTTCAGAGGGAGGGTCCCCTGTACACATCATGCAACTGATGCTACGTGGAGTATGTGGGTCGCACTGATCACACAACGGGCTCGAATAGGAAACCCCAGTCGCCCAGGGATCCTGGAAGTGATCATGGATTGGCCAGAGGGCAAAGATTTTGGAATATTGCCAGAGGAGGAGGTAACGCGTGCTGAAGAGGCCCCAATGTATAATGAACTACCAGAAAATGAGAAGCAATATGCCCTGTTCACTGATGGGTCCTGTCGTCTTGTGGGAAAGCATCGGAGGTGGAAAACTGCTGTATGGAGTCCTATGCGACAAGTTGTAGAAACTGCTGAAGGAGAAGGTGAATCGAGCCAATTTGCAGAAGTAAAGGCCATCCAGCTGGCTTTAGACATTGCTGACCGAGAAAAGTGGCCAGTGCTCTGTCTCTGTACTGACTCATGGATGGTGGCAAATGCCCTGTGGGGGTGGTTGCAGCAATGGAAGCAGAGCAACTGGCAGCGCAGAGGCAAACCCATCTGGGCTGCCGCATTGTGGCAAGATATTGCTGCCCGGGTGGAGAACCTGGTTGTAAAAGTCCGTCACGTAGATGCTCACGTACCCAAGAGTCGGGCCACTGAAGAACATCAAAACAACCAGCAGGTGGATCAGGCTGCTAAGATTGAAGTGGCTCAGGTGGATCTGGACTGGCAACATAAGGGTGAATTATTTCTAGCTCGGTGGGCCCATGACACCTCAGGCCACCAAGGAAGAGATGCAACATATAGATGGGCTCGTGATCGAGGGGTGGACTTGACCATGGACACTATAGCCCAGGTTATCCATGAATGCGAAACATGCGCTGAAATCAAGCAAGCCAAGCGGTTAAAGCCTTTTTGGTATGGAGGACGATGGTTGAAATATCAATATGGGGAGGCCTGGCAGATCGATTATATCACACTCCCACAAACCCGCCAAGGCAAGCGCCACGTGCTTACAATGGTGGCGGCAACCACCGGATGGCTGGAAACATATTCCGTGCCCCATGCCACTGCCCGGAACACTCTCCTGGGCCTTGAAAAGCAAGTCCTATGGCGACATGGCACCCCAGAAAGAATTGAGTCAGACAACGGGACTCATTTCTGAAACAACCTCATGGACACCTGGGCCAAAGAGCACGGCATCGAGTGGGTGTATCACATCCCCTATCATGCACCAGCCTCCGGGAAAATCGAACGATACAATGGACTGTTAAAGACTACGCTGAGAGCAATGGGTGGCGGGACGTTCAAACATTGGGATAAGCATTTAGCAAAGGCCACCTGGTTAGTCAACACTCGGGGATCTGCCAATCGAGCAGGCCCTGCCCAGTCAGAACTTTTACGTACTGTAGATGGGAATAAAGTCCCTGTAGTGCCCATAAAAAATATGCTGGGGAAGACAGTCTGGGTTATTCCTGCCTCGGGCAAAGGCAAACCCATCCGTGGGATTGCTTTTGCTCAAGGACCTGGGTGCACTTGGTGGATAATGCGGAAGGATGGGGAAGTCCGATGTGTACCTCAAGGGGATTTGATTTTGGGTGAGAATAGCCAATGATCTGAATTATGTGATGTTAAGTACTAATTATAGTTATAATAGTTATACTAATAATACACAGATATACTAATCATACTAATAATATTATATGCCCTACTAATGTTATTACAATAAGAATCACCCAGACTAATGAAGAATAACTTCAGTGAAACCAAGCAAAGCACAGTGATGATGGTACCAGAACTGACTTCAACATGGAACAATCCAACACCACATACCATCTCCATTTTTCCTGCCCTGAAAGATTATTATGACAGATGGAGCCCGAAGTCATGGACTAAATGAACTCACCGAACATTTTAGAGGCATGGCCCACAGACGAAGGGAATGATATCTCTGTGTGTGTGTGTATATATATATATATAAAAAAAGGGGGTGGTGATTAATGAAAATGTACTGGAAAATATGAGACTTGAGCATGACGCAGATGGTATAGAATAAGGGGTGGATATTGTCCTGGTTTCGGCAGGGATAGAGTTAATTTCCTTCCTAGTAGCTGGTACAGTGTTTTGGATTTAGGATGAGAACAAAGTTGATAACGCACCGATGTTTTAGTTGTTGCTAGGTAATGCTTACACTAGCCAAGGACTTTTCAGCTTCCCATGCTCTACCGACTGAGAAGGCTGGAGGTGCACAAGAAGCTGGGAGGGGGCACAGCCAAACTGGCCAAAGGGACATTCCATACCATGTGACGTCATGCTCAGTACATAAACTGGGGAAAGCTGGCCGAGGGGGCCGCTGCTCGGGGACTGGCTGGGCATCGGTCGGCGGGTGGTGAGCAATTGTACTGTGCATCACTTGTTTTGTGTATTATTATTATTATCATATTATTATTATCATTTTATTTCAATTATTAAACTGTTTTTATCTCAACCCACGAGTTTTTTTTCTAACTTGTGCTCTTCCAATTCTCTCCCCCATCCCACCGGGTGGGGGGGAGTGAGCGAGCGGCTGCGTGGTGCTCAGTTGCCGACTGAAATTAAACCACGACAAAGGTGCACTTAGCATACTAAGATGTAGTTATAAACCCAAAACATTCAGCTTACACCTGAAAGATATCTGCCACCTACCATATTGTTTTGAAGCCCTCCTCTAGCTCAACCAACTCTACCTAACAACAATCAAAATCTACTACATCTGTTGCAAAAATTCCCTTCCCTAACTATTGTATCAACCAGTCTTTATAGTATGAAAGTGTATTGACTTCGTTTATATATATATATTAGTTCACATTATACACTGTAATGTAATGAGGCAGTGGAATTTTACTGGAGACTTTGGTATTGTTCCTGCTTAAGTAAAACAAACTCAAGGCCAGCCCAGCCCTGGAAATAAGGACTTTGTGTCTTGGAAGCTTAGAGCTGTCCATGAAGGATAAAGAATACCCCTGGACAACCAAGTTAACGCCAGCTTCCTAGCCCCTCTAACATGTCTTTGAAACCCTCCCAGCATCATCTGGCGTCACAGATAAGTAACTCTAGCAAGACTGACTCCAGGGACTTCTGGATCAACAGACAAGCAGCAAGAATGCTGCAGAAATATAGTTGCTTTGCAAAGTTTTACTATGATTAGTAATTGGTAGTGTGGGTGTTAGTGATTAGTCAAATCTTGTTGTACCTGAACCCTTGAAGGGTATAAGAACCCTGCGTAAAACCACATTCAGGGTGCCCCAATTTGTCTGGGATACCTCATGGGCATGAAGAAATATTTACCCTTGTAATTCTATACTTTGCGTCCTAGCCTCTCTCCTCGGTCAGCATGGGCCAGTTGTGAATTTTCATAACACCGCCCAAGAACCCCTATACTGCATCTTCTCTTCATGGCCCCTCACAATAATATGGTACATTTCAACACTTGCTGAAACAAACTGTGCCCCCTTTGATCTCACAAAAGGAGAATCAGAGCTCATATCAGGATTCAATGTAGAGTATGCTGTAGGACCATCCTCTCTATCCTTCCTACCTGAATATGCAAACATCATATTAATGAATACACTAACCGCCATCCTGTTCCTAAATCCAAGTTCACTTAATCTCCCCTCGGAACTGTTTCCAGTAACCCTGAACACAAAAGTCCTGTTCCTTTCCTCAGGTTTTCTATGGATTCAAGCCTTATATCCACAATTCTGCTGCGACCAACTAATACACCTCCTCTGAAAAAACTTCCTACCACTAACACTAACACTATGCTTATGACATACCAGCATACCAATCTGCTATGCTGGCCTACCCCCTTACTTAAGGAAACGTGCCTGAACCTAAAGGGTCACTATGATAAAGTGAACACAGAGGTATACCAGCCCTCTCATTTCCTAAGAAAGACTTAGAAAAGTAGGAAGCGAACCTATCCAGAAGAGATCAAAACTCTCCATACTTCCTCTATATTATTTTCTAGTAGGGTCATCTAATCAAGCTATCAGACCCATACCCCAGAAATGATGGTTTAACCCCTTCCCCTACTAATGAACCCCCTGCAAAACTAATCTCATCCCTGCATCTACTCCTAGGAACAACCATTACAATTTTGAGCAGCCACTGAATCATAGCCTGAACCGGACTAGAAATTAACACCCTCGCTATCATCCCACTCACCTCCAAGTCCCACCACCCAGCAGCCATTGAAGCTGCAATTAAATATTTTCTAGTACAATCAGCCATCTCAGCACTAGTCCTCCTCTCAAGCATAACCAGTGCTTGAGTCATGGGCCAGTGAGACCACACAACTAAGCCACCCAACATCCTGCCTCTTACTAACAATAGCAATTGCAATCAAACTAGGCTTAGTCCCATTCCACTTCTGATTCCCAGAAGTACTACAAGGCTCATCCCTGACCACTGCCCTCCTACTCTCAACAGTAATGAAATTTCCCCCAACCACCATTCTCTTTCTATCATCCCACTCACTCGACCCAACAATATAAACTGCCATAGCCATTGCTTCAGCTGCCCTAGGTGGCTGAATGTGACTAAACCAAATACAAACCCAAAAGATCCTTGCCTTCTCATCCATCTCCCACTTAGGTTGAATGACTGTAATCATCATCCTAAACTCACCCTACTCACCTTCTACCTATACAGCCTAATAACTGCAACTGTATTCCTCTCCCTCAACAAAGTCCTAAAGCTATCAACAATAATAACCTCCTGAACAAAACCTCCTATGCTAAACGCAACTTAAATGTTGACCTTACTCTCCCTAGCAGGACTCCCCCCACTAACAGGATTCTTATCCAAATGACTTATCATTCAAGAACTAACTAAACAAGAAATAACCACAACAGCCACAATCATTGCAATCATTAGGATAATCAGAACCAAACCAAAGGCCTTCAAAGCCTTAAATAAGAGTTAGACCCTCTTAGTTTCTGCAAAGACCAACAAGATATTAGCCTGTATCTTCTGAATGCAAATCAGATGCTTTAATTATGCTAAGGCCTTACCTGGACAGATGAGCCTCGATCCCATAAAACTCTAGCTAACAGCTGAATTCCTCAACTATCAGGCTTCTGTCTAAGTCAGACCCCGGCACACTCTTAGTTTGCAACTCAACATGAATTTCACTATGGAGTCAATAAGAAGAGGAATCAAACCTCTGTAAAAAGAACTAGAGCCTAATGCTTTGACATTTAGCCATCTTACCTGTGACTTTCATTAATCAATGACTATTCTCAACCGCAAAGATATCGGCCCCCTATACCTAATTTTCAGTGCATGAGCTGGCATAGTAGGTACTGCACTCAGCCTACTTATCCGTGCAGAATTCTGCCAACTTGGAATCCTTCTAGGAGGTGACCAAATCTACAATGCAATTGCCACTGCCATACTATCCGTGGGATTCCAGTGCTTTATTGTATGAGCTCACCACATATTCACAGTCAAAATACATGTAGACACTCGAGCCTACTTCACATCCACCACTATAATCATTGCCATCCCAACTGGTATTAAAGTCTTTAGCTGATTCGCTACACAACTGTATTGGGTTTATGTGGCAAGGTTTTGGTAGCAGGGGGGCTACAGGGGTGGCTTCTGTGAGAAGATGCCAGAAGCTGCCCCCATGTTGGACGGAGCCAGCTCCTACACTGGCCAAAGCGGAGCCAATCAATGATGGTGGTAGCGCCTCTGTGATAACATATTGAAGAAAGGGTAAAAACTGCTGCACAACAGCTGAGAGAAAGGAATGGGAATATCTGAGAGAAACAACTATGCAGACACCAAGGTCAGTGAAGAAGGAGGGGGAGGAGGTGCTCGAGGCACTGGAGCAGAGATTCCCCTGCAGCCCACGGTGAAGATCGCGGTGAAGATTACGGTGAAGCAGGTTGTCCCCCTGCAGCCCATGGAGGTCCATGGTGGAGCAGATATCCAACCAGCAGCCCATGGAAGACCCCACGCCAGAGTGGATGGATATACCCTGAAGGAGGCTGTGACCCCATGGAGAGCCTGCACTGGAGCAGGCTCCTGGTAGGAACTGCGGCCCCATGGAGAGGAGCCCACGCAGGAGCAGGTTTTCTGGCAGGAACTGTGACACCATGGGGGACCCACGCTGGAGCAGTCCTTTCCTCATAGACTGTATCCCGTGGAAAGGACCCATGCTGGAGCAGGGGAAGAGCATGAGGAGGAAGGAGCAGCAAAGACAAAGCATTATGAACTGACTGAAACCCCCATTCCCCATTCCCCATCCCCCTGTGCCGCTCAGGGGGAGGAGGTAGAGAAGTCCAGAGTGAAGTTGAACCTGGGAAGAAGGGACGAGTGTGGGGAAGGTGTGTTTTAAGATTTGTCCTTATTTCTCACTATCCTGCTCTGTTTAATTGGCAATAAATTAAATTAATCTTCCTCAAGTCAAGTCTGTTTTGCCCGTTATGGTAATTGTTGAGTGATGTCCTGGTCCTTATCTTGACCCACGAGCTTTTTTTCCTCCCTCTGTCCTGTTGAGGAGGGGGAGTGATAGAGCGGCTTGGTGGGCACCTGGTGGCCAGCCAAGGTCAACCCCCCATAAGTGGACAAGGGAAGAGCTACGGATGTCATCTACCTGGACTTCTGTAAGGCTTTGACACAGTCCCCCACAACATTCTTACCTCTAAATTGGAGAGATATGGGTTTGACGGATGGACTGTTAGATGGATAAGGAATTGCCTGGATGGCCAAGTCCAAAACATTACAGTTAATGGCTCAATGTCCAAGTGGAAAGCAGTAACGAGGGGTGTCCCTCAAGGGTCTGTACTGGGACCAATACTATTTGATATCTTCATCAATGACGTAGACAGTGGGATCGAGTGCACCCTCAGCAAGTTTGCAGATGACACCAAGCTGAGTGGTGCAGTTCATTCGCTAGAGGGAAGGGATGCTATCCGGAGGGACCTTGACAGTCTTGAGGAGTGGGCCAATGTGAACCTCATGAAGTTCAACAAGGGCAAGTGCAAGGTCCTGCCCCTGGGTCGGGGCAATCCCCAATATCAGTACAGACTGGGGGTTGAATGGATTGAGAGCAGCCCTGCCGAGAAGGACTTGGGGGTACTGGTGGATGAAAAGCTGGACATGAGCCAGCAATGTGCGCTTGCAGCCCAGAAGGCCAACCGTATCCTGGGCTGCATCAAAAGAAGCGTGACCAACAGGTCGAGGGAGGGGATTCTGCCCCTCTCCTCTGCTCTGGTGAGACCCCACCTGGAGTACTGCGTCCAGCTCTGGAGCCCTCAGCATAAGAAAGACATGGACCTGTTGGAGCGGGTCCAGAGGAGGGCCACAAAAATGATCAGAGGGCTGGAACACCTCTCCTGTGAAGAAAGGCTGAGAGAGTTGGGGTTGTTCAGCCTAGAGAAGAGAAGTCTCCGAGGAGACCTTATTGCGGCCATTCAATAAATAAAGGGGGCTAATAAGAAAGATGGAGAAAGACTTTTTACCAGGGCCTGTAGTGACAGGACAAGGGGCAATGTTTTTAAACTGAAAGAGGGCAGATTTAGATTGGTCATAAGGAAGAAATTTTTTACGCTGAGGGTGGTGAGACACTGGAACAGGTTTCCCAGAGAAGTTGTGGATGCCCCATCATTGGAAGTGTTCAAGGTCGGTGAACGATGTCCCTGCCCATGGCAGGGGGGTTGGACTAGATTGTCTTTAAAGGTCCCTTCCAACCTAAACCATTCTATGATTCTATGTTTCTATAAATCAAATCCTCCCTGACAACCTCCAATCTGGGATTCTTACTATTGCACAGAAGATGGTGATGGGCCTTTTGTCCATTCGTCATAATAGGTGTGGGGCTTCTGTGAATTGCCCGCTCTTCCTGCCCTGCTGTTTTTCAAATAGGTTCACCTCCTTGTCCTTCATTATACTTTATTTTTCACTTCAGCTATAATTACGTTTAGTCATTATCAGTACAGAGTCCTAGCCATGGAGTTCTTCCCAAGAGTGATTATACTGCTAGTTGCTACACGTGGCAACCAGGATAATCTCTTTAGAGATAGGGAAGATATGAAAAGCAGAGTTAAAACAAAGCATGTCAATACACAGGCTCAGAAAACTGGTATTTGCTTGATGGCTCAAAATAGCATTTATTTTCCAAAACATTCAAAGTGGTTGATTTAGAGATATAACATAAAACCAAAGTAGAGGACCATCAGAAAGGTCATTGCTGCACAGTGAAATAACCATAAAGACATTTTGCATGGCTTCAGCTAGAGTAATGTGTGACCATAAAGAAAATACACCGTTATTTCCACTGGATGAAACCTAGCAAAATGTATATGGATGACAATGCAGAAAATTAAGGGAGATTACCTGAGAAAAGAAGGTCACTTATCACTGAGTTTCAAGAGGGGAATTTTTTAATGAAGACAGTCTTTTAGATTAAATCAAAACAGTGCTTAAAAACGCCATCTAAACTTGCCCAAAATGCTGTTATATTATAAATTACCATTCAGAAATGTACATTACTATGGTACTAATAAGAAACAGCTGTTTCATTTAGATGAAAAATGGACTGACATCAAACAAGATTAAATACGTCTTTCTTCCATATTTTTAATTAGAAATTACTTTGCACAGCAATCAAGACTACCATGCATCACATTGTTCAGTATTCCTTAGTTCAAAATAAGCTCTTCTAGTATTTAGTTAAAAAATGAAAACATTTACATCTAGTATAAGATGCTCCTTGCAGACTGTGGCATAGATGAGTTGTAGTATTGCTCTTTACAGAAGAAGCATTAACCTTCAGTTTTACAGACCATATGTTATCTTTACTGAATGTCAAAAGTCCAAAAAATGAGCAGCAGCATTCCTAGTTCCAAACTACTGGTTGATTCTGTCTTGTAAAGGTGGTCTCAGAAGTCACTAGGAAGCACTGATACACTGTGGCACTGAGCCTACAATTGCATAAATCAAAGGTAAACTTGTTTTTGGAATTACCATTTAAAAAACTTTAAATGTAAATTACGCTAGTAGCATAATTATCTGCTTACAGAGGACTTTCCTATGGCTCACCTAGTGTCAAGACAAGTCCCTTAGATTTGTTCCCAAGCCATTACTCATCTCTGATTTGGTCTTTCCTGAGTTCAGTTTTTACTCAGACACTGACAGCAATCCTGAATGCATATCCATGAAGATACGTGCAAATTCTTGAGGAAAAGTGAGAAAGCAGAAAATGCAAACAGGAAAGTAAGATAAATACAATGGAACAACAAATTGTCAGCTTATTAGAACCAGAAAATCACATGTAAGTATCCTCTCCATAAGCATTGATTTATCCTAGTTTTTAAAGTATTTAAACCATTAAAACAAGCAAAAACATGTGAACCTTGTTTTAAATTATTTGCTTATCTGGTAAAATGAAACCAACTGCAGGAAGTCTGATCACCATGAGAACATTCACAAATCAGGAAAGAAAAGGAAAGTAGTTTTAAGTATACTTAAGAGCATCTCGGTACATAATAAGCTCTTACTATCCCTTCTAGAGCTTTAAACTGAGCACAAACTTTTGTGCATAACATTGGACTTTGTGTGTGTTCCCACTTACTTTAGTTTCAGCATTGAATTTAGTGAAAATGTTTTAATAGACTTATTTTTCAAAGACTAACAATTTAACACAATTTAACAAGTATTTAAAATTGAAAACAACTTTATTACAGATACTTTTCTATTTCCAAAACACGTGTACTGGGTCTGGCTGGGATGGAGTTAACTTTCTTCATAGCAGCCTGTATGGTGCTGTGCTTTGCTTTTGTGACTAAAACAGTGTTGATAACACACCAATGTTTTGGCTATTGCTGAATAGTGCTTACACAGCATCAAGGCTTTCTCTCTTTCCCACTCTGCCCCCACAAAGCAAGTATACTGGGGGTGGGCAAGAAGTTGGGAAGGGACACAAACTGGACAGCTGACCCAAACTGACCAAAGGGATATTCCATATCATATGGAATCATGCTCAGCAATAAAAGCTCAGTGAAAGGAGGAGGATGTAGGGGACGTTCAGGGTTATGGCATTTGTCTTCTCAAGTGACTGTTACACATGCTGAGGACCTGCTTTCCAGGAAGCATCTAAACATCTGCCTGCCCATGGGAAATAGTGAGTTAATTCCTTATTTTTCTTTGCTTGTGTGTGCAGCTTTGCTTCACCTATTGGACTGTCTTTATCTTGATCCACAAGTTTTCACCTTTGCCCTTCTGATTCTCTCCCCCATCCCACTGAAAGGGTGTGAACAAGCAACTGTGTGGGAGTTTGGCCACTGGATCTGGTCAAGCCACCACAATACTGAGTAGTCAAATGTAAAAATATGAATTCTAATATCATTAGGAAAATTTAAGAGCAGAAAACATAACTGTAATGATGCAGAATGGGAGCTAATTTTATATGACTGCAAGTCATATATTTGTCAAATTGATACTTGAATTTTATTTGCATTAAAAAAAATACATGCAAGTAAAAATCTGTGAATATCCTGAAGGTTTTAGTTGCTGTAGTTTATCAGCATAAAGCTTTCCTGCTGTATTCAGTTTGCATGGCAAGGTTTTGGTAATGGGGGGGGCGGGGCTGCAGGAGTCACCTCTGTGAGAAGAAATCCAGTAGCTGCTCCCATATAGGACAGAGCCAGTTCCAGCTGGCTCCAAAATGGACCTGCCACTGCCCAAAGCTGAGCCAATCAGCAAAGATGGTGGTGCCTCTGTAATAACATATTTAAGAAAGGGTAAAAAATGCTGTGCAGCAGCTATGAGAGGGAGGTGTGAGAAAAAATGTGAGAGGAACAACTATGCAGACACCAAGGTCAGTGAAGAAGGAGGGGGAGGAAGTGCTTCAGGCACCGGAGCAGAGATTCCCCTGCAGCCCGTGGAGAAGACCACGGTGAAGCAGGTTGTCCCCCTGCAGCCCATGGAGGACCCCATGCCGCAACAGGTGGATATTCCCTGAAGGAAGCTGTATCCTGTGGAGAGCATATGCTTGAGCAGGCTCCTGGCACAATCTGAGGCCCATGGAGAGGAGACCACACAGCAGCAGGTTTTCTGGCAGGAACTGCGGCCCGTGGGGGACCCACGCTGGAGCAGTTTGTGAAGGACTGTATCCTGCGGGAGGGACCTCACACTGGAGAAGGGGAAAAGTGTGAGGAAGAAGGAGCAGCAGAGACGAAGTGTTATGAACTGATTATATCCCCCATTCCCCATACCCCCTGTGCCCCTTGGTGGGGGAGGAGATAGAAGAGTCCTAAATGAAGGAGTCTAGGAAGAAGGATGGGGAGTGGGGGGAAGGTGTCTTCAGTTTTGTCTTTGTTTCTCACTATCCTACTCTATTTTTAATTGGCAATAAATTAAATTAATTTAATTTCCCCAAGTTGAGTCTGTTTTACCCGTGACAGTAATTGGTGAGCAAACTCCCTGTCCTTATCTTGACCCATGATTACTTTTTCATCTCATTTTCTCTCCCTGTCCTGTTGAGGAAGGTGAAAGAATGGCTTGGTGGGCACTTGGCAATCAGCCAAAATTAACCCACCACACCAGCAAAAACCACAAAGGTACTGTTGTGGGTTGACCCTGGCCTGCAGCCAAGCACCCACACAGCCATTCACTCATTTCTCCTTCCCCAATGGGATGGGGTTAACAATTGGAAGACCAAAAGCAAGAGTACTCATGAGTCGAGAAAAAGACAGTTTAATAGGTGAAGGAAAGAGGAAAAAAACAAGTGATGCAAAGGCAATCACTCACCATCTCCCACAAGTAGACCGATGCCCAACCAGTCTCCAAGCAAAGGCCACCTTGGAAGACCAACCCCCCCTACCTCCCCTTCTTCTTCTACCCCAGTTTTTATTGCTGAGCATGATGTTATATGGTATGGAATATCCCTTTGGCCAATTTGGGTCAGCTGTCCCAGCTGTGTCCCCTCCCAACCTCTTGCTCACTCCCAGTCTACTCGTTGGCGGGGCGCGGAGAGTGGGGAAGAGACAAAGCCTTGTCACTGTGTAAGCACTGTTCAGCAACAGTCAAAACAAGGCCATGTAGGTGGCGTAATCACCAATACCAAGTAGGAGCTGCCTGTAGGCTCTGTTGCAATGAGCTGGTTGAATTTATCCTGTGGCTAAGGGATCTGCGTGGCACAACACAGGCCTGAATGCCACCCTGTATGTGCAGCACAGCGCAGCACAGCCCAGCCCTGGGCCTTCTCAGGTTAACTGTTATGTGGATCACCAACTCCCTGATGTACAATGGTTTTCCAGTCAGGATCACTACATGTGTTGAGACTGTTTTAAATGTTAACTGTATTTAAACTGTCTACTGTACTATTTAAAGCCCACAAACAAATTACATGTGCTCCATTGCTTTAAATTTCATGTTGAACTTAATCATGTTTTTAAAAATCAACTGCACATTGAATATCCTACTCTAAAAAAATTGTCATTCAGTCAAAACCAGTCTGGTAATTACTGTTATGACATTTGTTATCACAAGGAAAATACTGAAACTAACAGAATTCCCCCTTATTTTACCACTGCTAGCTGTAGAGCAACACCAGCAACTTCAAGAGCTTGTTACACCAGCTTCCTCCTCATCTTTATATTGTAGGTGCACTGCTGGTTCCAGTGGTTATAAATGGTGTTTTGACAACCATAGCTGAAAAAAAACAAGAGAAAGAGAAAATTTAATGCTAAGTAGACCTGTTCCTTGACAAACTGCAAAGGAAAAACAAATGCTGTACAATACATTGTACACAGAACTTTTACTCTATCACAGTGCATCACAATAGAAGTGAGTAGCATCCAGTAACTACATCTAGTGCATTACTTTACATGCTCAGTCAGTTGAGTTTTTCTTTGCTAAAGTAATACAATTCCAAAGCTGTAGCAACTGCTCTTGAACTTGTGGTTCCAATTCCTAGAAATGACCAGGAAATTAGGAAATTTATTTGCACTGCTACTATTAAACATACAGAAACCAAATTATAACAGAACAAATTATAAAGTTAACAGTGCTTGCTTTTAGTCTTTCTGAAAGGGTTCATTCATTTTGCTCTTCAGATGTACATTAGAACTCCCTGCACAAAAGTTTTGTTTGTTTGTTTTTTACTAGGGCTCAAAAGGAGATAACCATCATAAGCAACCCTGACTTAGTTTGTTTGGGCTTTTTTCCTTTCAGACTAAGTTGCCAGTTCTAAAGGAAAAAATTTGGAGTGAACGTAAGAACATATGCACCATATGCCTTGTACCTTCCATAGGCCACTTACTTATGAACTAAAGATCATGATTCTCTACGTCTTTTAAGCTTAATTCAGTCAAGTCTGGTAGAGAATCTTGAAAGGCGGTCACAGGTAACACATTAGTTCTTAATGGAAGTGTGGACAACATTAATATAAACCAGTTGCATAAAGATCCTTTAGACTCTTTAGGTCTGAATAATCAGTTATAGCAGAAGTACTGTTATACTCCATCATCAACATGTGCTACTGGTATGTTCCTTTCTCCATTCTTACAACTTGAGAGTTTTTGGGAAAGTATAGTGAGAAGATGATACACAAAGTTTAGCACTAGAGTCTAGTATCAAGGACATATTTGCACACCTTTTTTTTTGGGGGGGAGGTGTCATGGTTTAACCCCAGCAGGCAACTAAGCACCACACAGCCGCTCACTCACTCCTCCCCTCCAGTGGGATGGGGGAGAGAATCAGAAGGGTAAAAGTGAGAAAACTCGTGGGTTGAGATAAAGACAGTTTAATAGGGAAAGCAAAAGCTGCATGCACAAGCAAAGCAAAACAAAGAATTCGTTCACCACTTCCCATCGGCAGGCAGGTGTTTAGCCATTTCCAGGAAAGCAGGGCTCCATCACATGTAATAGTTACTTGGGAAGACAAACGCCATAACTCTGAATGTCCCCCCTTCCTTCTTCTTCCCCCAGCTTTTATTGCTGAGGATGACATCATACGGTAAGGAATATCCCTTTGGTCAGTTGGGGTCAGCTGTCTTGGCTGTGCCCCCTCCCAACTTCTTGTGCACCTCCAGCCTACTCGCTGGTGGGGCAGTGTGAGAAGCAGAAAAGGCCGTGATGCTGTGTAAGCACTGTTCAGCAATAGCTAAAACATCAGTGTGTTATCAACACTGTTTTGGTCACAAATCCAAAATGTATCACCATATGAGCTACTATGAAGAAAATTAACTCTATCCCAGACAAAACCAGTACATTCTCCACCCCTTATTCCATACCATTTATGTCATGCTCAGGTCCCACACTATACAACACATCCTCATTAACTACCACTCCCCTCTTTCCCATCCTTTGATACAATACACACATATCATTCCCTTAGTTTATGGACCACCCCTGTAAAATGTCCAGAAAATGTCCATTGATTTCATTTAGTCCATGACTTTGGGTTCCATCTGTTATGGTGGTCACTCAGGACAGGAGAAGTGGTGTGTTGTGTGGAATTACTGGGCACCAAAGCCAGCTCAGGTCGGGTCACTGCTGCACTTGCACTGCTTCTTGTAAGACTTATCCTCCATTGTTTCGGGTGGTTCCTGCTATAGTACTTTCTATAACATGCAACTCAAATCATAGGTTACAGCAATTTAAAGGTATATCCATTACAATCTGTACCCCTGGTCCCTTTGGACTAGGCCATAAGGTTTAACATTGCAATGAAGCCCTCCTCTTGCCTCTAGCCTGGCTAGAAGCAAGGGGTTCCTGCTATAGTACTTCCTATAATATGCAACTTCCTATAATATGCCTTTCCCTCTCCCCTTCCCCCTCTAAGAGCACAACAACCCATTTTCAGTTTTCCTAATACAGAGCAGCAAACTACAACTTACATGCTGAAAATGACTTTACAATATTACATCTGTATTTACCAAATCATGACATGTATCTCTCATCATAATCTTTCAGTGATATCACCAAGACATTTGTATTTGGACTAGTTTATTAGACTTCAAGTTTAGCTGACTTTCACGAATAGGTTTATATAAGAGGAGTTGAACTTCGGTTACCCGGGAAAACTGAGTTTAGCCTTCTCTACAACGCAACTTATATGCAACTTCATACAACCTGGTGAAGTCTTTAACTTGAAATTGGCTGCCTTTTGTTGACAGATAACTTGCTAAGCTATAATTTCTTAAATAAAACATTATAGTAGGTTGTATACAGTTCACACTGATCAGACCCTCTAGCCTAAACATTTGTGAAGTTAGGACAGTTCTATGAGAACCATGACCATGACTTTACAGCCTCCTAGCTTTCAGAAATTACTGTTCAGGCGAAGTAGATTTTATTAAAGTTTATAATAAAAACATCCATGAGTCTTCTGACTTTAGACAACTGCCATTGGATTATAACTGCTTACTCATTTATAATATTAATTTTTGCATGCAAAGAAAGGAGTGACAATCCTCTGCATTGTTTTTTGTTTTATTTTGTTTTTTAAAGAATTAATGTAAGGTATAAACATTATTCTGACTGAAGAAGTCTGGAGGCAGTTCAGTCTTAGCCTTTGAGTGACAAGCAGAGTTAACAAAAAAACATTTGAGAGGAGAATAAAATACCCTTTCCTTAGCAACCAGATATACTCACTTTCCTGCACTGCTAATTAGAAGGACAGAAGTCATAAGCAAAAACCTCCACACTATACATAGTCATTTGTTATGTTCTCCTAAACCGTCGACCAAAGCTAACATCTAATTATGGTGGGTTAAACTTGGCTCACCACCAGGTGCCCACCAAGCCACTCTCTCACTCCCCCTCCTCAGCAGGACAGAGGGACAAAATAAGATGATAAAGCTCGTGGGTCGAGATAAGGACAGGGACATGGAGATCGCTCACCAGTTACTGTCATTGGCAAAACCAGACTTGACTTGGGGAAGATTAATTTAATTTATTGCCAATTAAAAATACAGCAGGACAGTGAGAAACAAAGACAAAACTAAAAACACCTTCCCCCCACCCCTCTCCTCTTCCCAGGCTCAACTTCACTCCTGATTTTCTCTACCTCCTCCCCCACTGAGTGGAGCAGGGGGGATGGGAAATGGGGGATGCGGTTAAGTTCATAACACTTCGTCTCTGACGCTCATTCCTCCTCACGCTGTTCCCCTGTGCCAGTGTGGGGTCCCTCCCACAGGAGACAGTCCTTCACGAACTTCTCCAATGTGGGTCCTTCCCATGGGTTGCAGTTCTTCACGAACTGCTCCAGCATTGGTCCCTTTCCAAGGGATACAATCCTTCAGGAAGGGACTGCTCCATCGTGGGTCCCCTACGGGGTCACAGATCCTGCCAGAAAACCTACTCCTGCGTGGGCTCCTCTCCACGGGCCACAGTTTCTGCCAGGAGCCTGTTCCTGTGTGGGCTCTCCAGAGGCTGCAGCTTCCTTTTAGGCATATCCACCTGTTGCAGTGTGGGGTCTTCCATGGGCTGCAGGTTGGATATCTGTTCCACCATGGACCTCCATGGGCTGCAGGCGGACAACCTGCCTCACCATGGTCTTCACCACAGGCTGCAGGGGAATCTCTGCTCCGGTGCCTGGAGCACCTCCTCCCCCTCCTTCTTCACTGACCTTGGTGTCTGCAGGGTTGTTTCTCTCACATTTTCTCACTCTTCTCTCCCAGCTGCTGTTGTGCAGCATTTTTTTTGCCCTTTCTTAAATATGTTATCACTGAGGCAGCACCAACTTCACTGATTGGCTCAGGTTTGGGCAGTGGCGGGTCCATTTTGGAGCTGGCTGGAACTGTCTCTGTCCGACATGGAGGCAGCTCCTGATCTCTTCTCACAGAAGCCACCCCTGCAGTCCTTCCACTAGCTAAACCTTGTCACATAAACCCAATACACTAATATTAACTGAGGACTCACCTGAAAGTTTCCAGATCCCTGGAAATGTTAATTAAACCATGCTGCTCTCCCAAAAGGTTCTATTTAGTTTTCACTCATTGCTTGGTGTAGTACACCATATTCCTTTCTGTTGAGAAATACCAAGGTTTTGCATGTTGCTACCTTTCATTATAAAGTAATGAAGTGGCATATTTGGTCTTGATGAAGGAGATTTGGAACCCTGGAAAAAATAAATTAAACTTCAATAAAATTAAGCAGGTTTTAGTTCTGAAGTTTTAGTTTTAAAGCATTTTAGCACATGAAGGCAAAAATCCCTTCACTGCACTCCTGCCCTCCTCCCACAGGATCCAGTAGAAACACAGAATCTCTCAGCTGGTACTGTCTGCATTGGTTTTTAAATATATTTCAGGTCTATTTTATATTTCTGAAGCACCTTCCAAAATAATTATTAATTTTGGAAAGAGGTGCAACAAACAAGTATAGCAGAATAGGACTAAGTAGTCTAGTAATTAAATATAATTCTTTGAGTTTGGCACACATTCAAGTGAGACAAATATTCTAGACTGTAACCGAAGGTATACTATTCACATTTCCTACCTTCAGGAAACATAAGTTTTCCCCCTTTTACATCATCTAAATTTAAAAATTGAAAAATTTAGGAGGAATTATTAAATCCTCCAAAGAGTCAGTGCCTAGAGGAACAAGAGGTTTTCCTTTCAGTGATCTGCAGCTTAATATTCAAGTACACAGGGAAAACTAAGCCAATAACTTCATTAAAAAATGTGTGCTCTGTTAAAATAACTGTCATAATAAAGCAAGCAGTCATAATAAGGCAGGTAACAAAACTTGAAAAGAATCAGTGTCTTAAAGAAACAGAGGGAAGCAGAATCCAAAGCAAAAACCATAAAATTCAGAAGTGCAAATTCTGTATACGAATTTAACAAGATTAATACACCTTCACTGGTGATTATATAAAGTTAAAAAAATAGATTGTTCTATTCAAGATAGCTTTAACTCAGTACTCTGTCAAAAATAATATTTTCACTGTATTCAGCTAGCATAACAAGAATATTCTACCTAGATTTTAAATTCCAAAAAGAAATAACGCTATTCAGCTGTTAAAAATGAAAATTTAAGTTAGGCTCTTAGTTTATCAACATAATACACAACAGTTGCTGAAAGATATCAGTGAATATATTTCTGAAATTCTATTAATATTCAAGAGTGGGGTAATTTATAGTAAATATATGATGCCAAGAGTTTAATAAGCAGTCGCAATAGTACTGGCATCAAAGTCTCAGCCTATTGCATGACTATATGCATTACAGTAATTGCAAATCATATTAAAAACTTTAATAACAAAAAATACTGGTTATGCATCAGTTTTGAATGCTCATGTTTTACCTCTTGTGCTACTTCTTCCCAGAGATCAGAGTTGATGGATAGGCTATTCCTGACTATCCTCTCAAACAGTAGGCATATGTATGAAATACTTATCAATGAAATCACAACTACAACACACCATAGGACAGCAGCAATTTTTTCAACTGTATTTCTCTGTTTACAAACAGAGAAGGACTAGTGGGAGATGTGGTGGTCGGAGGCCGTCTTGGGCTTAGCGACCATGAAATGGTGGAATTCTCGATTCTCAGTGAAGTAAGGAGGGGGGGCAGCAAAACCGCAACCATGGACTTCTGGAGGGTGGACTTTGGCCTGTTCAGGACGCTGGTTGAGAGAGTCCTTTGGGAGACAGTCCTGAAGGGCAAAGGGGTCCAGGAAGGCTGGACATTCTTCAAGAAGGAAGTCTTAAAGGCGCAGGAGCAGGCTGTTCCCATATGCCGTAAGAAGAATGGGCAGGGAAGACGACCGGCCTGGCTGAACGGGGAGCTTTTGCTGGGACTCAGGAAAAAAAGGAGAGTTTACCACTTGTGGAAGAAGGGGCAGGCGACTCAAGAAGAGTACAGGGATCTCGTTAGGTCGTGCAGAGAGGAAATGAGAAAGGCAAAAGCCCAGCTAGAACGCAATCTGGCCGCTGTCGTTAAAGACAACAAAAAAAGCTTTTACAAATATATTAATGACAAAAAGAGAGTCAGGGAGAATCTCCATCCTTTATTGGATGTGGGGGGGAACATTGTCACCGAGGATGAGGAAAAGGCTGAGGTACTCAATGCCTTCTCTGCCTCAGTCTTTAACAGGCAGACCAGTTATCCTCAGGGTACTCGGCCCCCTGAGCTGGAAGACAGGGACGGCGAGCAGGATGAACCCCCCGTAATCCAAGAGGAAGCAGTCAATGACCTGCTACGCCACCTGGACGCTCACAAGTCTATGGGGCCGGATGGGATCCACCCGAGAGTGCTGAGGGAGCTGATGGAGGAGCTCGCCAAGCCGCTCTCCATCATTTATCAGCAGTCCTGGTTAACGGGGGAGGTCCTGGACGACTGGAGGCTTGCCAATGTGACGCCCATCCACAAGAAGGGCCAGAAGGTGGATCCGGGGAACTACAGGCCTGTCAGCCTGACCTAGGTGCCGGGGAAGATTATGGAGCGGTTCATCTTGAGGGCGCTCACAAGGCATGAGCGGGACAAACAGGGGATCAGGCCCAGCCAGCATGGATTCATGAGAGGCAGGTCCTGCTTGACCAACCTGATCTCTCCTTCTATGACCAGGTGACCCACCTAGTGGATGAGGGAAAGGCTGTGCATGTGGTCTACCTGGACTTCAGTAAGGCCTTTGACACCGTCTCCCACAGCATTCTCCTAGAGAAGCTGGTGGCTCACGGCTTAGACAGGTGTACTCTGCGCTGGGTCAAAAACTGGCTGGACGGCCGGGCCCAGAGAGTTGTGGTGAATGGAGTTACATCCAGTTGGCGGCCGGTCACGAGCGGTGTTCCCCAGGGCTCAGTTTTGGGGCCGGTCTTGTTCAATATCTTTATCAATGATCTGGATGAGGGGATTGAGTGCACCCTCAGTAAGCTTGCAGACGACACCAAGTTGGGCGGGAGCGTTGATCTGCTCGAGGGTAGGAAGGCTCTGCAGAGGGACCTGGACAGGCTGGATCGATGGGCCGAGGCCAACTGTATGAGATTCAACAAGGCCAAGTGCCGGGTCCTGCACTTCGGCCACAACAACCCCATGCAGCGCTACAGGCTTGGGGAGGAGTGGCTGGAAAGCTGCCCGGCGGAAAAGGACCTGGGGGTGCTGGTCGACAGCCGGCTGAACATGAGCCGGCAGTGTGCCCAGGCGGCCAAGAAGGCCAATGGCATCCTGGCCTGTATCAGAAATAGTGTGGCCAGCAGGAGTAGGGAAGTGATTGTGCCCCTGTACTTGGCACTGGTGAGGCCGCACCTCGACTACTGTGTTCAGTTTTGGGCCCCTCACGACAAGAAGGACATTGAGGTGCTGGAGCATGTCCAGAGAAGGGCAACGAGGCTGGTGAGGGGTCTGGAGAACAAGTCTTATGAGGAGCGGCTGAGGGAACTGGGACTGTTTAGCTTGGAGAAGAGGAGGCTGAGGGGAGACCTCATCACTCTCTACAACTACCTGAAAAGAGGTTGTAGTGAGGTGGGTGTCGGTCTCTTCTCCCAAGTAACTAGCGATAGGATGAGAGGAAATGGCCTCAAGTTGCGCCAGGGGAAGTTTAGATTGGATGTGAGGAAAAATTTCTTTACTGAAAGAGTGGTTAAACATTGGAACAGACTGCCCAGGGAAGTGGTTGAGTCACCATCTCTGGAAGTATTTGAAAGACATGTAGCTGAGGTGCTTAGGGATATGGTTTAGTGGGCATGGTGGTGTTGGGTTGACGGTTGGACTCGATGATCTTAGAGGTCTCTTCCAACCTTAATGATTCTATGATTCCATCCATCTGTTATGAAACATATGCGATTCCAATTCTTTATTACTAGCAGAAATTCAAGTGGTGCTTTTATAGCTACAAAAATTACCATTTACTGTCTCTAGAAGGTTTCAAACAGCTTACTTTTCAGCATTAGAAGAGTCATCAGAGAATTCTGTTTCTGCTGAGCTTTTCCTACTGTCGCTTGACCTCCAGGAAGATGCAAAAGTAAGTTCTTCAGAAGACATAGTTCTTGGTATTTGCTCAAGTCCTGAAGGCTGCTGCAAACCTGCAGACTTTTCTTCACTAATTAAAACAGTTATAATTGCTCTTATAGTTGCTTTGTCAACTTGAGAACAATGTTTGGAAGGAGACAGAAGTGGCATAGCTTATTTTTGTGTCATATGCGAGGACTGACTTGAAACAGCAAACCAGCAGCCTGCAATGAATTTTAACTCTGTTAAAGGCTAATCAAAATTAGATCAGACAGGTAAGGGCAGCCTGCATCTTTCTTGATCAGGCAGTGTCTGGCATTCTAAAATGAACAGGGTCCAAAATGAAAGTCAAGATTAAATTGCGGGGGGAGGAGGGAGAGGGTAGGAGAAATCCACACATTTAAAGATGTTAGTTATCTTTTCTTCCCTGGGGTTCTTTAAGATAATTTTTAAAACATTATATTTCATTTAGCTCTGCACCAAACTCAGAACTATACTGAAAACTTGCAGGATGTATTATTTTTCACTTTAAAACTTGATCATTTTTTAAAATCTTTTAATGCTTTATGCCTTTCCCCTCAATTCAGTCTGTATTCATGCACTCTTCATTCACACCTGAGGAGAAAAAAGATCAGTTCTAAGTGACTGATGTGAGCAGCCATAAAGGCGACCTGGTTAGAAGGGGAAAATTACTGAAAAGAAGAAAATGTCTGCTGAAAAGTACTGACAGAGAAAATACCTGCCAGCCTGGGAACTCTTAGCCTGGGAACTAGGCCTCGGAACCAGAAGCATCCTTGAAAAGTGCAGCTGGCATCTTTGAAGTGCAGCTGGGGTACCTAGAAACCAGAGACATCCTCAGATACCATCAATAAGTGCAAAACCAATGAACTCTAATGGCAACTTATCATCTGAAAAGGTGAAAAATAGTCTGGAAAAAGGGGAAAACATCCTGAGAAAGTAAGAATCAGTAACTGCCATTGGCTGTTCTAACTGCAAGAACAGGAAAACAGTCTGGAAAAATAAGAATTGGTCTGAAAGAACAGAAAACATCATCATCTATTGGCTGCCCCAGGTGAAAAAAAGAAATTAACAGCACCTATTGGCTGCTCGAAGTGGTGGTGTCCTACACTCTCTTATGTCTCTATGATATAAAAATTACTTAATTTTTACCCAAAATGGAGCTTCTATCTCTGAGAACTTCCCGTGCTGTTCGTACTTTTCCTACTCCTAAACAGGTTGAACTCCCTGCACAAACTCTTCTACGAGATCTCCTAGACAAGTTATTGGACGCTCGCCGGGGACACCTGACTGACTCCAGACTCCGTGACGTGGATCATCTTTGAAGTGAGACTCTGTTATTTTATTTCTCTCCCTTCTGGGCCCACTTCTGGGGTTGGTTTGCTTTGTCCTCCCACTTCTGGGACTAGATTGGTCCCCCTCTGGGATTGGTTTGATGCACTTGGTACTGGTAATACTATGAACATACATATATATGCATATAAGTAATCTATCATAAGTATATCTGCTGTTATATTGTTGATAAATTTACTTTACTGTAGTTTGTAGCAACCTGTAATAATGTATATACTTGCTGCTATTATTGATTGCTGCTATACTATTGATTGCTGATAATAAATTGTAATAGCTTGATATATATATATTCGCTTTATTAATCATAGGTATACTTGCTAGTGGTGATTTTTGTGGCATTTGTGGTAATCTGTAATAAAGTAAAGAAATACAGAGGATAAAGCCTCCATGTCCTTGTGTGTTACAGATTCCTGCGAACCCATGGTTGCAATCTCTATATATCCGCAGGCCAGGTAACCCTTAAGGTCGTGACATTAATATCTTTCTATTAAGACAGACTTCAGCTCAAATAAGATGACTGAGTTTAGAAGACTATGGTCTAATTTCCATGCTACCAAAAATACTTTAGTTTTCAAAAAAACCCACTGTTTTGAACATCTCTACAAGAGATATTATTATTATTGGATCTGATCGGTCTTAGTGTTTCGTAATCCATAAACAGCTCTTCCTCCTACCACAGCCATCAGAGTTTCTCAATGACCTGAAGATTTCTATCTTCAATTTGTGATTTTCTTTTTTTCATAAAATCTGACCTTTCTTACAGCATCTCCAACTTAATGTGCTCCGTATTGATCTAGCTTTAATCATCCTCTCAGAGATGGAAATACACAATTTTCCATTTTTAAAGGAAATTCTCGATTACCTGAATGTTTCAGAAATCTTTATAAAGATAAGACATAAATAGCCTTTTTCAAGAAATAAAGATTAAACTGATACATTACTTACTGCAGGATCCAGTTTGAAATGGAGCCTTTCATCTATCTTCAGTACTGCCAGATTACCAGTTGTTTTGTCTTCCATCTCACTAGCACTGCTATCATTAGGTACCCTATCCACTGGATTAAACAATTATAAAAAGTGCATTAGTATTTCTATATTATTTCCACTTACATATAAAATACTGAACATTATTGTATTACTTGAAATAAACCTATTTTCCTTCTAAATTTCAATTCCACTTAATATTCTTACTTCATCTAATTCCAAAGACATTTTAATATCATTTTTACTTTTTGTCAATACATCTCAGTAAGAAGTCTGTTAATCTGCTTTTACTTCAAATATTCAGACCTGCTGAGGGTCCTGTTATGTAAACCCCTGTATTGATGTGATCTGACTCACTCATGTACCTCCAATCAATATCAATAAACCATTATCACATACATCACTTATGCCTGAAGCTTTTTGCAAAACCATGCATTGCTCTATGCTTTGTCTATTTCCTAGTAAAACAGCAGATTAAAGACCCATATAAAAATACATATGGCTATTAAGTAGGATTCCTATTTCTCAAAAAAAAAGTGTGATTCAATCAGCATAAATATTTGTTTTAAGGGTAACAGTTAAAGAGCAAGACAAGAAAGCTTCAATAATAATTTAATATAGACTCTTACTTTGATTCAAACTAATATTTCTAGTGAGAATGCAGAGCAAGATAGATTTTTTTGCTTTAATTCCTACAGCACTCTGTTTAAATAATGAAACACAAATTCCCAATTACTTCTAGTTATTGGTATAGCTAATTGTCTTTAAAAGTCATCAGTAGAAGGTAATAACTGATATTTTACTTAAATACATGTTACAGCTGGAAGCAATATAAGTATTTTGCAATATTGATAGTTTCTAAATTATTCTTATTCAGTTTGAATAATTTGGTTCAAACAATATCAAATAAATTGGTCTAGGAAAAAATGGACATACTACACCAGCATTAGCATTATCTTTAGACATTTCATATTAGTATTTGCATTTTTTATTTGATTAAGAATTATACTTTACTATAATTTGTGAGATTTCAGACCTATGCAAATATAATTTATGGATATGAATCTATAAAGATTCATATGTATGAATCTAAATGATGTAATATGACAATACCACTTACATTTCTTTTGGAAAAGAAAAGATCACTATTGCTTGCTGTAGAAATATTAGATGAAAAAGATGAAAGGGAAAAGTCAACAGAATCAACAGAGTCAAAATGCAGCACTTAAAGGTTTTTAAAAGAACATTTAGCTACAAAACTACTCGTGTATAACTCCGAGACATTTCTTACAGGGCCAGTAAGCTATTTTTTAATAGCTACAAAACCTATGGTGTTGTAGCTTTAAGATTCAGCCAATATATGTATTAAGTATTCTTGAAAAACAAGCTTTCCATATCATATACTACAATATTTCAATAGAAACATTTTAATTCCAAAACCCACCATACCTCAGAAGAATGAAGGTTCCTGCAAAGCACTACTTGGTAACCTAGCTAGTCCACAGAAGAGTGACACAGTAACAGGTGTTACAAATGAACAGCATCTGATATTTGCTATTGTGTGAGCTCTCATAATTTCATCATATATAAACCAATCTGTAGGGAATGCCTGAGTGGCTGCAGCTTGCCCATTTCCTGGAGGAATCTGTGCAAACGCAATTAAGACTAGGCTGTTTTACCCTTTAGTTGTAATGTAAATGTAAACATTTCTCATTTTTATATATAGAAATATATACATAAATATATGTATACATAAACACACATATATATAAATAAAGGAGAGAGAATGCAATCACACCCATAAAAAATATCATTTTATTCTACCACCTTGAATCCAAATATTTTGCTTTTTAAAAAATCTAAAAATCACTACTTCAGAGCAGAACCCCTTCTTGCTACTATCAGCAGGGATTGTTATATCTTCAGAACAGTTTCATAACTAGTTTTTTTGCCATTTTGTCTTGTTCTACACAACAGAAGGAATAACTGACATAAGTTCTGATGAAATAGTATTGTAAAAATAAACTGATTATCTTAACTGGCAGGAAAAAAAGTTGCATAAAAAAAGTAGTGTTTAATAACAGGCATGCACACACTGATTTTAAAGTACTGACAACTATGAAGAGACATTTCTAAAACTTCCATAATTTGATGGAATACTTTGATCTTTTTTTGTGAAATATATTTGAAGAGATTTAACCTTTTTATACTGAGGTTGGCTAAGAACAGAGGTAGGATGAAATCGTACTTTCCTCTCCTTTTGTCTGGTCGCTGGATACATCCCAGTGACTAAGGCACCTTTAACTACAGCTCAGTTTTCAGAGTTAGTGTTAACATCCCTAATATCGCCTCCTCCTCTGGCTCTAACAAAACCTGAAGGAGAAAGAGGATAATGTCATGCTACATTGGATTTAATATCCATATTTTTATGTCTCAAAACAAATTTGGAAAAAAAAGTGAAATAAAGTAGAGAATTGTTGCATTTTTCACACTGCCAAAATTAACACCAAGAAACCATTAGACTGAGATCTTTCTTGATAAGGGGTTTTACTAACATAAAAGACAGTTACTTCTTACAATACCAAGATATTTCATACAGGAATAATTTAATAGAATATAAAAATCCAAGAAAACATATCTTGCACAATAAAAGCCAGTGGAATGTGGAACAGAGTGCTTTCATTTAGATCAGCATCTGATTCTGCTCCCTAGCAACACTCCCTCATTTTAGAACCTGCACCATGCCCAGAATGAGTGTGTATAAGTCTGTTTCAAGTTAGGGAAGGAATATGACACCAGTGAACACTATTCTTGTTACAATTCATATACTCTTGTACTAGACTGGACTCCAAACATATGTTAAATTTTTTTCTGAGCTATTTACCTGAAGCTCAAAGCTGACCAAGCAACTGTGTTCTCATTCCTGGTTTTGTCTGGGATAGAGTTAATTTTCTTCATAGTAGCTAGTATGGGGCTATGTTTTGGATTTGTGACCAAAACAGTGTTGATAACACACTGATGTTTTAGCTATTGCTGAGCAGTGCTTACACAGTGTCAAGGCCTTTTCTGCTTCTCATGCTTCCCCGCCAGCAAGTAGGATTTAAAAAAAAAAAAAAAAGGAATGAGGAAAAAATTAATTTACAATAAAAGCAGAAAGGTTAATACTTGGCATTAACTAGACTTATTGTCAAATGCTAAGAATGCAAGTCAAACTCTCCATGAAGTTTGAGATGAGACTTTTTTAAGCAATTCCTCTTCCCTTAACAAGAAAACATCTGTCAACACAACACAACTAAATAAAAACCCAAACCACAAAACATCCTTAAGTGACTAAAGAACAGTCTCACTGCACACAAAACTGAGTAACACATATTGCCACACCACAAACACAGAAGCAAATGCAATTCTCATATAAATCTATTCTTCTGCTGACTTTAAACATGTGCACAGCATGTCTCACAATTAAAGGTGGTGGAGAATCAGGAGCTTTCATGAGAAAGTCAGCAATTGCACAATTAATTGGAGCCAGCAGTTTTGTGAGCAAAGGTCCCACAAGTTAAAAAGCAAAGACCTTGTTAACATTGTATAGAAATCACTTTTTAGAGTTAATAATATGGTTTGATGATAATACATTTAAAAAGTTATAAATTATAACTCAACATGACCTGAAGTGGTATTCTTAGAAGTTCTGGAGTCTGAAATTCTGAACATATTCTGAAACTGGATCCTGCTGAAAAAAAAAATGGAAACAGAGTCCAGGCCAACAGCACCAAGCCCTTGAAAATAAAATATAAAAAAGTTTTGATAATTACAAATAATTTTTTTTTAAGAAAAAACTCCTTTCATTGGAACCACAGCTGCATGTCTAACAAAAAGATAATTTTGTCATTAAGCACATAAATCAAGAGTGTATTTGGTTTAAGTGGCAAGGTTTTGGTAGTGGAGGGTGCTGCAGGGGTGGCCTCTGTGAGAAGAGACCAGGGACTGCCCCAGTGTCAGACAGAGCCAGTTCCAACTGGCTCCAAAACGGACCCACTGCTGACCAATGCTGAGCCAATCAGCGATGCTGGTGGAGCCTCTGTGATAACATATTTAAGAAAGGGCAAAAAATGCTGCACAGCAGAGTGTGAGGAGTGAGGAAAAAAAATTGTGAGAAACAATCCTGCAGACACTAAGGCCAGTGAAGAAGGAGGAGGAGGAGGTGCTCCAGGCACTGGAGTAGAGATTCCCCTGCAGCCCATGGAGAAGACCATGGTGATACAGGATGTCCCCCTGCAGCCCATGGAAAGGACCCTGGAGGAGCAGATATCCACAGTGCAGCCCGTGGAAGACCCCACGCCGCAACAGGTGGATGTGCCCTGAAGGAAGCTGCAGCCCGTGGAGAGCCCACGAAGGAGCAGGCTCCTGGCAGGAACTGTGGCCCGTGGAGGATCCACATTGGAGAAGTCTTATTCTGAAGGACTGCAGCCCATGGGAAGGACCCATGTTGGAGCAGAGGAAAAGTGTAAGAAGGAATGAGCAGCAGAGAGGAACTCTGGACTGACCGCAACCCCCCATTCCTGATCACCCCTGTGCCACTCGGGGGGGGAAGGAGGCAGAGGAGTTAGGAATGAAGGAGTGAAGTTGAGCCTGGGAAGAAAGAGGAGGTGGGGGGAAGGCATTTTAGTTTTTGCCTTTGTTTCTCACCATCCTACTCTATTTTTAATTGGAAATAAATCAAATTAATCTTCCCTAAGTCGAGTCTGTTTTGCCTGTGATGATAACTGGTAAGTGATCTCCCTGTTTTTAACTCAACCCACGAGCTTTTTCATCTTATTTTCTCCCCCTGTCCTCCTGAGGAAGGAGAATGAGAGAACGAATGGGTGGGCACCTGGCAGCCAGCCAAGATTAACCCACCACAGAGTGTTTTCAAGTACATGGATTATTTTTGATAGTATGGAAATTTGTTATTATGATTTTATCCCAACACCAGAAGATTTGGAGAAACGAAAGGAAGGCCCATTAAACACAAAGTGATGTGGGTTTTTTTGCCAACCTAAGATCAATCTAAATCTCACTGTCCTTTCCTGTAAAGAATATAAATGGTAAACTTCATTTCTTCCATTGGTAAAACCTCTTCACACGCATAAAACAGTTGGGAATTACTCCAGGAGTAAAAGGTAGAATCAAGACTGAACAATTTAAGCGAGAGGGGACAGAGACATCAAATGCTCACACAAACACTCAAATTCCTGTAGGTTCATTCTGACATAAAAGTAAATTTTGGTATTAAGAACAGAACAGAATAGAAGAGAATAGAATAGTTCCAGTTGGAAGGGACCTACAACGATCATCTAGTCCAACTGCCTGACCACTTCTTCAGGGCTGACCAAAAGTTAAAGCATGTTGTTAAGGGCATTGTCCAAATGCCTCTTAAACACTGACAGGCATGGGGCATTGACCACCTCTCTAGGAAGCCTGTTCCAGTGTTTGACCACCCTCTCGGTAAAGAAATGCTTCCTAATGTCAAGTCTGAACCTCCCCTGACGCAGCTTTGAACCATTCCCACATGTCCTGTCACTGGATACCAGGGAGAAGAGATCAGCACCTCCCTCTCCACTTCCCCTCCTCAGGAAGCTGTAGAGAGCAATGAGGACTCCCCTCAGCCTCCTTTTCTCCAAACTAGACAAACCCAAAGTCCTTAGCCGCTCCTCATAGGACATGCCTTCCAGCCCTTTCACCAGCTCTGTTGCCCTCCTCTGGATGCATTCAAGGACCTTCACATCCTTCTTAAATTGTGGGGCCCAGAACTGCACACAGTACTCAAGGTGAGGCCACACCAACGCTGAATACAGTGGGATAATTACCTCTTTTGACTGGCTGGTTATGCTGTGTTTGATGCACTCCAGGATGCGGTTTGCCCTCTTGGCTGCCAGGGCACACTGCTGACTCCTATTGAGTCTGCTGTCGACCAGCACCCCCAGATCCCTTTCTGCAGGGCTGCTCTCCAGCCACTCCTCTCCCAATCTAGACTTGTGCCCAGTGTTACTCTGTGCCAGGTGCAGAATCCAGCATTTGTTCTTGCTAAATTTCATGCCATTGATGGTTGCCCAATGCTCCAATCTATCTAGATCCCTCTGCAAGGCCTCTTGTCCCTCAAGAGAGCCAACAGCACCTCCCAGTTTAGTAGCAAACTAGCTAATGGTGCATTCAACTCCTGCATCCAGATCATTGATGAAAATATTAAACAGAACTGACCCTAGAATTGAGCCCTGAGGAACACCGCTGGTGACCAGTCGCCAGCCAGATGTAGCCCCATTCACTACAACCCTTTGAAACCTGCCGTTCAGCCAGTTCTTCACCCAGCGCACCGTAAACCTGCTCATTTCACAGTTGGACAACTTGTCCAGAAGGATGCTGTGAGGGACAGTATCAAAAGACTTAATAAAATCCAGAAAAACTACATCCACCGCCTTCCCTTCATCCACTAGGCGGGTGACCTTATCGTAGAAGGCTATCAAACTGGTTAAACAGGACTTTCTATTTGTGAACCCATGTTGACTGTGCCTGAGGATTGCATTGTTCTTTAAATGCCTTTCAATAGCACCCAGTATGATCTTCTCCATAATTTTTCCAGGTGCTGAGGTTAGACTAACAGGTCTGTAGTTCCCTGGGTCTTCCCTCACGCCCTTCTTGTAAAGTGGAATAACATTGGCTAGCTTCCAGCTAGGGACCTCCCCAGACTCCCAAGACCTTTGGTAGATGATCGAGAGGGGTCCTGCCGTAACATCCACTAGCTCCTTCAGTACTCTGGGATCCATCCCATCAGGCCCCATGGACTTGTGAACATTCAGCTGATACAGCTGGTCCCTTACAATTTCAGTGTCCACAAATGGAAAATCACTGCTCCCACAGTCGTGGTCCTCTGACTCAGGGGACTGGGCAACCCAAGGTCTATCAGTATTATTAAAGACTGAGGCAAAAAAAGCATTGAATGCCTCCGCTTTATCTTCATCCCTATTAGTCAGGCGACCATCTTCAACAAGTATCAGTCCAATGTTTTCTTTAGACCTCCTCTTTCTGTTAATGTACTTAAAAAAGCCCTTCTTGTTGTCTGACACAACACTGGCCAGTTTCAACTCTAGTCGAGCTTTGGCCTTTCATGTCTTCTCCCTGCATATACGAACCACAGCTCTGTAATCTTCCTGCGAAGCCTGACCTTGCTTCCAGTGATCATACAATTTCTTTTTCTTCTTGAGCTCCACCAGGAGTTCCCTGTTCAACCAAGCTGGTCTTCTGCCCCGCTTGATTGACTTTTGACACAATGGGATTGCCTGCTCCTGTGCTTTTAAAAGGTGGTTCTTAAAAGCAGTTCATCCTGTTTGTTTCTCATACTGCGTGTGTTGGTGTATAAGCATTTCAGATGTCCTCCTGAGCCCTCCGTGCTCCCTGGAGCAGCGTAAATGTTCCCACTAGCATTGCCACCCTCAGGCAATGCCATGCCAACCCTTGGCTTACCTTCAGCAATCCTGTTGGTATCCCCTTCCCCCATCACAGGTATTTGTTGCTACCTTTTCTCTTAGCCCTTATCCAGGGTTGGGAAGAGCATGATAAAGGCCTGTAAAGTTATGAATAGTTTGGAGAAGGCGAATAATGAATCAATGTTCAATGTCTCTTCTAATGTAGGGATGAAGAGGCATCAAAAACTTGCACCTTCTTATTAGACATTGTGGGTGCTACATGGGTGGAAGAGGAAAGTGAAGAAGTTCATGGGGGAAAACATCCATACCTAATACAAACGTTGGGAAATCCCTGAATCACAGTTTTCCAGAACTTGGGAAATTTCTCTGAAGAAGTACATGCTGACCCTATCCCTATTAATCTTCCACGGAGAATTAGTATTGGCCATTGTCCAACAGGATTCTGGACTTGACTAGTAATGTGACTCAGTGTGGCTACTTTTACATTGTGCAGTTTATCTTAAACATACAAGATGCTGGAAGTTTGTAAAATAGAATTTAGTATGACACGTTTATTACCCGTCTTTTATCAGGATAGCACTGGCTTTTGAAACCCATGTCATTTTTAGCATTGTAACACAATTCAGTGCATCAAAAGACTTCTATAACAGAAAAGCAGAGAACACAAAACAAGATTTAACAGGGTACATGAAATAAAAGTTACTAATGACTTACTAATGATCATCAAGAAATTTCTCCAGAAATAATAATAGCAGCAGCAGCTTCTGGCACAAAGGGTATGTTTTGAAGTATTCAGTTTGAAGTGAATTTATGCTATCTCCTTTGCAATATCGTTGTATTACAGTCTTCTAAATCAGAAATTTTCTAGTCAATAAGTAATTCTAAGTCAATAAGTAACATGAATTGTGTTTTGCAGTATCACAAAGCAAGCAAAAATACATTATTATATGCAATAAAGTTTTGCTCTTTGCCATACTTGGAAATTATTTCCCAGTTTTCCTAAATTTGGTATAAAAATACAAAATAATTGCATTACCATAAGAACTTGAGAAATTTGCCTCAAAAAACTGCCTCATTACAGTATGCTATCTCATGTTTCTTGTACAAGTAAATAGGGAAGTGGCATTCAACACTTATCAGAAACCATGCTTAAAAACTTAGCTATGGAAAAGACCTTGTCTGGATACAATAGTGGGACAAAGGGAAGTCTCATTTTCTCTAACTCTCAGAAAGATGGGGGTCTTTGATTTTTAAAGAAAGTCTAAACAGAAGTACTAAATTAAAAAAAAAAAAACAAACACCAGCCTGCAGCAGCTTTTCCAGGGTTTTTAACAGCCGGCTGTTTACAGTATTTATCAAAAAACAAATGTATGTCAAAACTTCTCAGTACATTTTGTTACTTGAAATGTACTACCACTATGCCAACTAATAAAAAAGTTCCTTGAAACTTTGTGTTTTCAAATTAGTAATTTAAAATAGTATTAGGAAGTTTACTTCAAAAGGAATTTTAAGCCAATCTTACCTCTTTCATCTTGCCCAAGTCATTAACAAATACACCATCATCATCGCCTGACTAATCTAGTGGCCTTCTACGATGGAGTGACTGCATCAGTGGACAAGGGAAGAGCTACAGATGTCATCTATCTGCACTTCTGTAAGGCCTTTGACATGGTCCCTGACAACATCCTTCTCTCTAAATTGGAGAGGTATGGATCTGATGGGTGGACTGTTCGGTGGATAAGGAATTGGTTGGATGGTCGCATCCAGAGGGTAGTGGTCAATGGCTCAATGTCCAGATGGAGGTTGGTGACGAGTGGTGTCCCGCAGGGGTCCGTATTGGGACAGGTACTGTTTAATATCTTCATCAATGACATAGACAGTGGGATTGAGTGCACCCTCAGCAAGTTTGCAGATGACACCAAGCTGAGTGGTGCAGTTCATTTGCTAGAGGGAAGGGATGCCATCCAGAGGGATCTTGACAGGCTGGGAGAAGTGGGTTCATGCGAGCCATGAAGTTCAACAAGGCCAAGTGCAAGGTCCTGCACCTGGGTCGGGGCAATCCCCAATATCAATAGAGCCCGGGGGATGAATGTATTAAGAGCAGCCCTGTGGAGAAACACTTGGGGATACTGGTGGACGAAAAAATTGGACATGAGCTGGCAATGTGTGCTTGCAGCCCAGAAAGCCAATCGTATCCTGGGCTGCATCAATAGAAGCGTGGCCAGCACGTTGAGGGAGATGATCCTCCCCCTCTACACCGCTCTCATGAGACCCCACCTGGAGTACTGCATCCAGTTCTGGGGTCCTCTCACAATCCGTTTGGATCTCTCAAATTTACAGGTCAACATACTCTGTAAATTAAATTTTATTTTATGAGATCATAAGGAAAGAAAACAAACACACACAACAAACAAGGGCTCAATCCCCTTTGCACAGACTAGTCTAACACATGAATTCACTAATTCATCACTTAAGTCATGAGGTTTCTCACTTGCAAGTTCTGTAATTCATAACATTCAACTCACAACTTATAAGTCATAACTTGTGCACCTATGAGCAAAATAGTTACATAGCTGACAGTGAGAGTGCTCATCCTTCCTCCTCTGTCACGGTGTGGGCGTCCCCTGTATCACACCAGGAAGCACGAAAGCCTCAGCAGTCCAGCTGCTGTTAGATCCGCTTCAAAAGCTTTTTGGGTAAGCTGACGTTTTTATACATTAGCATTTTATACATTACCGTTTTTATACTATACCATTTCCATGAGTTAGCAGATACTGAAGAAACTGCCACACAATCAACATGCAAGGATGATGGCTGCAGGAGACAGCAAGCTGCAGATGATAATAGCTGCATAACGACCATTTAGCTATTTCTGGCCACCTGTCCTGCCTATGTAGTGCCCTCACTTTGACCTAATGGCACTGCTCCCAGAATACATCAGGCCTTAGCATGAGCTGTGTTAGCCAAAAATATGAGCAAGAGTTGAGTGAACAGTCACAGGATCCCAGTACAACAAAGACATGGACCTGTTAGAGCATGTCCAGAGGAGGGCCACGAAAATTATCAGAGGGCTGGAACATCTCTCCTTTGAAGAAAGGCTGAGAGAGTTGGGGTTGTTCAGCCCGGAGAAGAGAAGGCTCCAGGGAGACCTTATTGCAGCCTTTAAATATATAAAGGGGGCTTATAAGAATGATGGAGAGAGACTTTTTACCAAGGCCTGTAGTGACAGGACAAGGGGCACTGGTTTTTAAATGAAAGACTGCAGATTTAGATTGGTCATAAGGAAGAAATTTTTTACGCTGAGGGTGGTGAGACACTGGAAGAGGTTTCCCAGAGAAGTTCTGGATGCCCCATCCCTGGAAACATTGAAGGTCAGGTTGGACAGGGCAACCTGATGTAGTTGAAGATGTCCCTGTTCATTGCAGGGGGGTTGGACTCAATGATCTTTAAAGGTCCCTACCAACCCAAACCATTCTATGATTCTATGATTGTCCTGGTTTCGGCAGGGACAGGGTTAATTTCCTTCCTAGTAGCTGGTACAGGGCTGTGTTTTGGATTTAGGAGGAGAACAAAGTTGATAACGCACCGATGTTTTAGTTGTTGCTAGGTAATGCTTACACTAGCCAAGGACTTTTCAGCTTCCCATGCTCTACCGACTGAGAAGGCTGCAGGTGCACAAGAAGCTGGGAGGGGGCACAGCCAAACTGGCCAAAGGGACATTCCATACCATGTGACGTCATGCTCAGTACATAAACTGGGGAAAGATGGCCGGGGGGGGCGCTGCTCGGGGACTGGCTGGGCATCGGTCGGTGTGTGGTGAGCAATTGTACTGTGCATCACTTGCTTTGTGTATTATTATTATTATTATCATATTATTATTATTATCAGTTTATTTCAATTGTTGAGCTGTTTTTATCTCAACCCACGAGTTTTTCTCACTTGTGCTCTTCCAATTCTCTCCCCCATCCCACCGGGGTCAGGGGGGAGTGAGCGAGCGGCTGTGTGGTGCTCAGTTGCCAACTGAGGTTAAACCACAACAGTCCTTTCTGGCGCCCAACGTGGGGCACGAAGGGTTGAGGTAATAACAGATTAATCGGAGTGTATTAAGGAACTTATATCTGTTAACAGTTGTGGGTCACAATGTTGGTTTCTCTGTTCTCGATATTGATTTGTATAATCTGCATCGTGCTCCTTTCTTTGCTGTACATGTTAAAGATTGGTGTTGGTTTTTGCAGTTTGCTGTGGTCTGCAGTGAGTAGTGATGTCTCGCTTGTGAGGTTTGTTTTTAGAACATTGACCTTGACGTTAGTGTGGTATGTAAGTTTCGCAATGAAGCCGTTACTGTACCACGGATACTATTTAATGGAGCCAGTAGCCTAGAATTAGAGGGTAGGGAAGCCAAGCAGCTGGGATCCCTTTCTAGGGAAGGGGACATTGACAAAGCAATTGGAAAAGGGACACGAATCCTCAGCCTTTGGAGGCGACTCTTGTCAAGCGTGAAGGAAAGGTATCCCTTTAAGGAAGATGTCATATGTCGCCCAGGCAAGTGGACCACCATGGAGAAGGGTATCCAGTTCCTGAGAGAATTAGCTGTGCTGGAGGTCATTTATGGTGACCTGAACAATGAACAGCTATCCAAAGATCCAGATGAAGTCAAGTGCGCACGACCCATGTGGCGGAAGTTTATAAGAAGCGCACCATCGTGATATGCCAACTCATTGGCAGTGATGACCTGGAAAGATGGAGAGGAACAAACAGTGGATGAATTGGCTGGTCAACTCCGGCAATATGAGGAAATTCTCTCTTCCTCCCTCATCTCGGCTGTGGAGAAACTGTCCCGGGAGATCCAGCAACTCAGAGAGGATAGGTCCTACTCCTCACCTGTACGGACCAGTATCTCGGCTATTAGGAGTCAGCGTTCTTTTGCTCAAGAGAGAGAATATAAAGGGTACACACCACGGGGAACCCTATGGTTTTACCTGCGTGTCCACGGAGAGGACATGAGGAAGTGGGATGGGAAACCTACCTCAGCCCTAGGGGCACGGGTACGTGAACTGCAAGGGAAAACAATCACAGAAAGGGGTTCTTCCAGGAAAATTGCTGCTCCAGTTTCCAGCAGGCAGTTCCCCAGACAGGGTAGAAGGGCTGATCTTACTCCTGATCTTAATGAAGAGACTTCTGACTCGTATGTACAAGAAATGAGAAATGAGTACTGTGATGAGGACTAGAGGGGCCCTGCCTCCAGCCAGATGGAGGAAAGGGACAACCGGGTTTACTGGACTGTGTGGATTCAGTGGCCTGGCACATCAGACCCACAGAAGTATAAGGCTCTAGTAGACACGGGTGCACAGTGTACCCTAATGCCATCAAGCTATATAGGGGCAGAACCCATCTGTATTTCTGGGGTGACGGGGGGATCCCAACAGCTAACTGTATTGGAAGCCGAAGTGAGTCTAACAGGGAATGGGTGGCAGAAGCACCCCATTGTGACTGGCCCAGAGGCTCCGTGCATCCTTGGCATAGACTGCCCCAAGAGAGGGTATTTCCAGGACCCAAAAGGGTACCGGTAGCCCTTTGGTATAGCTGCCTTGGAGATGGAGGAAACTAAACAGCTGTCCACCTTGCCTGGTCTCTCGGAGGACCTCTCTGTTGTGGGGTTGCTGAAGGTCGAAGACCAACAGGTGCCAATCGCTACCACCACGGTGCACCGGCAGGAATATCGCACCAACCGAGACTCCCTGATTCCCATTCATGAGCTGATTCGTCGACTGGAGAGCCAAGGAGTGATCAGCAAGACTCGTTCACCCTTTAACAGTCCCATGTGGCCAGTGCGGAAGTCTAATGGAGAGTGGAGACTGACAGTAGACTATCGTGGCCTGAATGAAGTCACGCCGCCGCTGAGTGCTGCTGTGCCAGACATGCTAGAACTTCAGTACGAACTGGAGTCAAAGGCAGCCAAGTGGTATGCCACAATTGATATTGCTAATGCGTTTTTCAATCATCCCTTTGGCAGCAGAGTGCAGGCCACAGCTTGCTTTCACCTGGAGGGGCGTCCAGTACACCTGGAACCGACTGCCCCAGGGGTGGAAACACAGCCCCACCATTTGCCATGGACTGATCCAGACTGCACTGGAACAGGGTGAGGCTCCAGAACACCTGCAATACATTGATGATATCATCGTGTGGGGCAAAACAGCAGGAGAAGTTTTTGAAAAAGGGAAGGAAATAGTCCAAATCCTGCTGAAAGTTTTGCCATAAAACAAAGTAAGGTCAAGGGACCTGCACAGGAGATCCAGTTTTTAGGAATAAAATGGCAAGATGGACGTCGTCAGATCCCAATGGATGTGATCAACAAAATAACAGCCATGTCTCCACCAACTAGCAAAAAGGAAACACAAGCTTTCTTAGGCATCGTGGGCTTTTGGAGAATGCACATTCCAAATTACAGTCTGATTGTAAGCCCTCTCTATCAAGTGACCCGAAAGAAGAACGATTTCAAATGGGGCCCTGAGCAATGACAAGCTTTTGAACAAATTAAACGGGAGATAGTTTACGCAGTAGCCCTGGGGCCAGTCCGGGCAGGACAAGATGTAAAAAATGTGCTCTACACCGCAGCCGGGGAGAACGGCCCTGCCTGGAGCCTCTGGCAGAAAGCACCAGGGGAGACTCGAGGTCGACCCCTAGGGTTTTGGAGTCGGGGGTACAGAGGATCCGAGGCCCGCTATACTCCAACTGAAAAAGAGATATTGGCAGCCTATGAAGGGGTTCGAGCTGCTTCGGAAGTGATCGGCACTGAAGCACAGCTCCTCCTGGCACCACGACTGCCGGTGCTAGGCTGGATGTTCAGAGGGAGGGTCCCCTGTACACATCATGCAACTGATGCTACGTGGAGTAAGTGGGTCGCACTGATCACACAACGGGCTCGAATAGGAAACCCCAGTCGCCCAGGGATCCTGGAAGTGATCATGGATTGGCCAGAAGGCAAAGATTTTGGAATATCGCCAGAGGAGGAGGTGACGCGTGCTGAGGAGGCCCCAATGTATAATGAACTACCAGAAAATGAGAAGCAATATGCCCTGTTCTCTGATGGGTCCTGTCGTCTTGTGGGAAAGCATCGGAGGTGGAAAGCTGCTGTATGGAGTCCTATGCGACAAGTTGTAGAAACTGCTGAAGGAGAAGGTGAATCGAGCCAATTTGCAGAAGTAAAGGCCATCCAGCTGGCTTTAGACATTGCTGACCGAGAAAAGTGGCCAGTGCTCTGTCTCTGTACTGACTCATGGATGGTGGCAAATGCCCTGTGGGGGTGGTTGCAGCAATGCAAGCGGAGCAACTGGCAGCGCAGAGGCAAACCCATCTGGGCTGCCGCATTGTGGCAAGATATTGCTGCCCGGGTGGAGAACCTGGTTGTAAAAGTCCGTCACGTAGATGCTCACATACCCAGGAGTCAGGCCACTAAAGAACATCAAAACAACCAGCAGGTGGATCAGGCTGCTAAGATTGAAGTGGCTCAGGTGGATCTGGACTGGCAACATAAGGGTGAATTGTTTATAGCTCGGTGGGCCCATGACACCTCAGGCCACCAAGGAAGGGATGCAACATATAGATGGGCTCGTGATCGAGGGGTGGACTTGACCACGGACACCATTGCGTAGGTTATGCATGAATGTGAAACATGCGCTGCAATCAAGCAAGCCAAGCGGTTAAAGCCCCTCTGGTATGGAGGACGATGGCTGAAATATAAATATGGGGAGGCCTGGCAGATCGATTATATCACACTCCCACAAACCCGCCAAGGCAAGCGCCACGTGCTTACAATGGTGGAGGCAACCACCGGATGGCTGGAAACATATCCCGTGCCCCATGCCACCACCCGGAATACTATCCTGGGCCTTGAAAAGCAAGTCCTATGGCGACATGGCACCCCAGAACGAATCGAGTCAGACAACGGGACTCATTTCCGAAACAACCTCATAGACACCTGGGCCAAAGAGCACGGCATTGAGTGGGTGTATCACATCCCCTATCATGCACCAGCCTCCGGGAAAATCGAACGATACAATGGACTGTTAAAGACTACACTGAGAGCAATGGGTGGCGGGACGTTCAAACATTGGGATACGCATTTAGCAAAGGCCACCTGGTTAGTCAACACTAGGGGATCTGCCAATCGAGCAGGCCCTGCCCAGTCAGAACTTTTACGTACTGTAGATGGGAATAAAGTCCCTGTAGTGCACATAAAAAATATGCTGGGGAAAACAGTTTGGGTTATTCCTGCCTCGGGCAAAGGCAAACCCATCCGTGGGATTGCTTTTGCTCAAGGACCTGGGTGCACTTGGTGGATAATGCGGAAGGATGGGGAAGTCCGATGTGTACCTCAAGGGGATTTGATTTTGGGTGAGAATAGCCAATGATCTGAATTATGTGATGTTAAGTACTAATTATAGTTATAATAGTTATACTAATAATACACAGATATACTAATCATACTAATAATATTATATGCCATACTAATGTTATTACAATAAGAATCACCCAGACTAATGAAGAATAACTTCAGTGAAACCAAGCAAAGCACAGTGATGATGGTACCAGAACTGACTTCAACATGGAACAATCCAACACCACATACCATCTCCATTTTTCCTGCCCTGAAAGATTATTATGAGAGATGGAGCCCAAAGTCATGGACTAAATGAACTCACCAAACATTTTAGAGGGATGGCCCACAAACGAAGGGAATGATATCTCTGTGTGTGTGTGTTGTGTATATATATATATAGAAAAAAAGGTGGTGGTGATTAATGAAAATGTACTGGAAAATATGAGACTTGAGCATGACGCAGATGGTATAGAATAAGGGGTGGATATTGTCCTGGTTTTGGCAGGGATAGAGTTAATTTCCTTCCTAGTAGCTGGTACAGGGCTGTGTTTTGGATTTAGGATGAGAACAAAGTTGATAACGCACCGATGTTTTAGTTGTTGCTAGGTAATGCTTACACTAGCCAAGGACTTTTCAGCTTCCCATGCTCTACCGACTGAGAAGGCTGGAGGTGCAGAAGAAGCTGGGAGGGGGCACAGCCAAACTGGCCAAAGGGACATTCCATACCATGTGACGTCATGCTCAGTACATAAACTGGGGAAAGATGGCCGGGGGGGGGCGCTGCTCGGGGACTGGCTGGGCATTGGTCGGCGGGTGGTGAGCAATTGTACTGTGCATCACTTGCTTTGTGTATTATTTTTATTATCATATTATCATCATTTTATTTCAATTGTTGAGCTGTTTTTATCTCAACCCATGAGTTTTTCTCACTTGTGCTCTTCCAATTCTCTCCCCCATCCCACCGGGTGGGGGGGAGTGAGCGAGCGGCTGTGTGGTGCTTAGTTGCCAACTGAGGTTAAACCACGACAACTGTGGTTTGCTCGGTTTCATCAAAGTTATTCTTCATTAATCTGTGTGATTCTTATTGTAATATCAGCCAAAAGCTGTCTCCTCTTACACCAGGACGAGACGAGATTCCAGAAACGCCATAATATGCCAACAGTGTTAATTAGTAGTATTAAACAGCTCAAATAAGGATGAACAAGGACCTCAGGAGCCTGCATAATAAAACCACCCACGTCAGTCCCGGGTAGGGAGACGGAGATGTATTCCCTCATCATCTGCACAAGATAGCTCCCCCAGCACAGTAAGGCCATCAATGCCAGGCCAAAGCACATAGCCATTGTTTGTACTAGCACGTTCCCAAGCTCAGCAAAATAAAGAGATAAGCAGTGCAGCCAACAAACTCCGTGACCCGCACAGGAGCTTGCCACTTAATAACGACTATAGCTATAGCACGCTTAATACAAAACTGCCATTGTCTCGTGCCCCACGTTGGTCGCCAAAAAGGACTGTGGTGGGTTGACCTTGGCTGGACGCTAGGTGCCCACCAAGCCGCTCTATCACTCCCCTTCTCAGCAGGATTGGGGGGGGAGAAAATAAGGTGGAAAAAAAACTTCGTGGGTCAAGATAAAGGCAGTTTAATAAAGCAAAAGCAAAGGCCGTGGGCGGAAGCAAAGGAAAACAAAAGATTTATTCTTGACTTCCCATCAGCAGGCGATGTCCAGCCACTTCCTTGGAAGAAGGGCTTCAATATGCGTAGCAGTTGCTCTGGAAGACAAACATCATAATAAGGAATCCCCCCCCGCTTCCTCCTTTCTCTTAGTTTTTATTGCTGAGCAGATGTCATATGGTATGGAATATCTCTTTGGTCAGCTTGGGTCAGCTGTTCTGGCTATGTCCCCTCCCAAGATCTTGCCCACCCCCAGCCTACTGGGTGAGGTGGGGGAATGTTGGAGAGACAGCCTTGATGCTGTGGGAGCACTGCTCAGCAGTAGCCAAAACACTGATACGTTATCAATACGGTTCTAGCTACCAATACAAAGCACAGCAGTATGAGGGCTGCTATGGGGGAAGTTAACTCCATCCCAGCCAGACCCAATACAACAATACATCTATGACATCATCATGTGGAGCAAAAAAGCAGAAGAAGTGTTTGAGAAGGGAAAAACAATAATCCTGATTCTTCTGAAAGCTGGTTTCTCCATAAAAAGAAGCAAGGTCAAGGGACCTGCACAGGAGATCCCGTTCTTGGGAGTAAAATGGAAGGATGGACGTCATCACATGCCTATGGATCTGATCAATAAAATAGTGTGTGAGCTGACACAGGCAGGATGCAGGAACAACCACAAAACCACAGATGAAATGCAAAGAGTAAATTTATTTTCGTTACCTCGCGAACCAGGGGATCCCCAAAGCAGCACCCGGGCAGAGGCACACAAGCGGGAACGCAGGCACCGCAGAGCTCGGTCCTTGCTAGAGGATCACCGAACCTGCCATTTTCACCTGTATATCAGGGATTCGCACAGGCATAGTTTACCACTGTGCTTTGATCTTTCCTGTAGCAGGGCAGGAATCTCAAGCATGTTCGACAGGGTGCCTCTGAGTCTATCACAGGCCTGTGTTATCTAAACACAGATGTTCTACTTGTCAAGCACACAAAACTAAACAACAATTAGTATGATATATATGTTTTTCGACACCCCAGCTGCAAGTCACTTGAGCGTGTTTTCAATCCTCCTCGCCATTCTTCCGTTATTTTCCCACAAATAGCAACTATGTCCCCACCAGCTAACAAGAAAGAAACACAAGCTTTCCTAGGCCTTGTGGGATTCTGGAGAATGCATATTCCAGGTTATAGTCAGCTTGTGAGCCCTCTATCGAATCATCCAAAAGAAGAACTATTTTGAGTGGGGCCTTGAGCAACAACAAGCCTTTGAGCAGATCAAACAGGAGATAGCTCGTGCAGTAGCTCTTGGGCCTGTCTGGACAGGACCAGCTGTGCAAAATGTACTCTACACTGCAGCTGGGGAGCATGGTCTCACCTGGAGCCTCTGGCAGAAAACATCAGGAGAAACCCAAGGTCAACCATTAGGGTTTTGGAGCCGGGGATACTGAGGATCAGAAGCCCACTACACCCCGACTGAAAAAGAGATGCTAGCAGCATATGAGGGGGTTTGAGCTGCTTCAGAAGTTGTTGGTACAGAAGCATATCTCCTCTTGGCACCACGATTGCCCGTGCTACACTGGATGTTCAAAGGAAACATCCCCTCTACACATCACGCAACCAGCGCTACATGGAGTAAGTGGGTAGCGCTGATCATGCAATGGGCTCGACTGGGGAAACCCAACCACCTAGGAATCCTGGAAGAGATCATGGACTGGCCACAAGGCAGAGATTTTGGAGCATTGCCTGAGGAGGTGGCTCGTGCCCAAGAGGCACCACCATATAATGAGTTATCAGAAGATGAAAGGCATTATGCTTTGTTTACTGATGGATCCTGTTGTGTGGTAGGAAACCATCGGAAGTGGAAAGCTGCTGTGTGGAGTCCCACACGACAAGTCGTTGAAGCCACTGAAGGAGAAGGTGAGTCAAGTCAGTTTGCAGAAGTGAAAGCCATCCCACTAGCCCTAGAGATTGCTGAACGAGAAAAGTGGCCAGTACTGTCTCTCTATACTGACTCTTGGATGGTGGCTAATGCCCCGTGGGGGTGGCTACAGCAGTGGAAGAAGACCAATTGGCAGCACAGGGGTAAACCCATCTGGGCCGCTGCATTGTGGCAGGACATCGCTGCCCAGGTAGAAAACATTGCTGTAAAGGTACGTCATGTAGATGCTCACATGCCCAAAAGCCATGCCACTGAAGAACATCGAAACAATGAACAGGTAGACAAGGCTGTCAAAATTGAAGTAGCTCAGGTGGACCTGGACTGGGAGTGTAAGGGTGAGCTATTTGTAGCTCGATGGGCCCACGAAACATCGGGACATCTAGGGAGAGATGCAACATACAGATGGGCTCATGATCGAAGGGTGGACCTGACCATCGAGGCCATCGCACAGGTCACCCACGAATGTGAAACATATGCCGCAATCAAGTGAGCCATGCAAGTAAAGTCTCCCTGGAATAGAGGGAGGTGGCTGGGCTTTCAATATGGCGAGGCCTGGCAAATTGACTGTATTGGACCAGTGGCACAAACACGCCAAGGCAAGCGCTACATACTCACCATGGTGGAAGCAGCTACCGGGTGGCTAGAAACATGCCACTGCCCAAAACGCTATCTTGGGCCTTGAAAGGCAAATTTTGTGGCGACATGGTACCCCAGAAAGAATTGTGTCAGACAATGGGACTCCTCCTGTCCTGCTGAGGAGGGGGAGTGAGAGAGTGGCTTGGTGGGGACCTGGCGGCCAGCATAGGTCAACCCACCACAGTGGGCTTTCCACAGTCTACAGTTCCTTTAGGAAATAGCCAACTGCTCCAGCATGGGGTCTTCCACGGGCCGCAGGGGAATCTCTGCTCCAGTGCCTGGAGCACCTCCTCCCCCTCCTTCTTCTCTTACCTTTTTGCTCACATTGCTGTTTCTCACTTGTTTTTCCTCACTCCTCTGCTCATCTGGCATTTTTGCCCCTTTTAAAATATGTTTTCACAGAAGACCCATCAACTTCGCTGATTGGTTCACCTTTGGCCTGTGGCGGGTCCATTGCCAAGCTGGCTGGAACCGGCTGTGTCTGACACAGGCAACTCCTGGCCTCTTCTCAGAGGCCACCCCTGCAGCCCGTCCCACTACCAAAATCTTGCCACGTACACCTAAACCACTGTATTGTGTATACAAGGTCTAACAACATTAAATTTGATATGTAAGATTACAGGGAAGAGAGAATAGTAACAAAAGACAAGTACAGAGATTTTTCTTTCAGTTGGGTCAAACAACTGTGCCTACTTTGCTCTAAGGAAACAATTTTTTCTTTATCATCAGCATGTGCTCTTCTACTTTATTTGGTTTTATTTCTGGCATATGCAATGAGCCTAACTGCTTTCTTGGTAGTGCTTTTGTTTGAGAGCTTAAATAAAATATCTCTATAATATCCTCATACCCTTAAACAAAATCCTATTTAGTACTGAGACATCCCCATCAGCAGATTATCTTATTTTTGGATATGTTTACTCAGCCCAGCAGTACTAGTTATCTTAATTTCTGCAAAGTCTCACCTTGAACTATAGCTCTGGCATTCACAGTCTAGATATCGTCTGAAGCAAAACAGTTTCCCATCAGACTGATGTATACTAAAACTTACTGCTAGCAGAGGGCAAATAGGGAAAATTGTCATAAATACATTTACCACAGTTCCCCATTTTTTTAAAAGCTTCTGTAACAAACTATTTGCATGTGTATATAACTGCTTGGATTATAAATCTCTTTTCCTTTTTTATTTTGGATCTGCCTCCAGATGATGTCAGAATTGCAACTTTGTAAGATAGAGAGATGTATCTTAAACTCACTTGCCCATTCTTATTGCCTGCCACCTGGAATTCAATTCCAATTCAATACATAGGAAAGTACTGGTATGTCACACTGCAGAGTCACTAATTGCATTTGCACTGTAATATACTGTACATGGGATGCTATTTTCCTCACAGTACATGCATGTGTAACTCCCATTAATGTTAATGGTGTCAATTTACAAATAGGAAGCTCAGGCTCGCTAAGAAGGGAATATAGTGCTCTTGGGGTTCTTTCTACTTTCACCTGTAGTCACGATTTCACATTAGGCACTTTCTAAATGCATAGTTACAACCTGATCCAAAAAGAACCACTTCTTTTTCCTTCTTGGCAACTACTGCAATTGCACTATGTTAAACAATAACACAGATCAATTAGCTCTCTAAAAGGGGAAAAATAAAGCATTTTCTGTATAGCAAAACAGCACTCCACGGGAATCAATGTAATTTCCTACTGATCTCTCATTACTTGTGATTAGGGCCCCTCACACTGAACAGCCCCAACATGCCAACCTTGTGATACTTGCAATAGTAATTAATCAACATTTAGCACTTATATAGCACTCCTGATCTGTAGATCTCAAAGCATAATAAAAAAGGGGTGGGAGCAAGCTCGCACAGTGATGCTAAAACCAAGGTTAGATGAAAATCACCATCTCCTGACCACTAACCTTTCAGTAACTGTATTGGGCATAAATAGCAAGGTTTTTGACAGCGGGTGAGGCTGCAAGGGTAATCTCTGTGGGAGGAGGTCAGGGGCTGCCCTGTGCTGGTCACAGCTGGTTCCAGCCAGCTCGGCAACAGACCCACCACATGCCAAAACTGAGCCAATCAGGGGAGTTTGTGACCCCTCTGAACCAATCGGAGGAGTTTGTGTCACCTCTGTGAAAACATATTTAAGAAAGGGCAGTAAACACCAACATAAAGGAACAACACTGCCAGAGCAGCGGGAGGTACTCCACTGAGTGGAACTGGCTAACAGTACTAAATTAGAAGGAGCCGTTGATACCCTTGAGGGTAGAGAGGCCTTACAGAGAGATCATGATAGCAAGAGCACTGGGCAATCATCAACCGTATGAAATTTAACAAGAACAAATACCAGATTCTCCATCTGGGATGGTGTCATCCTGGATATATGTATGGATTGGGGGACAAGAGTCTGGAGTGCAGCCCTGCAGAAAGGGAACTGGTGGTTTTGGTTGATGGTAAGCTCAATATGAGTCAACAATGTACCCTGGCAGCCAAAAGGGCCAACCATGTCCTGGGGTGTATTAGGCACGGTATACCTAACTGGTTGAAAGAAGTGATTGTCCCACTATAGTGAGCACTGGTGTGGCCTCACCTCAAGTACTGTGTGCAGTTTTGGGCTCCACAATATAAGAAGGATATAAAAATAATAGAATGTGTCCAAAGGAGGGCAACAAAGACGGTAAAAGGACTAGAGGGCTGTCATGGTTTAACCTGGCAGGCAGCTAAACACCACACAGCCGTTCACTCACTCCCCCCCCCAGTGGGATGGGGGAGAGAATTAGAAAAAAGGTAAAACTCGTGGGCTGAGATAAAGACAATTTAATAGGAAAAGAAAAGGAAGGGAAAATAATAATAATGATAAAAGAATATACAAAACAAGTGATGCACAATGCAATTGCTCACCACCCGTTGACTGATGCCCAACCAGTTCCCGAGCAGCGGCCGCGCCCCCCTGGCCAACCTCCCCCCATTTTTTTGTTCAGCATGACATCATATGGTATGGAATATCCCTTTGGCCAGTTTGGGTCAGCTGTCCTGGCTGTGCCCCTCCCAGCTTCTTGTGCACCCCCAGCCTTCTCAGTCGGTAGAGCATGGGAAGCTGAAAAGTCCTTGACTAGTGTAAGCACTACTTAGCAACAACTAAAGCAGCAGCGTGTTATCAACATTATTCTCCTACTAAATCCAAAACACAGCACTGTACCAGCTACTAGGAAGAAAATTAACTCTATCCCAGCCAAAACCAGGACAAGGGCATGACTTATGAGGAACAGCTGAGGATAGTAGGTTTGTTCAGCTTAGAGAAGAGGAGACTGAGGGGTGACCTCATTGCTGTCTACAACTTTCTCATGAGGGGCAGCGGAGATGGAGGTGCTGATCTCTTCTCTCTGTTGTCCGGTGTTAGGACACGAGGGAATTACTTAAAGCTGCATCAGGGGAAGTTCAGATTGGATATTAGGAAAAAGTTCTTCACTGAGAGGGTGGTCAAGCACTGGAACAGGCTCCCCAGGGAAGTGGTCATGGCCCCAAGCCTGTCAGTGTTCAAGAAGTGTTTGGACAATGCTCTTAGATATATGGTTTAACGTTTAAGTTGCCCTGTGTGGAGTCAGGAGTTGGACTTGATGATCCTTGTGGGTCCCTTACAACTCAGGATATTCTGTGATTCTATGGTAACATCCCTGAAGGGATGGTGACCTCTGGATAAGCCCATGCTGGAGCAGGTACTTCCCCGAAGGGACTGTGGTCTGTGGAGGACCCATGCCAGAGCAGATGAAACAAGTAAGAGGGAAGGAGCAGCAGAAGAAAAGAGTAAGGAATAAGCAGCGGCAGAAAGAAACCACTACACACTGACCCCAACCTCCTGCGCCACCCATCGCCTCACTGAAGGGACTGAGTGTATCCTACGGCAATAACAAGTGAAGTGGAGACTAGGAAGGGAGGATGAGATGTGTCTGGAGTGAAGAGGAGCCTGGGAAAGGGGGAGGAAATGTGTTTTCCCTAAGTGTTTTAATGTTTGTTGTCTTTGTTTCCCAATACCCGACTCAGTAATTAAATGTTTATGTTAATTAGCAATAAATTAATATAAATTCCCCAAGTTGAGTCTGTTTTGCCTGCATCAGTAACTCTACCTCTCTGGTTAGATCTATATTGCTAAATTAAAAAAGGGACAAGAACTGATCAGTGGTGCTAAAGCCAAGTGACACCACTTGACTAGTGTTGGTGCTGTTTTAGGGCTTGCTGCCTTTGAAACAGATCAATTTTGGAAGGAGCCAGTTGGAGTGGTTCAAAACAGAGCCAGGGAGTGAACTAACAACTATACTCTGTGGATAATCACAGCCCCCAGTGCTGTAACACATCCCCTGATCCTCTTGTTTAGCAGTATTGGTGCATCCTACACTTCTGATATCTTTCACTTGCCATAGCTAAGCCTACCTGTCCCTACTGATAATTTCCAGCCTCTTGATAACAACAGGCTATTTTGACCATTTTCCTGGAGCCAGCTGGATGCTGCTTTGGTCTCTCAGTTACTCAGGGGGTTAGGTTACCTAAGGGGAGTCCTGGCTGACAAAAAATTGAAGGTGTTCCAGTAATTTACCAATCCTGATATTTCTACACTGCATTGCGTGGTGGCAAGAGGTCTTTAAAACCAACTTTAACTTAGTGTTTTTACCACCCCACCTTCCTTTCAATAGAGAGTAGTGAAGAGGTAACTGATGGGAAAAAAAGAGAGGAAAAAATAACCCACATGTCCTTATGTTGGTTGGCTTATCTTCTGTCAATAATGTGGTGAGGGCTTGCTTTCTTAGAATGACCTAGAAAATGCCAGGAGGCAGAAGTCGTCGACATATCTACTTGCCCTACAGCTGACTCCTCCACAGGAACACAGACACTGGTGCTGTGTGCAATTATGGAAAAAGCTCATGTACAAGGTAGGGTAATGCAGGGTTTGTTTTTTGTGTTCCCCAGCTTGGGGTTTTGTAAGAGATTTTTTGATTTTTTTTCTTCATTAAGAGAAAAAATAAGCACCGTTTGTAACTGCAAGCTCATTTTGACACCTCTGCATACGCTTATGGTTTCAGACACTGTGTATGCAAGACAGCTGGTGACAGGTACAGTAGTACTAGCTTTGTGGACTGAAGAAAGAGCTTCACATTCTACAAAGAGATACCACTGTTTAATATTCTGCTCCAATGCTTAAACTGCTGTTAGCAACAGGGAGTCACTATTAACAGTTTTCACACATGGAAGAAAGTGCTTTATCTTACGAAGAGTTTTTCAGCATTGTTACAGTTGGTACAAAATAATTGTAGTTTCTTTATTTCCACTTTCCTTTTGTAGAAAGGAAAGAGCGAAGAACATTTATGAAATTACATGATCCTGCTGAGCTGCTCCTGAGAGCAATGGGAGGAAGGGGGCAAGGCTTAGTGGTTGTTGGCATAGGTTGATACTTATAAGTGGATAAAGGAAAGAGAAATGTCAGTATCAAAATTTCTAAAATAGTTTGAGTGAAGATGAGTGCTTCTTTATAGATACATAAAATATGCAGTATATAAACTTTTGAAGATTTTCCCATTAAAACCACTCAAATTTAAGCTCCTTAGTCTTAAGAATGAAAGTTTTTTGTTTAACTTGCCATTCAGCTTTCTAATTATTCACTGGATAGTCCAATTAGTTTACTTAGTCTGTTAACGCTCATAGGTAATTAAATCCGACTTGCTTTTTTTGCAGATGAGGGCCTTTAAAATGTATGTAAGTACTCTTAGTTTGAAGATGGTCTCGGGCTGGAAAAGATTTTGAACTGTTTATTTTTTTGCACCTCTTCATTTTCTAGCATAGCATCATCCATTTTGAATTTTCTGACTGATCCCATTGGTCTAGGCACAGTTACCTTCTTTCTATAGAGTTATCTAATGAAATGAACAGCTGCTTTTTAGGGATCAATGAAAGGGGAAACTCAAAAGTCAGGGCAAGCAAAACAATGTTCAGATCTCATGAGTCTGCAGAATGATGTGAGAAATCTTACAGAAAATGTTCTTTGAGGCTTTTAGGATTTCGAATACAATTATTTGGTTTATGTTTCAGGTGAAGCTTGAGAACAAATTAAACTTTGTCATTTTTAATTTTATATTGAATATTTCATCTCTTAGGCAATAAGATCCCCTTGCCATTTGATAATTCTGCTTCAAAATATATCTGTTTTGGTGAAATAGTGTCAATACAGTTCTTTAAACTGCACTCAGTTGTAACAAAGTGTAGAATTATTACATATTTGTGAAATCAGGATGAAATAAAACTAAAATATCTTATTTATATTGTAAGTATCAAATATATATCAAGGGTGTGAGGAGGAGGGCACTGATAATGCAGGTCAATAATTGGCTGTGGAACTGGTGTTGGCGACAGGGTTTTGGGTTCTACGACTATGAGACCCTGTTTGCAGATCAGCGTCTGCTTGGGAGAGATGGGATCCACCTCACTAAGCGGGGCAAAGCAATTTTTGCCAGTAGAATGGCTGACCTCATAAGGACAGCTTTAAATTAAGAATGAAGTGGGAGGGAGAGAGTAATCATCAGCCCCGTGAGGGAGTGACAGACAGGGTCGACAAGCCAAGGGCCTGGGGTGATGTGACAGAAAGGGATTGCAAAATCAAAAAAAGGGGCTTAAGCAGGGTCACCTCCAGCATTTGCGTGGAAGCAAGGAAGTACCTACAAGGCCCCATTATGGAGAAATCCCCCAAACCCTTTCTGGGAAATCAACATGCTGGGGTGCCTTGCTGAAGTGCCCATACATTAATGCACACAGTATGGGGAATAAACATGATGAGTTAGAGATCTGCATTCAGGTGCAGGGCTATGACTCTGACAGGAGTCGCCTCCAGAGGCTGAGGGCTTGTGCCCCTTTTCCAATTGCTTTGTCAGTGCCCCCTTCCCTGGAGAGGGATCCCAGCTGCTTGGCTTCCCTACCTTCTAATTCCAGGCTACTGGCCCCGTTATCCCAGCATCGGAGCAGCCAGGTGACAATATGCTCGCCTGAACGACAGCTAAAATCTTTTTGCATATCTCGCAGCTTACTCAGAGATAGAAATCAGGTGGTTACCGCCTCATTTATGAGTTCTGCCTCTTCCTCCTCCTCTTCTCATGATTGCCCTGCTTCAGAGTAGCCTGCCTCATGCACTTCTTCCTCCTTCCCCTTCTTAGCAGGAGATTCTTCCCTTACTAAAAGAGCTGATTTTCTTATGTGTTTCTTCTTGTGTATAGGGGAGACTGATACTGGCACAGGTTGGTTCTTTGTTTCAGCCTGTTGCGAGGGTTGGAGTAGCCGCAGTGCCTGTCGCCGGGGTTGGAGTAGCCGCAGTGCCTGTCGCGGGGTTGATCTCTGGATGGTATTCTTAAATAATTGTTTAACCTTAAACAAGATCTGAACCACATTCAGGAGACATAGCAATAGGAGCATGCTGGTTTGAACATCCCAAGGATATTCAAAATTCTCAAGAGCTATTATAAGTAACCTGGAGGAGAAGGGGAAGGTGAAGGAGCTGGGCAATGTGCCCCCCCTTGTCTCCCCCATAAATTGGCTCTCTGAGGAGAAAAGGTAAAGAGTGTAATTATTAATAGTTTCTAAGAGATGGTTCCTGGTGTATGGAGATGATGGCAATGCTGAGTACAGATACCAGATTAGTCTCACGACCACTAATTTTATCATATCATAAGCCAGTGTTACACAGCACAGCAAAATGATAAACTTAATCAAGCCCCCAGAGGTGATAGACAGCACAACAGGGAACATATACAGCAAGTAACGTGTTACACAACTTTGAGAGCAAGCATGACAACTTTCAGAGTAAATTAAACATCGCGGCCAGCGACTATTAACCTAATAATGAATGCTTATAACAAATTTGTTTTAACACGCTGTCGTGGTTTAACCTCAGTCGGCAACTAAGCACCACGCAGCTGCTCGCTCACTCCCCCAGCCCCCGGTGGGATGGGGGAGAGAATTGGAAGAGCACAAGTTAGAAAAACTCGTGGGTTGAGATAAAAACAGCTCAACAATTGAAATAAAATTAAAATAATATGATAATAATAATAATACACAAAGCAAGTGATGCACAGTACAATTGCTCACCACCCGCCGACCGATGCCCAGCCAGTCCCCGAGCAGCGGCCCCCGCCAGCCAGCTTTCCCCAGTTTATGTACTGAGCATGACGTCACATGGTATGGAATGTTTCTTTGGCCAGTTTGGCTGTGCCCCCCTCCCAGCTTCTTGTGCACCTGCAGCCTTCTCAGTCGGTAGAGCATGGGGAGCTGAAAAGTCCTTGGCTAGTGTAAGCATTACCTAGCAACAACTAAAACATCGGTGTGTTATCAACTTTGTTCTCATCCTAAATCCAAAACACAGCCCTGTACCAGCTACTAGGAAGGAAATTAACTCTATCCCTGCCGAAACCAGGACAACAGTGATGATGGTACCAGAACTGACTTCAACATGAACGAATCCAACACCACATACCATCTCCATCTTTCCTGCCCTGGAAGATTATTACGACAGAGGGAGCCTGAAGTCATGGACTAAATGAACTCACCGAACATTTTAGAGGGATGGCCCATAGACTAAGGGAATGATATCTCTCTGTGTGTATATATATATATATTAAAAGAAACCCAGGAAAAGGGGTGGTGATTAATGGAAATGTACTGGAAAATATGAGACTTGAGCATGACGTAGATGGTATAGAATAAGGGGTGGATACTGTCCCGGTTTCGGCAGGGATAGAGTTAATTTCCTTCCTAGTAGCTGGTACAGGGCTGTGTTTTGGATTTAGGAGGAGAACAAAGTTGATAACACAACGATGTTTTAGTTGTTGCTAGGTAGTGCTTAAACTAGTCAAGGACTTTTCAGCTTCCCATGCTCTACTGACTGAGAAGGCTGGAGGTGCTCAAGAAGCTGGGAGGGGGCACAGCCAAACTGGCCAAAGGGACATTCCATACCATGTGGCGTCATGCTCAGTACATAAACTGGGGAAAGCTGGCCAGGGGGGGCTGCTGCTCGGGGACTGGCTGGGCATCGGTCGGTGGGTGGTGAGCAATTGTACTGTGCATCAATTGCTTTGTGTATTATTATTATTATTATTATTATTAATACATTATTATTATTATTGTTATTATCATTTTATTTCAATTGTTGAGCTGTTTTTATCTCAACCCACGAGTTTTTCTCACTTGTGCTCTTCCAATTCTCTCCCCCATCCCACCGGGGGTTGGGGGGAGGAGTGAGCGAGCGGCTGTGTGGTACTCAGTTGTCGACTGAGGTTAAACCACAACAGTGTGATACTGAAATGCGCCCGGAGGCGGCCAGTCCCTGGGTGGCAGGGTGTGTGGAAGGATTTGGGCAGATTCCTAGGGCAGTTATCACCTCCCATAGCCTGGGACTTTACACCTGAACAGGCAAGCAACCCTGGCAAACTGACGCGCCACCTGATAGAAGGGTGTCTTGCCTACCCAAATGAAAACCAGAAGCTTCTAGCTCCGTACTAGGGCTTGACCGGTGCCTACTGAGCCACAGTTCAGTACTCAGAGGACTGTGGTTAAGGCAGGGACCCAAACCACCTCTGAGAAGACCTTGACTGAGACCGGGGTGCAAACTACATCTGAGGACATGATAGTAGAGATGGGGACCCAAACTGCATCTGAGGACACCATGGTTGAGATAGGGACCCAAACAACAACAACTACAGTAATTGCCCCAGTAGTGAAAAAGAAACAGTGGACAAGGAGGTCAACAGGTCCATATCATCGATTAGTAAGGGAGGAGGAAGAAGAGGAAGGGTTTGATCAAGAAGCCGGTCCTTCAGCAAAGAAATTGGAGGGAGGAGTGAGAGAATTCAGACAGGAAGTGGAAACTACCTGGTCCCTGACATCATCAGAACTTCGACACATGCAGAAAGATTACAGCCGCCAGCCAGGTGAGCGGATTGCTGCCTGGCTGCTCCGAAGCTGGGATAACGGGGCTGACAGTCAGCAATTGGAAGGTAGGGAAACCCAACAGCTGGGATCCCTTGCTAGAAACCGGGGAACTGAGAGAGGAATACACCTGGAATCGACTGCCCCAGGGGTGGAACCCACCACAACTGTTGATGTTCAGGGGCATCACCCTGTTCCAGTGCAGTCTGGATCAGTGTGGGAATGGGAATCTCACTAACGGACATTCCTGAGTTTGATTTTAATGAGCAAACACTGCACCACCTGGCATGACAAGGCACTTAAGCAGAAAACAACGGAGAAAGGAATGTGCAGCTGGAAGGAGAAAAACAAGATAAAGACCATGAAGGCATTTTGCATGATCAGAAAGAACGGGCCAATCTGCTAGAGCATAGATGCGCGTGAACACAAGGCTGTAACCTATCTGCAAGCTGCAGGTAGCGCGTGTCCATAGTAGATAACTATATAAGCCTTGTTATAAGTGTAAATAAAGGAGAATGACCATACTCATATTGAGATCCGTCATTACTCCGGAATCGCAACTCCCGCTCCGTCGTCGACACTGAACAAAGGGAAACTCCGACATCTGGTAGCAGAGGATGGTTCGGCGCGCCTCTTTGAGACTGCGGTAAGAGCAGCGAGAGAAGGGGAGCGGGAGAAAAGCGGTTGGGAGTTGTACTATCCCGATGATCGGAGGGGGATAAGATAACGGAGCAGCCTGATCAACTGCCTCCCAGTGAGCGACCGCTATCATGGAAATAGAGGCGGCAGCGGCGTTGCTCGTAAGCATCCTCTCAAAGAGAGGGATTGAGACAATGGTAAAGCAATTATGTACGTTGATTAAATTAGGACAACATTGGGGACATTTTAAGGACAGTCAAACTATTTTTTCTGACCTTGAGTGGCGAGAGCTTGGCAATACTATGTGGGAGCAGACTATCACGGGGGACGAAAAGTCAAAGAAGGAGATTAAAACAGTGCGGGAACTATGGAGGTCTGTGTCAGAGACTTTAAAAACCATGAAAGCTGAAAGAAAGGTGGCTTGTGCAGCCACTCAAATGCTAGCCCCAGAACCCTTGCCTGATAGACCGAAGAATACAACATCTGGACTGTTTCGGTTCTTTGGGCCGTCGGCAGTCCGAGGTATGTCGGGTACCCCCAAACGAACTGCCTTGGAAGCCAAGTATAGTGTTCTGGGGGGTGACGGCGCTTCTGAACTGCATGAAACCTACCCTCCGCTTACGGACTGCAAAGATGCAGAAACTAGCGGTAACGGGGCCCCTCTTTCACCTGAGGCGGTTGCGGAAGAGCGACGACCCGGAGAGGAGGAGCGGCTGGTTCCGTTAACCCCTCCCTGGCCAACAGCCCCGCCTCTAGGAGTCTCTTCAGGTGCGTCTACTCCACCACAGGGTGACAGCAAAGCACAGAGTATGGCTGAGACTAATGAGCTCCTGAAGAAGGTAGTGCAACAGTTACAGGATTTAACAATTACAGCCCAGAGGGGAGGGATGGAGCACCTGTCCAGGGCATCAGGGGAATCCCTACCCCCTTGCCTCTCCGGACCACCAGCGACGGTTCAGCCCAGACGCTGGAGCGAAGTGGCTAGAGACGCTATGCTGGACGGGCAGTGGCAAGCGGTATCCAGCTTGGGGGCGAGTGCTTTTCCTGTGCTGCAAGAGAATAACAGCAATAAGTGGGCGCCTCATGATTGGAAAATCCTACAGCAAGCAAAAAACACTGTGTCCCAGTATGGGATAAAATCAGAAGCTTCACGTCAAATTGTAATCTGGATTTTTTCGGCTGACCCGATGTGCCCTGCTGACTGCCAAAACCTTATGCGGCTTTTATTGTCACCTACGCAGTATTTGTTGTGGGGGTCGGAGTGGTCACGGCGGGCGGTGGGTGCTGCGGCACGGCATCAAACGCAGGGGGATCCCCTCTATGGGATTACTGCGGAAATGATAACGGGGACGGGAAGGTTTAACGATATTAATGCTCAGTTGGTCTTTCTTATTGCTTTGTTGCAGTTGTCTGCCAGACTGGCACTAGACGCCTTTTCAGCCTTACCCGGTTCGTCCGCTCCATCCCTTAGTTCTGTACAGCAAGGTGCCACTGAAACGTATAGTCATTTTGTCGATCGCTTGTGGGGGGTGATACGTGATCATCCAGATTTGGGGGAGGATAGCAAACAGCAAATGTTTCAAATTTTAGCTTTCGATAACGCTAACAGTGCCACAAAAAATATATTAGCCACCCTGCCAAAAGGCGCAGGAGTAGAGGACGTGCTCATGCGAATGGAGCGTGCTCAAATTAAGAAACAGACTGAAGTGATGGCTGCCACACTACAAACCGCCATTAAGGAGGTAATGGATCGGTCTGGGTGCCCAGCAGATCTGTGAAGCCTGCGTTATCATCAGGACAAAGAGAATCAGAGGACCCGTAACCGCAGAACTTAGCTCATGCAATGAGCTTTCCAAAAACGGTGGTTAAAAAAAAAAAAAAAAAAAAAAGAAAAGAGAAAAAAAAAGAGAGAAAAAAAAAAGAGAGAGAAAAAAAAAAAAGAAATAAGATAAGTTGTTTCGAGTGCCTACGGTGTGTACCGTGAGTATTGTGTCAGTGTTACCATTGTGATAAGAAGTGGTGGGCCCGGTGCACGCGCGCACAAAGGTGGTGTGAAACTTGCTATCTGAAAGAAATAGTGCTGTATAGAATATTAATAACCACTGGACACGAAATAGTTAATACGCCTGTTTTCGCTGAGAGTAGCCATAAGTGGATTAGCTCAGTCCACGAAAACGCCAAATTGATTATTGTTTGTGGGATTGAATGTAAAAAAGTTGTGGGACGTGCTTGCAGAATGATGGGAAACAGCGAAGATCTAATGTCAAAGGCGATTCGCCTAGAAGGGAAAATGTTGAGCCAGGCAGATGTGATCGTAATTGGGCTAATCTTAATAATCCCAGGGTCGACAACTATATATCGCATTAACCCTATGTCCTGGTTTCGGCAGGGATAGAGTTAATTTCTTTTCTAGTAGCTGGTACAGTGTTTTGGATTTAGGATGAGAACAAAGTTGATAACGCACCGATGTTTTAGTTGTTGCTAGGTAATGCTTACACTAGCCAAGGTCTTTTCAGCTTCCCATGTTCTACCGACTGAGAAGGCTGAAGGTGCACAAGAAGCTGGGAGGGGGCACAGCCAAACTGGCCAAAGGGACATTCCATACCATGTGATGTCATGCTCAGTACATAAACTGGGGAAAGCTGGCCGGGGGGGCCGCTGCTCGGGGACTGGCTGGGCATCGGTCGGCGGGTGGTGAGCAATTGTACTGTGCATCACTTGCTTTGTGTATTATTATTATTATCATATTATTTTAATTTTATTTCAATTGTTGAGCTGTTTTTATCTCAACCCACGAGTTTTTCTCACTTGTGCTCTTCCCATTCTCTCCCCCATCCCACCGGGTGGGGGGGAGTGAGCGAGCGGCTGCGTGGTGCTTAGTTGCCGACTGAAGTTAAACCACGACAGTCCTTTTTTGGCGCCCAACGTGGGGCTCGAAGGGTTTGAGATAATAACAGGTTAACCGGAGTGTATTAAAGAACTTATATCTGTTAGTAGTTGTGGGTCACAATGTTGGTTTCTCTGTTCTCGATATTGATTTGTATAATCTGCATCGCGCTCTTTTTCCTGCTGTACATGTTAAAGATTGGTGTTGGGTTTTGCAGTTTGCTGTGGTCTGCAGTGAATAGTAATGTCTCGCTTGTGAGGTTTGTTTTTAGAACATTGACCTTGACGTTAGTGTGGTATGTAAACTTCGCAATGAAGCCGTTACTGTACCACGGAGACCATTTCGTGGAGACAACTAGCAATTACAGTAACTTTTCTGAGAGTTTTTTTACGGAGGAAATACAGAATGGCAGTGTCACTACCTTCTTCTATGATGTTTCCTCCTTCATTACAGTAACTTTTCAGTATTTTGAACATCCTTGGGCAGTTAAGATACTTCTATTAATACTTCTTGGGAATACTGTTTCGGTTTTGTCTAAAGTTGGTAAGCAATTTAAGAATATCATCCAGAGATCTGCCCCAAGGCTGGATAGTTATGAGTGGCAGGGTGTGTGGGACAAGATGGGCAAGTACCTAGGCCAATGGGCACCCCCAGTGTTTTGGAACTTCACCTCTGAGCAAGTGCAGAATCCTGAAAAGTTAGTAGAATATTTGGACAAAGTATGCTGTCACCCTGGCAACTCCAGAGAGATGCAGCTCATTGCAACGTGCTGGGGCCTGGCCCATGCCTACCAAGCCCTGTTCAACACCATTCAGTGCCCTCAAAGGGAAGAGAAGGTCTCTGGCTCTGACAGTAAAACGACACGCACTGCGGCCACTCAGACCCGGGCAACGCGCCCTGCGGCCACTCCGACCCCAGCGACAGGCCGTGCAGCCACTCAGACCCCAGCAACAGGCCCTGCGGCCACTCAAACCCGGGCAACACGCACTACGGCCACTCCAACCCCAGCGACATGCACTGCAGCCACTCAGACCCCGGCGACATGCACTGCGGCCACTCAGACCCTGGCGACATGCACTGCGGCCACTCCAATCCCGGCGACATGCACTGCAGCCACTTAGACCCCGGCGACATGCACTGCGGCCACTCAGACCCCAGCGACATGCACTGTGGCCACTCCAATCCCGGCGACATGCACTGCAGCCTCTCAGACCCCGGCGACATGCACTGCGGCCACTCAGACCCCAGCGACATGCACTGAGGCCACTCAGACCCCGGCGACATGCACTGCGGCCACTCAGACCCCGGCAACAGGCCCTGCGGCCACTCAGACTCCGGTGACATGCACTTGCACTGTGGCCACTCCAACCCCGGCAACAGGCCCTGCGGCCACTCAGACTCCGGTGACATGCACTTGCACTGTGGCCACTCCAACCCCGGCAACAGGCCCTGCGGCCACTCAGACTCCGGTGACATGCACTTGCACTGCAGTCACTCAGACCCCGGCAACAGGCCCTGCGGCTACTCGGACTCCGGTGACATGCACTTGCACTGCGACCACTCCAACCCCGGCAACAGGCCCTGTGGCTGAACCAAAGAACCAGCCTGTGCCGGTATCAGTCGCCCCTGTACACAAGAAGAAATTTTGGAAGCGGAAGTCGGCTCGTTTAGTAAGGGAGGAAGAAGCTTCTTCTAAAAGGGAACCGGAGGAAGAACTGTACGAGTACCCTGGAGAAGGGCCATCACGAGAACGGGAGGAGGAGAGCCGGCCGCTGATCGGGGAGGAGGAAGAGGAAGAACTCATAAACGAGGCAGTGACCACCCGATCTCTATCCCTGAGTGAGCTGCGAGATATACGAAAAGATTTCAGCCGTCGTCCAGGTGAGCATATTGTGACCTGGCTGCTCCGATGCTGGGATAATGGGGCCAGTAGCCTGGAATTAGAGGGTAGGGAAGCCAAGCAGCTGGGATCCCTTTCTAGGGAAGGGGGCATTGATAAAGCAATTGGAAAAGGGACACGTATCCTCAGCCTTTGGAGGCGACTCTTGTCAAGCGTGAAGGAAAGGTATCCCTTTAAGGAAGATGTCATATGTCGCCCAAGCAAGTGGGCCACCATGGAGAAGGGTATCCAGTTTCTGAGAGAATTAGCTGTGCTGGAGGTGATTTATGATGACCTGAACTATAAACAACTATCCAAAGATCCAGACGAAGTCAAGTGCACACGACCCATGTGGCGGAAGTTTATAAGGAGCTCACCATCGTCATACGCCAATTCATTGGCAGTGATAACCTGGAAAGATGGAGAGGAACAAACAGTGGATGAATTGGCTAGTCAACTCCGGCAATACGAGGAAAGTCTTTCTTCCTCCATCGTCTCGGCTGTGGAGAAACTGTCCGAAAAACTGTCCCGGGAGATCCAGCAACTCAGAGAGGATAGGTCCTACTCCTCACCTGTACGGACCAGTATCTCGGCTATTAGAAGTAAGCGTTCTTTTGCTCAAGAGAGAGAATATAAAGGGTACACACCACGGGGCACCCTATGGTTTTATCTGCGTGACCACGGAGAGGACATGAGGAAGTGGGATGGGAAACCTACTGCAGCCCTAGGGGCACGGGTACGCGAATTGCAAGGGAAAACAATCACAGAAAGAGGTTCTTCCAGGAAAATTGCTGCTCCAGTTTCCAGCGGGCAGTTCCCCAGAGAGAGTAGAAGGGCTGATCTTACTCTTGATCTTAATGAAGAAACTTCTGACTCGTACGTACAAGAAATGAGAAATGAGTACTGTGATGAGGACTAGAGGGGCCCTGCCTCCAGCCAGGGGGAGGAAAGGGACAAACGGGTTTACTGGACTGTGTGGATTCGGTGGCCTGGCACGTCAGACCCACAGGAGTATAAGGCTCTGGTAGACACCGGTGCACAGTGTACCCTAATGCCATCAAGCTATATAGGGGCAGAACCCATCTGTATTTCTGGGGTGACGGGGGGATCCCAACAGCTAACTGTATTGGAAGCCGAAGTGAGTTTAACTGGGAACGGGTGGCAGAAGCACCCCATTGTGACTGGCCCAGAGGCTCCGTGCATCCTTGGCATAGACTACCTCAGGAGAGGGTATTTCAAGGACCCAAAAGGGTACCGGTGGGCTTTTGGTATAGCTGCCTTGGAGATGGAGGAAATTAAACAGCTGTCCACCTTGCCTGGTCTTTCGGAGGACCCCTCTGTTGTGGGGTTGCTGAAGGTCGAAGACCAACAAGTGCCAATTGCTACCACCACAGTGCACCGGCGGCAATATCGCACCAACCGAGACTCCCTGATTCCCATCCATAAGCTGATTCGTCGACTGGAGAGCCAAGGAGTGATCAGCAAGACCCGCTCACCCTTTAACAGTCCCATGTGGCCAGTGCGGAAGTCTAATGGAGAGTGGAGACTAACAGTAGACTATCGTGGCTTAAATGAAGTCACGCCACCGCTGAGTGCTGCTGTGCCAGACATGCTAGAACTTCAGTACGAACTGGAGTCAAAGGCAGCCAAGTGGTATGCCACATTTGATATTGCTAATGCGTTTTTCTCAATTCCTTTGGCAGCGGAGTGCAGGCCACAATTTGCTTTCACTTGGAGGGGCGTCCAGTACACCTGGAACCGACTGCCCCAGGGGTGGAAACACAGCCCTACCATTTGCCATGGACTAATCCAGACTGCACTAGAACAGGGTGGAGCTCCAGAACACCTGCAATACATTGATGACATCATCGTGTGGGGCAACACAGCAGGAGAAGTTTTTGAAAAAGGGAAGGAAATAGTCCAAATCCTGCTGAAGGCCGGTTTTGCCATAAAACAAAGTAAGGTCAAGGGACCTGCACAGGAGATCCAGTTTTTAGGAATAAAATGGCAAGATGGACGTCATCAGATCCCAAAGGATGTGATCAACAAAATAACAGCCATGTCTCCACCAACTAGCAAAAAGGAAACACAAGCTTTCTTAGGCGTCGTGGGTTTTTGGAGAATGCACATTCCAAATTACAGTCTGATTGTAAACCCTCTCTATCAAGTGACCCGAAAGAAGAACGATTTCAAATGGGGCCCTGAGCAACGACAAGCTTTTGAACAAATTAAACGGGAGATAGTTCATGCAGTAGCCCTGGGGCCAGTCCGGGCAGGACAAGAGGTAAAAAATGTGCTCTATACCGCAGCCAGGGAGAATGGCCCTACCTGGAGCCTCTGGCAGAAAGCACTTGGGGAGACTCGAGGTCGACCCCTAGGGTTTTGGAGTCGGGGATACAGAGGATCCAAGGCCCGCTATACTCCAACTGAAAAAGAGATATTGGCATCCTATGAAGGGGTTCGAGCTGCTTCGGAAGTGATCGGCACTGAAGCACAGCTCCTCCTGGCACCCCGACTGCCGGTGCTAGGCTGGATGTTCAGAGGGAGGGTCCCCTGTACACATCATGCAACTGATGCTACATGGAGTAAGTGGGTCGCACTGATCACACAACGGGCTCGAATAGGAAACCCCAGTCGCCCAGGAATCCTGGAAGTGATCATGGATTGGCCAGAGGGCAAAGATTTTGGAATATTGCCAGAGGAGGAGGTGACACGTGCTGAAGAGGCCCCAATGTATAATGAACTACCAGAAAATGAGAAGCAATATGCCCTGTTCTCTGATGGGTCCTGTCGTCTTGTGGGAAAATGTCGGAGTTTCCCTTTGTTCAGTGTCGACGACGGAGCGGGAGTTGCGATTCCGGAGTAATGACAGATCTCAATATGAGTATGGTCATTCTCCTTTATTTACACTTATAACAGGGCTTATATAGTTAACTACTATGGACACGCGCTACCTGCAGCTTGCAGATAGGTTACAGCCTTGTGTTCACGCGCATCTATGCTCTAGCAGATTGGCCCGTTCTTTCTGATCATGCGAAATGCCTTCATGGTCTTTATCTTGTTTTTCTCCTTTCAACTGCACATTCCTTTCTCCGTTATTTACTGCTTAAGTGCCTTGTCATGCCAGGTGGTGCAGTGTTTGCTCATTAAAATCAAACTCAGGAATGTCCGTTAGTGAGACTCCCATTCCCACATCTCCCCCTTTTTGTTTTACTAGAAACACTGCTGAAACCGATCTTTCAATCATTTTTCGTATACATTGCAACAAACAGGGTACACAAAACAAAAATGCATATAAATACTATTACACATATCCCTCTTAGCTTGGCTAGTCCTTTTAACCAGCCACGAGGAGGAGCTGTCTGATACCCGCAAGTCTGCAAACGCAGCAGCCAGGGGGTCTTTCTCCCCGGTCACTCCCCCATCATTCACCGGAACGGATGGCGTGGCTGGGCACGCTCTTCATAACAACCTATAATTGGTTAATCACAGCTGTCCACGCACATACACCACCTTCGGACACGCTCTTCATAACAACCTGTAATTGGTTAATCACAGCTGTCCACGCGTTCACAACACCCTTCTCATCGGTAGCTGCCGGCTGGTCTCGCCGATCTCTGCCTCCTCCTTATCCCGGGTGTTGTTCCGCTTTTGTTGTTCATCACGTAGTGAGGCTCCTTCTTCTGCTCAGGGAAGGATGGTCAAGGTCACCAGCCGTCTTTGTCAGCATACCCCTGCTACTGTTAAAAACATGGGTTGCTCAGGGATACTAGATCGTGCCCCTGCTGTACCAGCCACTCCTCCACAATTCCCCCTTCTTGTTTTTGAGCAACCCAGACTTGATTAACAATTTTCATAATTGCTTTCTTCACACAGCTAAAAATTATACAAGAGCATATACTTATTACTAATATAACAATTAAAATGCGTAAGCTTTCTTTTATTAAACTTATTATCCAAGATGGCAGTTCCCCAAATATATTCTTAAGCCAGGTATTGAATAACCCCTGATCTTGTTGAATATTCTTGGTGTGATCCTTTAACCATTGTAGCTGTTTGTGGATTGACTCCCCATGGTCAGACAGATTCATACAACACATCCCTTCAAAATCCTCACACCCATGTCCTTGTGCTAATAACAGAAAGTCAACAGCAGCTCTATTCTGTAAAATTGCATGATGGAAGGTATCCTGATCTGCAAGTAATTTTTCAATAAGCTCTGTTGTCATATCAGCCTGCTTTTTAGCCCAACAAGCTAATTTCCCTACCTCATTTAGGGCCCTCGCAGCTGCAGCGCCTGGTACAAATAGTGAAAGGAAGACCTTTTCGGTGTCGCTAGGCAGAATTACGTCATCACGACAGTCTGGGGAAAGACCCGTGGCAGCTCTTTTTCGTCTTTGTTGTTGCCCTTTTCTTGTTACGGTTTTCCACCAATTTTCTCCCGGGGCCAACAAGGTCAATTTTCCTAAGTAGCATGGCCCTCCTACAGCATTTGCTGGGATACCCTGCCAGGCTCTGTCCCCGCATATTAAAAATACCTGTGGGGGCAACGCCTTTGGGGTACCATTGTTCCAGATCCCTATTCCTCCCCTTGTTTCCGCTCCAGCCGCTCCTAAAGCATAGCTGTTACCACTGTCATTGGTACCACAAAAATCGCCCGCATCCTGATACTTGTAGTAAGATGCGTGAGAGGTGACATTAGTCCACCCTGTCCAATTTCTTGCCTGGTAGAAGTGGATACCCGTCTGTAGGGGTCCCCCAAATATAAAACATGTCTGAGTCCAATTTTTAGATGTATTTCCAACTCGCATCGACCCTAATAGTTCCAACTCCTGGGGATTCCAGGGTAGCGAGTGATTTAATCCTTTTATCAAGTTAGCACTACAGTTGCTAGTTGCAGTCACATTAGTACAACTGCCAGTACTGAACCTGGCAAAGTCACCTTCCTTATATCCAGGCATACCTAACAAACAAGTCCTAAACGGCTCAGTTGCTGAGGCGAGGGAAAGGCAAAACGCGGGCTGCCCTGTTTTATTTGCCCAGGTTACCCACATATTTTCCCTTGGGTTAATGCGATGTATAGTTGCCGACCCTGGGATTATTAAGATTAGCCCAATTACGATCACATCTGCCTGGCTCAACATTTTCTCTTCTAGGCGAATTGCCTTTCTTTTTTTTTTTTTTTTTATTATTATTTTTTTTTAATATTTTTTTATTTTTTTATTTTTTATACAAACAATAATCAATTTGGCAGTTTCGTGAACTGTATTTCGTGTCCAGTGATTATTAATATTCTATACAGCACTATTTCTTTCAGATAGCAAGTTTCAGATCACCTTTGTGCGCACGTGCACCGGGCCCACCACTTCTTATCACAATGGTAACACTGACACAATACTCATGGTACACACCGTAGGCACTCTTTGTTTTTGGTTTTTTTGTTTGTTGGGTTTTTTTTTTTTTTTCTCTTTTTTTTTTCTTTCTTCTCTCTCTCTTTTTTTTTTTTTTTTTTTTTTTTCCCCCCCACGTATCGCCCCCCACAAGCGATCGACAAAATGACTATACGCTTCAGTGGCACCTTGCTGTACAGAACTAAAAGATGGAGTGGACGAACCGGGTAAGGCTGAAAAGGCGTCTAGCGCCAGTTTGGCAGACAACTGCAACAAAGCAATAGGAAAAAACAACTGAGCATTAATATCATTAAACCTTCCCGTCCCCGTTATCATTTCCACGGTAATCCCATAGAGGGGATCCCCCTGCGTTTGATGCTGTGCCACAGCACTTGCCGCCCGCCGTGACCATTCCGACCCCCACAACAAATACTGCGTAGGTGACAATAAAAGCCGCATAAGGTTTTGGCAGTCAGCAGGGCACATCAGGTCAGCCGAAAAAATCCAGATTACAATTTGACGTGAAGCTTCTGATTTTATCCCATACTGGGACACAGTGTTTTTTGCTTGCTGTAGGATTTTCCAATCGTGAGGTGCCCACTTATTGCTGTTATTCTCTTGCAGCACAGGAAAAGCACTCGCCCCCAAGCTGGATACCGCTTGCCACTGCCCGTCCAGCATAGCGTCTCTAGCCACTTCGCTCCAGCGTCTGGGCTGAACCGTCGCTGGTGGTCCAGAGAGGCAAGGGGGTAGGGATTCCCCTGATGCCCCGGACAGGTGCTCCATCCCTCCCCTCTGGGCTCTAATTGTTAAGTCCTGTAACTGTTGCACTACCTTCTTCAGGAGCTCATTAGTCTCAGCCATACTCTGTGCTTTGCTGTCACCCTGTGGTGGAGTAGACGCACCTGAAGAGACTCCTAGAGGCGGGGCTGTTGGCCAGGGAGGGGTTAACGGAACCAGCCGCTCCTCCTCTCCGGGTCGTCGCTCTTCCGCCACCGTCTCAGGTGAAAGAGGGGCCCCGTTACCGCTAGTTTCTGCATCTTTGCAGTCCGTAAGCGGAGGGTACGTTTCAAGCAGTTCAGAAGCGCCGTCACCCCCCAGAACACTATACTTGGCTTCCAAGGCAGTTCGTTTGGGGGTACCTGACATACCTCGGACTGCAGACGGCCCAAAGAACCGAAACAGTCCAGATGTTGTATTCTTCGGTCTATCAGGCAAGGGTTCTGGGGCTAGCATTTGAGTGGCTGCACAAGCCACCTTTCTTTCAGCTTTCATGGCTTTTAAAGTCTCTGACACAGACCTCCATAGTTCCCGCACTGTTTTAATCTCCTTCTTTGACTTTTCATCCCCCGTGATAGTCTGCTCCCACATAGTATTGCCAAGCTCTCGCCACTCAAGGTCAGAAAAAATAGTTTGACTGTCCTTAAAATGTCCCCAACGTTGTCCTAATTTAATCAACGTACATAATTGTTTTACCGTTGTCTCGATCCCTCTCTTGGAGAGGATGCTTACGAGCAACACAGCTGCCGCCTCTGTTTCCATGATAGCGGTCGCTCACTGGGAGGCAGTTGGCCAGACTGCTCCGTTATCTTATCCCCCTCCGATCATCGGGATAGTACAACTCCCAGCCGCTTTTCTCCCGCTCCCCTTCTCTCGCTGCTCTTACCGCAGTCTCGAAGATATGCGCCGAACCATCCTCTGCTACCAGATGTCGGAGTTTCCCTTTGTTCAGTGTCGACGACGGAGCGGGAGTTGCGATTCCGGAGTAATGACAGATCTCAATATGAGTATGGTCATTCTCCTTTATTTACACTTATAACAGGGCTTATATAGTTAACTACTATGGACACGCGCTACCTGCAGCTTGCAGATAGGTTACAGCCTTGTGTTCACGCGCATCTATGCTCTAGCAGATTGGCCCGTTCTTTCTGATCATGCGAAATGCCTTCACGGTCTTTATCTTGTTTTTCTCCTTTCAACTGCACATTCCTTTCTCCGTTATTTACTGCTTAAGTGCCTTGTCATGCCAGGTGGTGCAGTGTTTGCTCATTAAAATCAAACTCAGGAATGTCCGTTAGTGAGACTCCCATTCCCACAGGAAAACATCGGAGGTGGAAAGCTGCTGTATGGAGTCCTATGCGACAAGTTGTAGAAACTGCTGAAGGAGAAGGTGAATCGAGCCAATTTGCAGAAGTAAAGGCCATCCAGCTGGCTTTAGACATTGCTGACCGAGAAAAGTGGCCAGTGCTCTATCTCTATACTGACTCATGGATGGTGGCAAATGCCCTGTGGGGGTGGTTGCAGCAATGGAAGCAGAGCAACTGGCAGCGCAGAGGCAAACCCATCTGGGCTGCCGCATTGTGGCAAGATATTGCTGCCCGGGTGGAGAACCTGGTTGTAAAAGTCCGTCACGTAGATGCTCACGTACCCAAGAGTCGGGCCACTGAAGAACATCAAAACAACCAGCAGGTGGATCAGGCTGCTAAGATTGAAGTGGCTCAGGTGGATCTGGACTGGCAACATAAGGGTGAATTATTTCTAGCTCGGTGGGCCCATGACACCTCAGGCCACCAAGGAAGAGATGCAACATACAGATGGGCTCGTGATCGAGGGGTGGACTTGACCATGGACACTATAGCCCAGGTTATCCATGAATGCGAAACATGCGCTGCAATCAAACAAGCCAAGCGGTTAAAGCCTTTTTGGTATGGAGGAGGATGGTTAAAATATCAATATGGGGAGGCCTGGCAGATCGATTATATCACACTCCCACAAACCCGCCAAGGCAAGCGCCACGTGCTTACAATGGTGGAGGCAACCACCGGATGGCTGGAAACATATTCCGTGCCCGGAACACTCTCCTGGGCCTTGAAAAGCAAGTCCTATGGCGACATGGCACCCCAGAAAGAATTGAGTCGGACAATGGGACTCATTTTCGAAACAACCTCATAGACACCTGGGCCAAAGAGCACGGCATTGAGTGGGTGTATCACATCCCCTGTCATGCACCAGCCTCCGGGAAAATTGAACGATACAATGGACTGTTAAAGACTACACTGAGAGCAATGGGTGGCGGGACGTTCAAACATTGGGATACGCATTTAGCAAAGGCCACCTGGTTAGTCAACACTAGGGGATCTGCCAATCGAGCAGGCCCTGCCCAGTCAGAACTTTTACGTACTGTAGATGGGAATAACGTCCCTGTAGTGCCCATAAAAAAATATGCTGGGGAAGACAGTCTGGGTTATTCCTGCCTCAGGCAGAGGCAGACCCATCCGTGGCATTGCTTTTGCTCAAGGACCTGGGTGCACTTGGTGGATAATGCGGAAGGATGGGGAAGTCCGATGTGTACCTCAAGGGGATTTGATTTTGGGTGAGAATAGCCAATGATCTGAATTATGTGATGTTAAGTACTAATTATAGTTATAATAGTTATACTAATAATACACAGATATACTAATAATACTAATAATATTATATGCCATACTAATGTTATTACAATAAGAATCACCCAGACTAATGAAGAATAACTTCAGTGAAACCAAGCAAAGCACAGTGATGATGGTACCAGAACTGACTTCAACATGGAACAATCCAACACCACATACCATCTCCATTTTTCCTGCCCTGAAAGATTATTATGACAGATGGAGCCCGAAGTCATGGACTAAATGAACTCACCGAACATTTTAGAGGGATGGCCCACAGACGAAGGGAATGATATCTCTGTGTGTGTGTATATATATATATATATATATATAAAGGGGTGGTGATTAATGAAAATGTACTGGAAAATATGAGACTTGAGCATGACGCAGATGGTATAGAATAAGGGGTGGATATTGTCCTGGTTTCGGCAGGGATAGAGTTAATTTCTTTTCTAGTAGCTGGTACAGTGTTTTGGATTTAGGATGAGAACAAAGTTGATAACGCACCGATGTTTTAGTTGTTGCTAGGTAATGCTTACACTAGCCAAGGACATTTCAGCTTCCCATGTTCTACCGACTGAGAAGGCTGGAGGTGCACAAGAAGCTGGGAGGGGGCACAGCCAAACTGGCCAAAGGGACATTCCATACCATGTGACGTCATGCTCAGTACATAAACTGGGGAAAGCTGGCCGGGGGGGCCGCTGCTCGGGGACTGGCTGGGCATCGGTCGGCGGGTGGTGAGCAATTGTACTGTGCATCACTTGCTTTGTGTATTATTATTATCATCATATTATTATTATTATCATTTTATTTCAATTATTAAACTGTTTTTATCTCAACCCACGAGTTTTTCTAACTTGTGCTCTTCCAATTCTCTCCCCCATCCCACCGGGTGGGGGGGAGTGAGCGAGCGGCTGCGTGGTGCTTAGTTGCCGACTGAAGTTAAACCACGATACCCTACGCCAAGAAGATTCAACACGATCAGGTGTTACTGAGTACCTGGCTTAAGAATATATTTGGGGAACTGCCATCTTGGATAATAAGTTTAATAAAAGAAAGCTTACGCATTTTAATTGTTATATTAGTAATAAGTATATGCTTTTGTATCATATTTAGCTGTGTGAAAAAAACAATTATGAAAGTTGTTAATCAAGTCTGGGTTGCTCAAAAACAAGAAGGGGGAATTGTGGAGGAGTGGCTGGTACAGCAGGGGCACGATCTAGTATCCCTGAGCAACCCATGTTTTTAACAGTAGCAGGGATATGCTGACAAAGACGGCTGGTGACCTTGACCATCCTTCCCTGAGCAGAAGAAGGAACCTCGCCACATGATGAACAACAAAAGCGGAACAACACCCGGGATAAGGAGGAGGCAGAGATCGGCGAGACCAGCCGGCAGCTACCAATGAGAAGGGTGTTGTGAGCACGTGCCCAGCCACCCCATCCATTCCGGTGAATGATGGGGGAGTGACCGGGGAGAAAGACCCCCTGGCTGCTGCGTTTGCAGACTTGCGGGTATCAGACAGCTCCTCCTCGTGGCTGGTTAAAAGGACTAGCCAAGCTAGGAGGGATATGTGTAATAGTATTTATATGCATTTTGGTTTTGTGTACCCTGTTTGTTGCAATGTATACGAAAAATGATTGAAAGATCTGTTTCAGCAGTGTTTCTAGTAAAACAAAAAGGGGGAGATGTGGGAATGGGAATCTCACTAACGGACATTCCTGAGTTTGATTTTAATGAGCAAACACTGCACCACCTGGCATGACAAGGCACTTAAGCAGAAAACAACGGAGAAAGGAATGTGCAGCTGGAAGGAGAAAAACAAGATAAAGACCATGAAGGCATTTCGCATGATCAGAAAGAACGGGCCAATCTGCTAGAGCATAGATGCGCGTGAACACAAGGCTGTAACCTATCTGCAAGCTGCAGGTAGCGCATGTCCATAGTAGATAACTATATAAGCGTTGTTATAAGTGTAAATAAAGGAGAATGACCATACTCATATTGAGATCCGTCATTACTCCGGAATCGCAACTCCCGCTCTGTCGTCGACACTGAACAAAGGGAAACTCCGACAGATCAGTCCATGGCAAATGGTGGGGCTGTGTTTCCACCCCTGGGGCAGTCGGTTCCAGGTGTACTGGATGCCCCTCCAAGCAAAAGCAAACTGTGGCCTGCACTCTGCTGCCAAAGGGATTGAGAAAAACGCATTAGCAATATCAAATGTGGCATACCACTTGGCTGCCTTTGACTCCAGTTCGTACTGAAGTTCTAGCATGTCTGGCACAGCAGCACTCAGCGGCGGCGTGACTTCGTTCAGGCCGCGATAGCCTACTGTAAGTCTCCACTCTCCATTAGACTTCCGCACTGGCCATATGGGACTGTTAAAGGGTGAGCGAGTCTTGCTGATTACTCCTTGGCTCTCCAATTGATGAATCAGCTCTTGGATGGGAGCCAGGGAGTCTCGGTTCGTGTGATATTGCCACTGGTGCACTGTCCTGGTAGCAATTGGCACCTGCTGTTCTTCAACTTGCAGCAATCCCACAACGAAGGGATCTTCCAAGAGTCCAGGCAGGGTAGATAGCTGTTTGATCTTCTCTGTGTTCACAGTGGCTACACCAAAAGCCCACCGGTACCCTTTTGGGTCCTTGAAGTACCCTCTCCTGAGGTAGTCTGTGCCAAGGATACTGTCCTGGTTTCGGCTGGGATAGAGTTAATTTTCTTCCTAGTAGCTGGTATAGTGCTGTGTTTTGGATTTAGCATGAGAATAATGTGACAACACACCGATGTTTTAGTTGTTGCTAAGCAGTGTTTATACTAAGTCAAGGACTTTTCAGCTTCCCATATTCTGCCACCGAAGAGGCGCACAAGAAGCTGGGAGGGACTATAGCCAGGAGAGCTGACCCAAACTGGCCAAAGGGATATTCCATACCATATGACGTCATGCTCAGTATATAAGCTGGGGGAAAGCTGGCTGGGGGGCAGCGATCGCTGCTTGGGGACTGGCTGGGCATTGGTCAGCGGGCGGTGAGCAATTGCATCGTGCATCACTTGCTTTGTCTTTTCTTCTATTATTATTATTATTGCTATTTTACTTTAATTTATTTCAATTATTAAACTGTTCTTATCTCAACCCACAAGTTTTCTCACTTCTACTCTTCCAATTCTGTCTCCCATCCCACCGGGGCAGTGGGGGGGAGTGAGCGAGTGAGCAGCTGTGTGGTGCTCAGTTGCTGGCTGAGGTTAAACCATGACAGTCCTTTTTGGCGCCCAACGTGGGGCTCAAAGGTTTTGAGATAGTAACAGATTAACCGGAGTGCATTAAGAAATTTATATCTATTAACAGTTACGGGTCACAATATTTATTCATATGTTCTCGATATTAGTTTATCTGATCTGCATCATGCTCTTTTCTTTTTTGCTGTACATGTTAGAGATTGGTGTTGGTTTTTGCAGTTTGCTGTGGTCTGCAGTGACTAGTGATGTTTTGCCTGGGAGGTCTGATATTAAAACACTGACCTTGAGCTTAATCTGGTATTTGAGCTTTGTACTGAAGCCATTACTGTACTTCGGGTACTACCTCGTGGAGACAATTAGCAATTATAGTTCTTCCTCTGAGAGGTTTTTATGGAGGAAATACAGAATGGCACCGTCGCTACCTTCTTCTATGATGTTTCCTCCTTCATTACAGTAACTTGTAAGTATCTTGAACATCCTTGGGTAGTTAAGATACTTCTATTGGTACCTCTTGGGAATATTGTTTCGGTTTTGTCTAAGGTTAGCAAGCAATTTAAGAACATCATCCAGAAATCTGCCCCAAGGCTGGACAGTTATGAGTGGCAGGGTGTGTGGGATAGCATGGGCAAGTACCTAGGCCAGTGGGCACCCCCAGTGTTTTGGAACTTCACCCCTGAACAAGTGCAGAATCCTGAAAAACTAGTAAAGTGTTTGGAAAAAGTATGCTGTCACCCTGGCAACTCCAGAGACATGCAAATCACTGCAATGTGCTGGGGACATGCCTACCGAGCCCTGTTCAACACTATTCAGCACCCTCAAAGGGAAGAGAAGGTCTCTGCATATGACAACAAAACAACTGGCACTGCGGCTACTCCAACCCCGACAACAGGCCCTGCGGCTGAACCAAAGAACCAGCCTGTGCCGGTATCAGTCGCCCCTATACACAAGAAGAAATCTTGGAAGCAGAAGTCGGCTCGTTTAGTAGAGGGAGGAAGAAACTTCTTCTAAAAGGGAGCCAGAGGAAGAAGCGGACGAGGCAGACGACCCTGGAAAAGGACCATCACGAGAACAGGAGGAGGAGGGCCGGCCACTGCTCGGGGAGGAAGAAGAGGAAGAACTCATAAATGAGGCGGTAACCACCTGATACCTATCCCTGAGTGAGCTGCGAGATATGCAAAAAGATTTCAGCCGTCGTCCAGGTGAGCATATTGTCACCTGGCTGCTCCGATGCTGGGATAATGGAGCCAGTAGCCTGGAATTAGAGGATAAAGTAGCCAAGTAGCTGGGATCCCTTTCTAGGGAAGGGGGCATTGACAAAGCAATTGGAAAAGGGGCCAAGTCCTCAGCCTCTGGAGGCGACTCCTGTCAGGCGTGAAGGAAAGGTATCCCTTCAAGGAAGATGTTATATGTCACCCGGGCAAGTGGACCACCATGGAGAGAGGTATCCAGTACATGAGGGAATTAGCCGTGCTTGAGGTGATTTATGATGACCTGAACAATGAACAGCTATCCAAAGATCCAGATGTAGTCAGGTGCACACGACCCATGTGGCGGAAGATTGTACGGAGCGCACCATCGTCATATGCCAACTCATTGGCAGTAATGACCTGGAAAGATGGAGAGGAACAAACAGTGGATGAATTGGCTGGCCGACTCTGGCTATAAAAAGAAAGTCTCTCTTCCTCCCTCGTCTCGGCTGTGGAGAAACTGTCCCAGAAGGTCCAGCAACTTGAAGAGAATAGGTCCTACTCCCCACTTGTATGGACCAGTGTCTCAGCCATTAGGAGTAAGCGTCCCTCTGCTCAAGAGAGAGGACATAGTAGGTACACACCACGGGGCACCCTATGGTTTTACCTGCATGACCACGGAGAGGACATAAGAAGTGGGATGGAAAACCTACTGCAGCCCTAGGGGCACAGGTACGTGAATTGCAAGGAAAAACAATCACAAAAGGGGGTTGTCCCAGGAAAATTGCTGCTCCAGTTTCCAGCGGGCAGTTCCCCAGACAGGGTAGAAGGTTTGATCTTACTTCTGATCTTAATGAAGAAACTTCTGACTCATATTTACAATAAGTGAGAAATGAATACTATGACTATGACTAGAGGGGCCCTGCCTCCAGCCAGATGGAGGAAAGGGACAACCGGGTTTACTGGACTGTGTGGATTCGGTGGCCTGGCACATTGGACCCACAGAAGTATAAGGCTCTAGTGGAGACCGCTGCACAGTGTACCCTAATGCCATCAAGCTATATAGGGGCAGAACCCATCTGTATTTCTGGGGTGACGGGGGGATCCCAACAGCTAACTGTATTGGAAGCCGAAGTGAGTCTAACTGGGAACGAGTGGCAGAAGCACCCCATTGTGACTGGCCCAGAGGCTCCGTGCATCCTTGGCATAGACTACCTCAGGAGAGGGTATTTCCAGGACCCAAAAGGGTACCGGTGGCCCTTTGGTATAGCTGCCTTGGAGACGGAGGAAATTAAACAGCTGTCCACCTTGCCTGGTCTCTCGGAGGACCCTTCTGGGACTGTAGTGCAGCAGAGTGCAGGCCACAGTTTGCTTTCACCTGGAGGGGCGTCCAGTACACCTTGAACCGACTGCCCCAGGGGTGGAAACACAGCCCTACCATTTGCCATGGACTGATCCAGACTGCACTGGAACAAGGTGGAGCTCCAGAACACCTGCAATACATTGATGACATCATCGTGTGGGGCAACACAGCAGGAGAAGTTTTTGAGAAAGGGAAGGAAATAGTCCAAATCCTGCTGAAGGCTGGTTTTGCCATAAAACAAAGTAAGGTCAAGGGACCTGCACAGGAGATCCAGTTTTTAGGAATAAAATGGCAAGATGGACGTCGTCAGATCCCAAAGGATGTGATCAACAAAATAACAGCCATGTCTCCACCAACTAGCAAAAAGGAAACACAAGCTTTCTTAGGCGTCGTGGGTTTTTGGAGAATGCATATTCCAAATTAGTCTGATTGTAAACCCTCTCTATCAAGTGACCCGAAAGAAGAACGATTTCAAATGGGGCCCTGAGCAATGACAAGCTTTTGAACAAATTAAACGGGAGATAGTTCACGCAGTAGCCCTTGTGCCAGTCCGGGCAGGGCAAGATGTAAAAAATGTGGTCTACACCACAGCCGGGGAGAATGGCCCTACCTGGAGCCTCTGGCAGAAAGCACCAGGGGAGACTCGAGGTCGACCCCTAGGGTTTTGGAGTCGGGGATACAGAGGATCTGAGGCCCGCTATACTCCAACTGAAAAAGAGATATTGGCAGCCTATGAAGGGGTTCAAGCTGCTTCGGAAGTGATCGGCACTGAAGCACAGCTCCTCCTGGCACCCCGACTGCCGGTGCTAGGCTGGATGTTCAGAGGGAGGGTCCCCTGTACACATCATGCAACTGATGCTACGTGGAGTAAGTGGGTCGCACTGATCACACAACGGGCTCGAATAGGAAACCCCAGTCGCCCAGGAATCCTGGAAGTGATCATGGATTGGCCAGAAGGCAAAGATTTTGGAATATCGCCAGAAGAGGAGGTGACACGTGCTGAAGAGGCCCCAATGTATAATGAACTACCAGAAAATGAGAAGCAATATGCCCTGTTCTCTGATGGGTCCTGTCGTCTTGTGGGAAAGCATCGGAGGTGGAAAGCTGCTGTATGGAGTCCTATGCGACAAGTTGTAGAAACTGCTGAAGGAGAAGGTGAATCGAGCCAATTTGCAGAAGTAAAGGCCATCCAGCTGGCTTTAGACATTGCTGACCGAGAGAAGTGGCCAGTGCTCTATCTCTATACTGGCTCAGGGATGGTGGGAAATGCCCTGTGGGGGTGGTTGCAGCAATGGAAGCGGAGCAACTGGCAGCGCAGAGGCAAACCCATCTGGGCTGCCGCATTGTGGCAAGATATTGCTGCCCGGGTGGAGAATCTGGTTGTAAAAGTCCGTCACGTAGATGCTCACGTACCATGGAGTCGGGCCACTGAAGAACATCAAAACAACCAGCAGGTGGATCAGGCTGCTAAGATTGAAGTGGCTCAGGTGGATCTGGACTGGCAACATAAGGGTGAGTTATTGTCGCGGGTGGAGTAAGACTGCACTTCACTCATAAGAGAGAAGCAACAATACTTTATTGATGGAAAACAGTGAGTTAAAGTGTGAATTAACAAAGTTCAATGGTAAATGCGACAGTGAACAAGATTCGATGGCAAGGTACACTTAATTATTTACTGCATAGGGGACAGGGTCAGACATTACTGCCAGGGAGACCCTCCTGTTGAGTCATGAGGTTCAGAAAGGAACCCCTTGCTTTCTAAACTCCTTCTCAGAGAATAGTCTAGGTGCGGCTGGATCCAATCCTAGTCCCAGTCTTGGTCAACGGTTTATGTCTAAAGGGTTATATATGCGCAATCAATCCTTTATATCACTTAGCTAAGATTTCAAAGTTTAGCATGCTATTAGTCACTTACCGAGGATCTGTTGCAGCAACGAATCTCTCAACCTCGAGGATTAACCTTGAGAGGCGTCCCTACTCAAGGGGAGATTGTGGTGTGCAGCCCGCTGCCATGCAGGAGAGCTCAAAGGGCTCTTGGGCTGCTCACTATTTATAGGGGTAAGATGATTGACTCATAGTCATATTTACATACTGATAACTGTGGTTAGGTGGGCGTATTTCTCACAATAACCAAGGGCTATTGTGTTGTTATCTGGCTCCTGAATCCACTTCCTTAATGGACAAAGCTATCACCATCAACATCCATTAACGACTGCCCCTGGTAGTTCTCACTTAGGCAGGGTTACAGGAGATAAAGGTCAGGTTGGGCGGGGGAGCACACCGTCACAGTTATTTATAGCTGGGTGGGCCTATGACACCTCAGGTCACCAAGGAAGAGATGCAACATACAGATGGGCTCGTGATCGAGGGGTGGACTTGACCATGGACACTATAGCCCAGGTTATCCATGAATGCGAAACATGCGCTGCAATCAAGCAAGCCAAGCGGTTAAAGCCTTTTTGGTATGGAGGACGATGGTTGAAATATCAATATGGGGAGGCCTGGCAGATCGATTATATCACACTCCCACAAACCCGCCAAGGCAAGCGCCACGTGCTTACAATGGTGGAGGCAACCACCGGATGGCTGGAAACATATTCCGTGCCCGGAACACTCTCCTGGGCCTTGAAAAGCAAGTCCTATGGCGACATGGCACCCCAGAAAGAATTGAGTCGGACAATGGGACTCATTTTCGAAACAACCTCATAGACACCTGGGCCAAAGAGCACGGCATTGAGTGGGTGTATCACATCCCCTATCATGCACCAGCCTCCGGGAAAATTGAACGATACAATGGACTGTTAAAGACTACACTGAGAGCAATGGGTGGCGGGACGTTCAAACATTGGGATACGCATTTAGCAAAGGCCACCTGGTTAGTCAACACTAGGGGATCTGCCAATCGAGCAGGCCCTGCCCAGTCAGAACTTTTACGTACTGTAGATGGGAATAAAGTCCCTGTAGTGCCCATAAAAAATATGCTGGGGAAGACAGTCTGGGTTATTCCTGCCTCGGGCAAAGGCATATGAAGTCTATCACTCATGCTTTACAAGAGTTATCTTGCATAATCTGTGCACGATTTGGAGGTAGGTGAGTTTCTTTTTCCCATGTAGAAAATACTGGATCAGTGCCTCTGTAGGTAGAAAGTCTGAAAATCTTGAGGAATTGCAATCACCATCATGGACCCTGTAGTGCAAGTGCTTTGTATCACTGTGCAAGTGTAGTAGGTGGGTTCACATGCCAGCTTATGTCATGTAGCTTGCTAAGCTAATGAAGCTCATCATAGGAGAGAGAGCATAGCTGGAGGGCAGTAGAGCTCCTGCTTTCCTTTAAGTAACAAGTAAGATGCCTGTAACCGGCTGCAGTTTTGTATCAAGGAGATGATGGTTCTTTCGTGAAAGGCACGTATGCTCAAGGCTAATTAACTAGTTTATTGTGTAAAGAACAGAAGTAGTAGAAAAGGTGACAGCAGTAATAGTAATAGAAAAGGTGGTAACAGTCTTATGTCCCTTCTGATGTTAATAGAAGCAATAGAAAAGGTAATAGCAGTCTTGCTCCTTTCTGATGCTGGAAACCCCAGCTATTGCAGCATCAGACAAGCCCCTTCACGTTGATCACAGCATGCTGCACAGAATTCCTGTCTGTGGCCAGGTTTATTGGCATTGTGTTCTTTAGAGCTTTTATAAGATTTTCTGACATGTAAACAAATCTCCTCATCATTTCTGCTGTCAGGTAAAGGAATGTTACATGTAGATATGCTGCTTAATCTCAAGATAAGACGAGGTATGTAGATGATGACATCCACGTGTACTAAGTAGGAACCATGTACAGGCTTCTCCATTACAGTTAATCAGTTAAGTTCATCCAGCGGTCACTGAGGTTTGCTGAGACGTTCCACCACATCTCCATAGGAACAAGTTAAAGACAGTCATGGTATGTGCTCAAGTTATATAACGGTTACTCATGTTAACATATAGGGCTCTACAACTGTGATGGGTTGACCCTGGCTGGCAGGTAAGCCCCCCCCCAGTTGCTCTCTCATTCATCCCCAGCAGAATGGGGGAGAGAATTGTAAGAGCAAAAGCAAGAAAAAAGAACTCGTGGATCAAGATAAAGACAGTTTAAGTGAAGGGAAAAAACCAAAAAAAATTCCACAAGTGATGCAAAAGCAATCACTCACCACCAGCCAATCCCCAAGCAATGGCTACTTTGGAAAAAGTCCCCTCCAGCTTTATTGCTGAGCATGATGTTATATTGTATGGAATATCCCTTTGGGCAATTCGGGTCAGCTGCCCCAGCTGTGTCCCCTCCCAACCTCTTGCCCACCTCTAGCCCACCTCTAGCCTACTCACTGCGGGGGCAGAGTGAGAAACAGAGAAGACCTTGACACCGTGCAAGCACCATTCAGGAGTAACTAAAACATTGGTGTGTTATCAACACTGTTTTGGTCACCAATCTAAAACAGCACCATATGAGCTGCTATGAAGAAAATTAACTCCATTGCAGCCAAACCTTGTACAACAACCAAGGCCTATGGTTATACTCTACCTACATTCTGCTTGAAATCACTATCTCCTCATTACAGTGTCTTCTACAGTGGTTCACTACAGCTGTGTACTGGAAACTGTTCTTAAATTTAATAAACACAAGATTTCAGTTTTGCTTTCCAAAAATAGTTATAGGTGTGATATAGAAGCTATGCTGCGAAGTCCTATTAAGTACGAAGATGAACATTAATGGTAGATTGGTAAAATGCTCCTAATTGATACAGTAGTTTCTAGTAAGGAAGTAGCATAGTTATTCACCCAGAACAATGCTGAGTAGAACATACCTCAGAAATATAATGCTGAGAGGTTCTTAATGGCAGCTAGTCCACTGTAGAAAATGCATGTACAATATTTGTCTCAGTGCCAGGCTTGCTAGGTAAGTCTTACCAGTAGCCCAGCGGGGTGAAAGTTTGGTCTTGCCGAGGCTGGTGTGAGATCATCTATTGACTCCTAGGATAACAATCTCACATTAGGTCTTTCTTTTAAAACTGTTGAGGGCATGACATTTGGTTTTAATTGGGACTTAACTTTTCATAAGCTAGTTAATCCTTTTTCATCATACATAACTAAAATTCAATTCATATATTTGGTTCAGAATGTTAGTTTTTAATAAAATTATTAGTCCTCTGGCCATTTTATCTTGAAACTCAGAACATAAAATGTAATGACCTTTGGATTTTCTTCTAATTACTTCTTCCCTTTCTTTGAATTCCCTGGTGACATGAAGCACATCAAAACAGCATCAGGATACTGGTTATGTAGCAACAGGTTTGTTTTATTTCAAAGTTTTGCTGAGCCTATTGGATTTTTTTCCAGCTGGTTGTATAGCCTGTCATGTTGAGCACACCAAGGAATATGTCCCTGAAAAAAGATCAAAAGTTCTCAGCAACTAGAGAAGAAAGACTTTTGAGGTTACTTAATTTCTTTATTACCCTGTCAGTACAAGGTTTTTTTAATAGTGTACATGTAGTGCTTTTTACAGTCTAATTTAAAATCCCCAAGCATAGGATCCTGCATTCCTGCTATGCTGCTACATGACTCTTGATATTCGCTCTATTTCTTGTCACTCCTGTAGTCCTATCCTTCATTGTATAACGAGCAATAATAAACAAGGAAAATTTTTTTTTCCCCAAAGATAACCAGAAGCATGCTAAGTTTTACATAGAACACTTTACAGCTTAGAAGGCAGCTGTGGTGGGTTAACCTTGGCTAGATGCCAGGTGCCCAGCAAGCCACTCTATCACTCCCCCTCCTCAACTGGACAGGGGAGAGAGAATATAACGAAACGCTCGTGGGTCGAGATAAGGACAGGGAGATCACTCAGCAATTACCATCATGGGCAAAACAGACTCGACTTGGGGAAATTAATTTTAATTTATTGCCAATAAAATCAGATTAGGATAATGAGAAATAAAAACAAATCTTAAAACACCTTTCCCTCCACCCCTCCCTTCTTCCCGGGCTCCTGACTTCTCTACCTGCTCCCCCCGAGCAGCGCAGGGGGACAGGGAATGGGGGTTGTGGTCAGTTCATCACACATTGTCTCTTCCGCTCCTTCCTCCTCACTCTCTTCCCCTGATCCAGCATGGGGTCCCTCCCACGGGAGACAGTCCTCCATGAAATTCTCCAATGTGGGTGCTTCCCACGGGCTGCAGTTCTTCATGAACTGCTCCAGCATGGGTCCTTTCCACAGGGTGCAGTCCTTCAGGAACGGACTGCTTGTGCTGGTTAATTTTCTTCATAGTAGCTAGTATGGGGCTACGTTTTGGATTTGTGCTGAAAACTGTTGATAATACAGGGATGTTTTTGTTATTGCTGAGCAGTGCTTAGACAGCGTCAAGGCCTTTTCTGCTTCTCACAGCACCCCACCAGCGAGTAGGCTGGGGGTGCACAAGAAGTTGGGAGGGGACACAGCCGGGACAGCTGACCCCAACTGACCAAAGGGATATTCCATACCATATGACATCATGCTCAGCAATATAAAGCTGGGGGAAGAAGAAGGAAGGGGGGACATTCGGAGTTATGGCGTTTTGTCTTCCCAAGTAACCATTGCGCGTGATGGAGCCCTGCTTTCCTGGAGATGGCTGAACACCTGCCTGCCGATGGGAAGTAATGAATGAATTCCTTGGTTTACTTTGCTTGCTTGCACAGCTTTTGCTTTACCTATTAAACTGTCTTTATCTCAACCCACAAGTTTTCTCTCTGTTACCCTTCCAATTCTCTCCCCCATCCCACTGGAGGGGGAGTGAGCGAGTGGCTGTGTGGTGCTTAGTTGCCGGCTGGGGTTAAACCATGACACTGCTCCAGCGTGGGTCCCCCACGGGGTCCCAAGTCTTGCCAGAAATCCTGCTCCAGTGCGGGCTCTCCACAGGGTCACAAGTCCTCCTTTGAGCACATCCACCTGCTCTGCTGTGGGGTCCTCCATGGGCTGCAGGGGGACAGCCTGCCTCACCATGGTCTTCACCATGGGCTGCAGGGGAATCTCTGCTCTGCTGTCTAGAGCACCTCTTCCTCCTCCTTCACTGACTTTGGTGTCTGCAGAGTTGTTTCTCTCACATATTCTCACTTCTCTCTCCCGGCTGCTGTTATGCAGCAGTTTTTTTTCCCCTTCTTAAATATGTTATCACAGAGGTGCTACCACCCTTGCTGATTGGCTCAGCTTTGGCCAGTGGCGGGTCCATCTTGCAGCCAGCTGGAACTGGCTCTATCGGACATGGGGGAAGCTTCTGGCATCTTCTCACAGAAGCCACCCCTGTAGCCCCCCCCACCAAAACCTTGCCACGTAAACCCAATACAGCACCTATAGTCTAATTAACTTTTAAAAATAAATAAAGATAAAGAGTAACAAAGTATGTCCTGAAGAAGAGCTGCAGTAGTAATGTGGGCTATGATTTGGGCCATCCTTTTGGAGATGCTGGAGCCCTGGAGCAGCACAGGACTCCACTCCATCCCAAACCTCAGAGCTTCTCTGCATCTCTCAGACCTCTCTTGAGGCATCTGTGTATGCATTTCCACAAGTTCCCTAGCCTGAGCTGCTGGATGCTCATCTCCCTCCTCAGCTCCATCCCAGTTCAGACCTGAAGTCTGCCTGGGTGCTCCCACTGGAGGGGCCCAGTCTAAAAGCTGTGCTCGTGCTGCACACATCTGACATGATCGGGACCAGGCGAAGCAAGCTATTCTGTGGGCAGCTCAAGCATTGCTGGCAAACAAGGGAATTGTGAGAGGGAGATGCAAGGTGTAAGCCAAGTATGGATGTCTGATGCATAAGACTCTACCTACAAGGTGGGAAGAGGTGAGAAGAAAATCCAAATGTTGAGGAAGATGCTGGTAGCAGCTAGATTTAAAAGAAGGAGTGGTCTGCACAAATAAGAGAGGGTATGGAGGAAGCGAGCAGAAGAACAGACGCTTCAGGCCTGGGTATGTGACTTACCTGTAGGACAACTGAGAAAAAGCCAAGTCTTATTTATTTTCCCTGTTCTACCTCCCTACCTGAGTACCTGGTCCTGTGCTCTTCACCCTAGAATCTGCTGTGAAAATGATAGTGCAGGACTGAAATCTGGGGTGCTTTTCAATTATGGTACAATAGGACTTCTTGGAGGACAGTGGAAGGAAAGTTGTAGAGGAATGTGCTTTTTTTTGGCAGTATGTCCAATTTTTTTCTTCTCTTGTTATCTAAACCAGGCATATATTTCTAGACTAGTAATTCTTTCTCATTTTGCTGTTAGATCAACTTTTCCTCATAGTTCTTTGTACTACAAATGGCGTTGACTCATCTTGATGGGTTTCATGCCTGGATACTGGGGCTGAGGTTCTCCTGGGACAACCCTGGGTTAACCCTGGGCCCAGACAGGGTTTCCATTCCTCCGAGTCCTTAATTTGGGTTCACTGCATGCCATTATGCCCCTGTGCTCCTCTGGACTTGTGGACATGGGCCTTTGATGGGCTGCTGGCTCCTGTGATGGACCTGGGAGTAGCCATGGCAGGGTATTATTGGGCTCCCCCACCTGCCATTGCCTCTCTATGCTCTTTTGTGGGTGTGCAGACAAGCTTTTATCACATAACCTAACATAAAAATGCTATTGTATCATATGCATTTCTTATAAAATAATGCATTTTATAGATATCCAATAGTTTTAATAACTTACCAAATGAACACAAAATAAACACTGGCTTGTAGGAATGTTCAAAAAAAGAACTTGCATAACTGAATTGTTCACCATGATATGAAGCAGCATGCAAGTCATAGAGCTATAATCAATACTGTGCTAAATCTGTTTGGATAAGCTGGTTATAAATACTAATCAGTACAAGGTGTGATACATTTCCTAAAGATTTTGAAAAATCTTACAAATGTAGTTATGTAGGAATTCGTCATGACTACAATATAGCTACCTTGGGGTGCTGAAGTGCACATCAGATTTTAGTAAACAAGATTAAAAGGATTTCTTGACTAAAAAATACAAAGGATACAAAGCAAAAACAATTTCCAGACAATCAAGGTTAATAGTGCTCTGCTTAGACAGTATGGTAGAGCCTTAACAAATTACTAGGGTCTCTTATTTATGCAGCACTTAAGGAATCACAATGATAAATATGCTGTAGTATAGTCTCAGCTCTTGCATGTGTTGGGGAATTTTTATGGTACCCCTCGAGGTGAATTAAACACATGTTTGTGCTTAAATAGTAAAAAAAAAATAAATTTAACAATGCGTTGGGCAGAGTCCTACCGCAATAAGCGGTTCTACAAGGAGTCTGCAAAGATGCGTCACAAGCATCCTTATATACACTTGCACCAGCACCAATCCCATGAGCAGTTGCATGGGGCACCTCAGCCTGGCCTTGGGTCCATTCCCCTGCCCAGCTCTGCTGCCCAAAGGTGGCCCTTGAGAACTCGCATTCCAGTATGGCTACAAGACAATGCTTCGACTGTTTCTTACCTCATCACCAAGGGGAACTTCACTCCCTTACAGGAAGTCATTCTGTCTCTGGCATCCCTGCTTCCAGCCAGTTTAACCCCTTCTGCAGTTAGGCCTTCTTGCCTTCCATGCCAGATCATTCCTTGGTCACAAATTATCACTGCTGATCAGTTACAATTTGAATTTCCCCTTCATTCTCCCCCTTTGTGAGTAGTTATTACTCACACACATTCATCATTGCAAGTATTTCAAATTCCTCATTATGCTTCTTTCTATCAATTTCTATTTCCAAAATCATTTGCTTAGCCTCACCTAGGTTTATTCCCTTTGCTCCTTTCTTCATTTGTTTACAAGTTAATTTCAGGCACCTTCAGATAAGGAGGCTCTTGCTCTTAAAGCTAGAGTACAGTAGAAGGGCCACAGACGCCCTGCTCACGACTCCTGGCAGCCCAGGATCGATCACCACGTGGGCTGAGCTGTCCCATCATCCGTTCTTGCCTCTAGGTTTTATAATCATTTATAGTCATTAGTCCAAGCACTTCTTTTTCTTCTTCCTTATCCTCAGACATATTCAGAATTATTGTTCCGGCCTGTGCTTGCGTTATGCCTTGTTCTATCCTTTCACATGTCGATTGGCTACAACATAAGATCAATTGAACTAATACATACATAACCACCAAAGTTAATAATCCCAACAAATTGTACTTCAATGTTGTCTTAAGCAGTTTTTCCTAGCCATCCATTCATGTCTGGGAGCCACCCACATCAGTCAAAAAGGTTTTTCTCTAGGTATTTCATGCAGTATCTGAAGTTTATCTCAAATTTTGTGTACGTTCATTTCTATTTTCTGATTTCGGCCTGCATATGTACAGCAAGTGGTGTTAACCAGTATACATGTACCTTTCTTGAGTGATGAGCACATAATTTAATGCCATTCTGTTTTGCAGGGCTATCCGAGATGCTTGTTTTATCTCTAAATGTAAGGCTGAAATCATCATCTCTTCCATTATAGTAGATATATTTGCAATAGCCCTTTATAATTCTGATACTCCTAGCCAGGGGAGGAATGTTCATGCAAGCTGGTGAAAACCAGTTCATCAAATATTTAACAAGTGGATTTTACACAGAGCATTTTATACTTTGTTTGGTATACTGGGGTAAGTTGTGCCCATCGTTCCAGAAGAGGTCTGGATGTATTGAAATGCCAAGGAAAAAAACCCAGCCCATCCTAATGTACAGGTGCCAGTCCAATTACCAGGCAGTATCTTATAGGCCTTAGAGCCACATACCCCTCATTATCTTTCATTCTTTAAGGTCTCATCATATAACAATTCTTACGGGTTAGTATATGGCCAGTAATAATATAAACCCAAATGCAAAATCCTAGAGCAAACAAAGCTACAATTTCTAAAAACAATTGACAGGTTCAGATGATAATAATAGAGTCATCAAAATCTATTTGCAGGGTTGTAGATTGCACTTCTGTTGACATTTGATCAAAGGAAGTTATTCCAGATCATCCAGCTCTGCTGACAGGTGATACACTGTCACCAGTGGGGTTCCCCAGGGCTCAATTTTAGGGCCAGTGCTCTTTAATGCTTTTATAAATGATCTGGATGCAGGAGTCGAACGTACATTAATTAAAGTTTGCTGATGATACTAAACTAGGAGGAGCTGTGGGCTCCCTCGAGGGTAGAGAGGCCTTACAGAGAGATCTGGATAGACTAGAGAACTGGGCAATCACCAACCATATGAAATTTAACAAGAGCAAGTGCCAGATTCTCCACCTGGGATGGGGTAATCCTGCTTATTCATACAGATTGGGGGACGAGAGGCTGGAGAGCAGCCCTGCGGAAAGAGGTCTGAGGGTTTGGGTTGATGGCGAGTTGAATATGAGTCAACAGTGCGCCCTGGCAGCCAAAAGGGCCAACCGTGTCCTGGGGTGCATCAAGCCCAGCATAGCTAGCCGGTCGAGGGAGGTGATAGTCCCAGTCTACACTGCACTGGTGCAGCCCCACCTTGAGTACTGTGTGCAGTTCTGGGCACCTCAATATAAGGAGGACATCAAACTATTAGAGTGTGTCCAGAGGAGGGCGACCAAGATGGTGAAAGGCCTCGAGGGCAAGACTTATGAGGAGCGGCTGAGGTCACTCGGTTTGTTCAGCTTGGAGAAGAGAAGGCTGAGGGGGCACCTCATCGCAGTCTACAACTTCCTCAAGGGGGACAGCGGAGGGGGAGGTGCTGATCTCTTCTCTCTAGTGACCAGCGACAGGACACAAGGAAATGGTATGAAGCTGTGTCAGAGGAAGTTCAGACTGGACATTAGGAAAAGGTTCTTCACTGAGAGGGTGGTCGGTCACTGGAACAGGCTCCCCAGGGAAGTGGTCACGGCACCAAGCCTGTCAGAGTTCAAGGAGCATCTGGACGACGCTCTTAGTCATATGGTTTAGTGTTAGGTAGTCCTGCAAGGAGCAGGGAGTTGGACTCGATGATCCTTATGGGTCCCTTCCAACTTGAGATATTCTATGATTCTATGAAATACTCAAATGCCATTGAGCAGAACAGACATATATTGCAAAATGATGTTCTTCTGACTTGCCCCTCTCAACAGGGTATTGCAACCACAGAAATGGAAAACTCTTAGCCTTGTCTTGACTGACTGCTTTGTCTTTATTAGGGTGCTGTCAACTAAGATCTGCGATTCCCTGCTCCTGCTCCTGCTGATTCAGCTCTCAAGTTCCAAAAATGAAAGTGGCAACCATATAGTCCTCTTCTGAATCCTTCCCTCCTAAGCTGCCTTCTGGTACTTCTTGTAGCATAGGAAGGGGCAGGAAAGGACACAGATGAGCAGCTGCAGCAATGGGGATAGACATTTTGCACAGGCATATGAAAGATCTGTGACACTCTTGAGCCTCAGAAGGAAACAACTCTGTCAAAAGGCAAGGCTTTGCTCAGCCTGGACCCTAATGCTATGCTAACGTGGTAACTCTTACCATATCAGCTTGAGGTGCCCATGTTGTTAGATAAGTGCAATGTTGTGAGAACAGAGTGTAAAATGCTGTGAAGTGTTCAAATGGAACGCGTTGTAAAAGGGGAAAATATAATTTATGTTATGGAGGCAAGGACTGTTGAAGTCAAATTTGCTTGACAGTTTCCAGGATGAGCTCCCATCTTTGACTTTCCTCTGTCCTCCTCTCCCCTTTTGACCTGATATAGCACCAAAATGACACTAAAGTAGAACATGACCAAACCAAAATGACATTAGAGAAATACTAAAGCGTCTTTTCAAATCCATCTGTCACACCTTGCCTTTTCAGCAACTGTTTACATTCCAGCTGCTATTGTAGTTTCAGAAAAATAAGTCCTGTTGACTTTTGATGCTCTCAGACATAAAACGAGATTTTCATAGACTCTTCCAAACTTATAAAAGAACTTTTGAAGTGGGAGAACAAAATAATTCCAAATTGTTCAGTATTCTGTGTGCAGAGAAGAGACCTTTGCAACTCTTCTGTATTATCTATCCTAAAGCAGCAGTTGTGCTCTATTAGAGGGCAATATGTTACTGTATTATTCACTTTTCTTGAGTGCTTCCACATTCACAAAGGCGAGTGAAATGGACATTGTCAAAGGTTTAATGGCAGTCATCAAACTCTTGATACTCTTCAGAAATTTCCCTCTAACTGTTCAGCATATGGTCCTTAATTCTGGTTCTGTGTTTTTTGACAGAAATGGTGCTGACTGCTGTAGCTGAAACAAAACTTCCTATTTTGGCTAGGATTTATACCATCATTTGAGTAAATATGTTACAGAGATAAAGGATCAAGATTTATTACTCACTAATGAGCTTTGTTTAGATGCTTTCCTTGTTGTTCATAAGGACACTACAGTTTACATCAGTGCCAGGTGGCTTAAGCATGTGGAAACACTGTTAGATAATACCAGCACCAGCAGACATGGTAGAGTTGGTAGGGCTAGCCACTGAAGTCTGGGGTCCATGGAGAACTGCGGTATATACCTGTGAAGAAGCAGTTCAGGACAGAAACACTATTGTCATCTAAGGTAACCAAATCAAGTTATATATTCCTTTTGTCCCCACCACACTTCCATTTATTGCTGGGCAGACATAGCTGTAAGTGGCACATACAGCATTTCTAGAGTCCTAAATAATGTCTTTTTTTTGTCTTTTTTTTTTTTTTTTTTTTGTGAGTGCAATAAACCTAAACCAAAGCCCCTAGTTACAACAGCCTCTGATCAAGACTGGATAGTAGCAAGATAAGATTGCAAAGGGCCTGGACCCTCTTTCTTTATTACTGCTTTGTGTTAAGGACAGATGGACCCTCTGTGCATTTCTTACTCTAGTTGTGCACACTGAAAATATGCAAGGCTTACCTTTACCCTGGGAGCCTCTGCTATTTAGTGTTTCTGGAAAAAAATAGTTTAGTTTATACTAGAACATTGTCCATGAAGGAACTTGCAGAAATGAATTAGTAACCCTGTGTAATCATGGCCAGAAATATCATTGTCTAGATATGTCTAGACTTAGGTAGTTATTTGTTTAGCCAGATAAAACAGCTTTCAATAATAATTATTTCTTTTAAAACTGTGATTCCAGTAACTTCTTAAGAAATGTAGAATCTCTGACTTACGCTTCTCAAGATACAGCTGCAGAAGTGATTTGGTTTTGCCTTCTTCCTCTTCCCTCCCTTTCCCTTCACAAAGATCATTTGCTTGAAAGCATTTGGTTACCATTTCCTTTGTTATCTCATAGAGGAAGCACACAGGAAAAGAAAGACCCACATAAAGCTTTTGATCCATGTTCTGTTCTGAAGCAGGCTGTGTATTTTTTACACTGCTTTTTGCTATAAATGGGACTTCCCTAAATGTAAAGGAAGTTCTTGTTTGAATATACAATACTTTTGAAAGAAAACTGGCTGGCTTACCATAATCCGTAGTGGCATCAGATGCTATAAAGCACAAGCCAAGCATCCTTGGATTTATGTGATACTGACTGAGGCTGCATTTGACACTGATGTATTAGGGGACCAGGGGCTACAAGAGAAACAATAGCATTGGTTCCCTGTTCTGCTTGTCACCAGTAGGTCTTCACGTTAATTCTCAGTCGCAGCTGGTGTTGTATCTTGTTCTCCAGCTACCAAGGTAATGTTTCACGTACGAATAGGTAGAGGGATGCTGTCCAATACCTGTGGTTTTTTTGCAATATAATTTATTTTGCAATATAATATTTAAAATGAACTTCATATTTACTTTTTAGCATTAACTTGTTTCAAGAAAAGCAGTTCTGCAGCAACCTGAATTGATTTAATTATACCTTCTCGGCTTTCAAACATGTTTGAGAGAGACTATTTCTCTGTCAGAGAAAACTGTAATTAAAGCAGCACTATTTATTTTCATGTCCAATTTAATCTTATTGCTAAGGCTTTGGTTTTCCTTTTTGTTTTCTGTTACTGTCCTGCCAGCCATTTAAATCCAGGAATCATTGCAGTGACTGGAAGGACAGCTGATCTTTGTTCTTTATCCTATGAATTTTGTTAGCAGACAACAGAAACCTACTTGAAGAAATCTTGCAGGAGGCGGCTTGTCTTCTTTAAGTGCTCTAGTGCTAAACAGCACTTCCTCTTGCATTCTTTGATGTCCAGGATTCACATTTGGGAGGAAAAGCAAATTAATTTTCCTCCTTCAATTTTCCCATTTTGTTTACTAAATGTCTACTAAACTTTGAAAGACAAAAAAGACTCCTTGTCATAGATACAGGGACGCAATTAAAATTCAACATATTTAAGTGAATAGGGACTTAGTATCTGTCACAGAAGGAACAGAAAAATCAAATACAAGAACTTGTCCTAAAGGGCTGTGGTGGGTTAACCTTGGCTGGCTGCCAGATGCCCACCAAGCCGCTCTCTTACTTCCTCTCCTCAGCAGGAGGGGGGGGGGGGATAAGATGGAAAAAAACCCTCGTGGGTCAAGATAAAGGCAGTTTAATAAAGAAAAGCAAAGGCAGCGTATGGAAGCAAAGAAAAGAAAAAAGATTTATTCTCTACTTCCCATCAGCAGGCAATGTCCAGCCACTTCCTGGGAAGTAGGGCTTCAGTATGCATAGCGGTTGCTCTGGAAGACAAACGTCGTAATAACAAATGCCCCCTGCTCCTCCTCCTTTCTCTTAGCTTTTATTGCTGAGCAGACGTCATATGGTATGGAATACCCCTTTGGTCAGTTAGGGTCAGCTGTCCTGGCTATGTCCCCTCCCAAGAACTTGCCCACCCCCAGCCTACTGGGTGAGGTGGGGGAATGTTGGAGAGACAGCCTTGATGCTGTGGGAGCACTGCTCAGCAGTAGCCAAAACACTGGTGTGTTATCAACACCTTTCTAGCTACCAATACAAAGCACAGCAGTATGAGGGCTGCTATGGGGAAAGTTAACTCCATCCCAGCCAGACCAAATATAAGGGTGCAACCAAAGATGTTATAGTCAGCCGAACAAAATAGACAATCATCTTCAGTTCACATGTGTGGTGGGTTGACCTTGGCTGCCTGCCAGATGGCCACTCAGCCACTCTCTCAGTCCCCATCCTCAAAAGGACAGGGGGAGAAAATAATATGGAAAAGCTCATGGGTTGGTGTCCTGGTTTCGGCAGGGATAGAGTTAATTTCCTTTCTAGTAGCTGGTACAGTGTTTTGGATTTAGGATGAGAACAAAGTTGATAACACACCGGTGTTTTAGTTGTTGCTAGGTAATGCTTACACTAGCCAAGGACTTTTCAGCTTCCCATGCTCTACTGACTGAGGAGGCTGGAGGTGCACAAGAAGCTGGGAGGGGGCACAGCCAAACTGGCCAAAGGGACATTCCATACCATGTGACGTCATGCTCAGTACATAAACTGGGAAAAGCTGGCCGGGGGGGCCGCTGCTCGGGGACTGGCTGGGCATCGGTCAGCGGGTGGTGAGCAATTGTGCTGTGCATCACTTGTTTTGTGTATTATTATTATTATTATCATATTATTATTATCATTTTATTTCAATTATTAAACTGTTTTTATCTCAACCCACGAGTCTTTCTAACTTGTGCTCTTCCAATTCTCTCCCCCATCCCACCGGGTGGGGGGGAGTGAGCGAGCGGCTGCGTGGTGCTTAATTGCTGACTGAGATTAAACCACGACAGTCCTTTTTGGCGCCCAACGTGGGGCACGAAGGGTTTGAGATAATAACAGATTAACCGGAGTGTATTAAGGAACTTATATCTGTTAATAGTTGAGGGTCACAATGTTGGTTTCTCTGTTCTCGATATTGATTTGTATAATCTGCATCGCGCTCTTTTTCCTGCTGTACATGTTAAAGATTGGTGTTGGGTTTTGCAGTTTGCTGTGGTCTGCAGTGAATAGTAATGTCTCGCTTGTGAGGTTTGTTTTTAGAACATTGACCTTGACGTTTCTGTGGTATGTAAACTTCGCAATGAAGCCGTTACTGTACCATGGATACCATATCGTGGAGACAACTAGCAATTGCAGTAACTTTTCTGAGAGTTTTTTTACAGAGGAAATACAGAATGGCAGTGTCACTACCTTCTTCTATGATGTTTCCTCCTTCATTACAGTAATTTTTCAGTATTTTGAGCATCCTTGGGCAGTTAAGATACTTCTATTAATACTTCTTGGGAATATTGTTTCGGTTTTGTCTAAAGTTGGTAAGCAATTTAAGAATATCATCCAGAGATCTGCCCCAAGGGTGAATAATTATGAGTGGCAGGGTGTGTGGGATAAGATGGGCAAGTAACTAGGCCAATGGGCACCCCCAGTGTTTTGGAACTTCACACCTGAGCAAGTGCAGAATCCTGAAAAGTTAGTAGAATATTTGGAAAAAGTATGCTGTCACCCTGGCAACTCTAGAGAGATGCAACTCATTGCAACGTGCTGGGGCCTGGCCCATGCCTACCGAGCCCTGTTCAACACTACTCAGTACCCTCAAAGGGAAGAGAAGGTCTCTGGCTCTGACAGTAAAACGACACGCACTGCGGCCACTCAGACCCGGGCAACAGGCCGTGCAGCCACTCAAACCCGGGCAACACGCACTACGGCCACTCCAACCCCGGCGACAGGCTCTGCGGCCACTCAGACCCCGGCGACAGGCCCTGTGGCCACTCCAACCCCGGCGACAGGCCCTGCGGCCACTCCAACCCCAGCAACACGCCCTGTGGCTGAACCAAAGAACGAGCCTGTGCCAGTATCAGTCGCCCCTGTACACAAGAAGAAATCTTGGAAGCGGAAGTCAGCTCGTTTAGTAAGGGAGGAAGAAGCTTCTTCTAAAAGGGAACCGGAGGAAGAAGTATACGAGACAGATGACCCTAGAGAAGGACCATCACGAGAACGGGAGGAGGAAAGCCGGCCGCTGATCGGGGAGGAGGAAGAGGAAGAACTCATAAACGAGACAGTGACCACCCGATCTCTATCCCTGAGTGAGCTGCGAGATATACGAAAAGATTTCAGCCGCCGTCCAGGTGAGCATATTGTCACCTGGCTGCTCCGATGCTGGGATAATGGGGCCAGTAGCCTGGAATTAGAGGGTAGGGAAGCCAAGCAGCTGGGATCCCTTTCTAGGGAAGGGGGCATTGACAAAGCAATTGGAAAAGGGACACGTATCCTCAGCCTTTGGAGGCGACTCTTGTCAAGCGTGAAGGAAAGGTATCCCTTTAAGGAAGATGTCATATGTCGCCCAAGCAAGTGGGCCACCATGGAGAAGGGTATCCAGTTTCTGAGAGAATTAGCTGTGCTGGAGGTGATTTATGATGACCTGAACAATAAACAACTATCCAAAGATCCAGACGAAGTCAAGTGCACACGACCCATGTGGCGGAAGTTTATAAGGAGCGCACCATCGTCATACGCCAATTCATTGGCAGTGATAACCTGGAAAGATGGAGAGGAACAAACAGTGGATGAATTGGCTAGTCAACTCCGGCAATACGAGGAAAGTCTTTCTTCCTCCATCGTCTCGGCTGTGGAGAAACTGTCCGAAAAACTGTCCCGGGAGATCCAGCAACTCAGAGAGGATAGGTCCTACTCCTCACCTGTACGGACCAGTATCTCGGCTATTAGAAGTAAGCGTTCTTTTGCTCAAGAGAGAGAATATAAAGGATACACACCACGGGGCACCCTATGGTTTTACCTGCGTGACCACGGAGAGGACATGAGGAAGTGGGATGGGAAACCTACTGCAGCCCTAGGGGCACGGGTACGTGAATTACAAGGGAAAACAATCACAGAAAGATGTTCTTCCAGGAAAATTGCTGCTCCAGTTTCCAGCGGGCAGTTCCCCAGAGAGAGTAGAAGGGCTGATCTTACTCCTGATCTTAATGAAGAAACTTCTGACTCGTACGTACAAGAAATGAGAAATGAGTACTGTGATGAGGATTAGAGGGGCCCTGCCTCCAGCCAGGGGGAGGAAAGGGACAACCGGGTTTACTGGACTGTGTGGATTCGGTGGCCTGGCACATCAGACCCACAGAAGTATAAGGCTCTGGTAGACACCGGTGCACAGTGTACCCTAATGCCATCAAGCTATATAGGGGCAGAACCCATCTGTATTTCTGGGGTGACGGGGGGATCCCAACAGCTAACTGTATTGGAAGCCGAAGTGAGTCTAACAGGGAATGGGTGGCAGAAGCACCCCATTGTGACTGGCCCAGAGGCTCCGTGCATCCTTGGCATAGACTGCCCCAAGAGAGGGTATTTCCAGGACCCAAAAGGGTACCGGTAGCCCTTTGGTATAGCTGCCTTGGAGATGGAGGAAACTAAACAGCTGTCCACCTTGCCTGGTCTCTCGGAGGACCTCTCTGTTGTGGGGTTGCTGAAGGTCGAAGACCAACAAGTGCCAATCGCTACCACCACAGTGCACCGGCGGCAATATCGCACCAACCGAGACTCCCTGATTCCCATTCATGAGCTGATTCGTCGACTGGAGAGCCAAGGAGTGATCAGCAAGACCCACTCACCCTTTAACAGTCCCATATGGCCAGTGCGGAAGTCTAATGGAGAGTGGAGACTAACAGTAGACTATCGTGGCCTAAATGAAGTCACGCCACCGCTGAGTGCTGCTGTGCCAGACATGCTAGAACTTCAATATGAATTGGAATCAAAGGCAGCCAAGTGGTATGCCACAATTGATATTGCTAATGCATTTTTCTCAATCCCTTTGGCAGCAGAGTGCAGGCCACAGTTTGCTTTCACTTGGAGGGGCGTTCAGTACACCTGGAACCGACTGCCCCAGGGGTGGAAACACAGCCCTACCATTTGCCATGGACTGATCCAGACTGCATTAGAACAGGGTGGAGCTCCAGAACACCTGCAATACATTGATGATATCATCGTGTGGGGCAACACAGCAGAAGAAGTTTTTGAAAAAGGGAAGGAAATAGTCCAAATCCTGCTGAAGGCCGGTTTTGCCATAAAACAAAGTAAGGTCAAGGGACCTGCACAGGAGATCCAGTTTTTAGGAATAAAATGGCAAGATGGACGTCGTCAGATCCCAATAGATGTGATCAACAAAATAACAGCCATGTCTCCACCAACTAGCAAAAAAGAAACACAAGCTTTCTTAGGCGTCGTGGGTTTTTGGAGAATGCACATTCCAAATTACAGTCTGATTGTAAACCCTCTCTATCAAGTGACCCGGAAGAAGAACGATTTCAAATGGGGCCCTGAGCAACGACAAGCTTTTGAACAAATTAAACGGGAGATAGTTCATGCAGTAGCCCTGGGGCCAGTCCGGGCAGGGCAAGATGTAAAAAATGTGCTCTATACCGCAGCCGGGGAGAATGGCCCTACCTGGAGCCTCTGGCAGAAAGCACCAGGGGAGACTCGAGGTCGACCCCTAGGGTTTTGGAGTCGGGGATACAGAGGATCCGAGGCCCGCTATACTCCAACTGAAAAAGAGATATTAGCAGCATATGAAGGGGTTCGAGCTGCTTCAGAAGTGATCGGCACTGAAGCACAGCTCCTCCTGGCACCCCGACTGCCGGTGCTGGGCTGGATGTTCAGAGGGAGGGTCCCCTGTACACATCATGCAACTGATGCTACATGGAGTAAGTGGGTCGCACTAATCACACAACGGGCTCGAATAGGAAACCCCAGTCGCCCAGGAATTCTGGAAGTGATCATGGATTGGCCAGAGGGCAAAGATTTTGGAATATTGCCAGAGGAGGAGGTAACGCGTGCTGAAGAGGCCCCAATGTATAATGAACTACCAGAAAATGAGAAGCAATATGCCCTGTTCACTGATGGGTCCTGTCGTCTTGTGGGAAAACATCGGAGGTGGAAAGCTGCTGTATGGAGTCCTATGCGACAAGTTGTAGAAACGGCTGAAGGAGAAGGTGAATCAAGCCAATTTGCAGAAGTAAAGGCCATCCAGCTGGCTTTAGACATTGCTGATCGAGAAAAGTGGCCAGTGCTCTATCTCTATACTGACTCATGGATGGTGGCAAATGCCCTGTGGGGGTGGTTGCAGCAATGGAAGCAGAGCAACTGGCAGCGCAGAGGCAAACCCATCTGGGCTGCCGCATTGTGGCAAGATATTGCTGCCCGGGTGGAGAACCTGGTTGTAAAAGTCCGTCACGTAGATGCTCACGTACCCAAGAGTCGGGCCACTGAAGAACATCAAAACAACCAGCAGGTGGATCAGGCTGCTAAGATTGAAGTGGCTCAGGTGGATCTGGACTGGCAACATAAGGGTGAATTATTTCTAGCTCGGTGGGCCCATGACACCTCAGGTCACCAAGGAAGAGATGCAACATACAGATGGGCTCGTGATCGAGGGGTGGACTTGACCATGGACACTATAGCCCAGGTTATCCATGAATGCGAAACATGTGCTGCAATCAAGCAAGCCAAACGGTTAAAGCCTTTTTGGTATGGAGGACGATGGTTGAAATATAAATATGGGGAGGCCTGGCAGATCGATTATATCACACTCCCACAAACCCGCCAAGGCAAGCGCCACGTGCTTACAATGGTGGAGGCAACCACCGGATGGCTGGAAACATATCCCGTGCCCCATGCCACTGCCCGGAACACTATCCTGGGCCTTGAAAAGCAAGTCCTATGGCGACATGGCACCCCAGAAAGAATTGAGTCAGACAATGGGACTCATTTCCGAAACAACCTCATAGACACCTGGGCCAAAGAGCACGGCATTGAGTGGGTGTATCACATCCCCTATCATGCACCAGCTTCTGGGAAAATTGAACGATACAATGGACTGTTAAAGACTACGCTGAGAGCAATGGGTGGTGGGACATTCAAACATTGGGATACGCATTTAGCAAAGGCCACCTGGTTAGTCAACACTCGGGGATCTGCCAATCGAGCAGGCCCTGCCCAGTCAGAACTTTTACGTACTGTAGATGGGAATAAAGTCCCTGTAGTGCACATAAAAAATATGCTGGGGAAGACAGTCTGGGTTATTCCTGCCTCAGGCAGAGGCAGACCCATCCGTGGGATTGCTTTTGCTCAAGGACCTGGGTGCACTTGGTGGATAATGCGGAAGGATGGGGAAGTCCGATGTGTGCCTCAAGGGGATTTGATTTTGGGTGAGAATAGCCAATGATCTGAATTATGTGATGTTAAGTACTAATTATAGTTATAATAGTTATACTAATAATACACAGATATACTAATAATACTAATAATATTATATGCCATACTAATGTTATTATAATAAGAATCACCCAGATTAATGAAGAATAACTTCAGTGAAACCAAGCAAAGCACAGTGATGATGGTACCAGAACTGACTTCAACCTGAAACAATCCAACACCACATACCATCTCCATTTTTCCTGCCCTGAAAGATTATTATGACAGATGGAGCCCGAAGTCATGGACTAAATGAACTCACCGAACATTTTAGAGGGATGGCCCACAGATGAAGGGAATGATATCTGTGTATGTGTGTATATATATATATAAAAGGGGGTGGTGATTAATGAAAATGTACTGGAAAATGTGAGACTTGAGCATGATGCAAATGGTATAGAATAAGGGGTGGATATTGTCCTGGTTTCGGCAGGGATAGAGTTAATTTCCTTTCTAGTAGCTGGTACAGTGTTTTGGATTTAGGATGAGAACAAAGTTGATAACGCACCGGTGTTTTAGTTGTTGCTAGGTAATGCTTACACTAGCCATGGACTTTTCAGCTTCCCATGCTCTACTGACTGAGGAGGCTGGAGGTGCACAAGAAGCTGGGAGGGGGCACAGCCAAACTGGCCAAAGGGACATTCCATACCATGTGACGTCATGCTCAGTACATAAACTGGTAAAAGCTGGCCGGGGGGGCCGCTGCTCGGGGACTGGCTGGGCATCGGTCAGCGGGTGGTGAGCAATTGTGCTGTGCATCACTTGTTTTGTGTATTATTATTATTATTATCATATTATTATTATCATTTTATTTCAATTATTAAACTGTTTTTATCTCAACCCACGAGTCTTTCTAACTTGTGCTCTTCCAATTCTCTCCCCCATCCCACCGGGTGGGGGGGAGTGAGCGAGCGGCTGCGTGGTGCTTAATTGCTGACTGAGATTAAACCACGACAGTTGGTTGACAGGGAAATCACCAATTATTGTCATGGGCAAAACAGACTTCACTTGGGGAAAAAAAATTAATTTATTGCTAATTTAAATAGAGTAGGATGGTGAGAAACAAAGACAAAAACTAAAACAACTTCCCCCCACCCTTCTTCTCAGACTCAACTTCACTCCTTCATTCCCAACTCATCTACCTTTTCCCCCCCACCAAGCAGCGCAGGGTGGATGGGGAATGGGGGGTTGCGGTCAGTTCATAATAGTTCCCCACTGCTGCTTTTTCCTCCTCACACTTTTCCCCTGCTCCTGAGTGGGGTCCTTCCCATGGGCTGCAGTTCTTCAAGAACTGCTCTGGCACGGTCCTCTCCACAGGCTGCAGGGAATACCTGCTTCACCATGGTCTCTTCCATGGGATGCAGGAGAATATCTGCACCAGCACCTGGAGCACCTCCTCTGCCTCCTTCTTCACTGACCTTGGTGTCTGCAGAGTTGTTTCTCTCACATTTTTTTTCCTCACTCCTCTCTCTCACACACTGCTGCACGGTGTTTTTTCCCCCCTCTTAAATATGTCATCACAGAGGCACCACCAGCGTCGCTGATTGGCTCAGCTTTGGCTAGTGGTGGGTCCCTTATGGAGCTGGCTGGAACTGACTCTGTCACAGGGGCAGCCCTTGGTCTCTTCTCACAGAAGCCACCCCTGCAAGCACCCCCTCCAGTACCAAAAGCTTGTCATGTAAACCCAATCCAACATGACAGGCTGCAATTCCAGTTATTCACAGAAGACATAAAAACCTAGTCTTAATGGCCAAGATTTTAAAAATTTAGAATGGTGCATTATTGTTTATGGATGCCAAGTACTGTCCAAGTGTACTGGTTTCGGCAGGGATAGAGTTAATTTCCTTCCTAGTAGCTGGTACAGGGCTGTGTTTTGGATTTAGGATGAGAACAAAGTTGATAATGCACCGATGTTTTAGTTGTTGCTAGGTAATGCTTACACTAGCCAAGGACTTTTCAGCTTCCCATGCTATACCCACTGAGAAGGCTGGAGGTGCACAAGAAGCTGGGAGGGGGCACAGCCAAACTGGCCAAAGGGACATTCCATACCATGTGACGTCATGCTCAGTACATTAACTGGGGAAAGCTGGCTGGGGGGGGCCACTGCTTGGGGACTGGCTGGGCATCGGTCGGCGGGTGGTGAGCAATTGTACTGTGCATCACTTGCTTTGTTTATTATTATTATTATTATCATATTATTATTATCATCATTTTATTTCAATTATTAAACTGTTTTTATCTCAACCCACGAGTTTTTCTCACTTGTGCTCTTCCAATTCTCTCCCCCATCCCACCGGGGTCGGGGGGGAGTGAGTGAGCGGCTGCGTGGTGCTCCGTTGCCGACTGAGGTTGAACCACGACAGTCCTTTTTGGCGCCCAATGTGGGGCTCAAAGGGTTTGAGATAATAACAGATTAACCGAAGTGTATTAAGGAATTAAGGAATATATCTGTTAATAGTTGTGGGTCACAATGTTGGTTTCTCTGTTCTCGATATTGATTTGTATAATCTGCATTGTGCTCTTTTTTTTCCTGTACATGTTAGAGATTGGTGTTGGTTTTTGCAGTTTACTGTGGTCTGCAGTGAGTAGTGATGTCTTGCTTGTGAGGTTTGTTTTTAGAACATTGAACTTGGTGTGGTATGTAAGTTTCGCAATGAAGCTGTTACTGTACCACGGAGACCATTTCGTGGAGACAACTAGCAATTGCAGTAACTTTTCTGAGAGTTTTTTTTACGGAGGAAATGCAGAATGGCAGTGTCACTACCTTCTTCTATGATGTTTCCTCCTTCATTACAGTAACTTTTCAGTATTTTGAACGTCCTTGGGTAGTTAAGATACTTCTATTAATACTTCTTGGGAATATTGTTTCGGTGTTGTCTAAAGTTGGTAAGCAATTTAAGAATATCATCCAGAGATCTGCCCCAAGGCTGAATAATTACGAGTGGCAGGGTGTGTGAGAAAAGATGGGCAAGTAACTAGGCCAATGGGCACCCCCAGTGTTTTGGAACTTCACCCCTGAGCAAGTGCAGAATCCTGAAAAGTTAGTAGAATATTTGGACAAAGTATGCTGTCATCCGGCAACTCAGAGAGGATAGGTCCTACTCCCCACCTGTACGGACCAGTATCTCGGCTATTAGGAGTCAGCGTTCTTTTGCTCAAGAGAGAGAATATAAAGGACACACATCACAGGGCACCCTATGGTTTTACCTGCGTGACCACGGAGAGGACATGAGGAAGTGGGATGGAAAACCTACTGCAGCCCTAGGGGCACGGGTACGTGAGTTGCAAGGGAAAACAATCACAGAAAGGGGTTCTTCCAGGAAAATTGCTGCTCCAGTTTCCAGCGGGCAGTTCCCCAGACAGGGTAGAAGGGCTGATCTTACTCCTGATCTTAATGAAGAAACTTCTGACTCGTACGTACAAGAAATGAGAAACGAGTACTGTGATGAGGATTAGAGGGGCCCTGCCTCCAGCCAGGGGGAGGAAAGGGACAACCGGGTTTACTGGACTGTGTGGATTCGGTGGCCTGGCACATCAGACCCACAGAAGTATAAGGCTCTGGTAGACACCGGTGCACAGTGTACCCTAATGCCATCAAGCTATATAGGGGCAGAACCCATCTGTATTTCTGGGGTGACGGGGGGATCCCAACAGCTAACTGTATTGGAAGCCGAAGTGAGTCTAACTGGGAATGGGTGGCAGAAGCACCCCATTGTGACTGGCCCAGATGCTCCGTGCATCCTTGGCATAGACTACCTCAGGAGAGGGTATTTCAAGGACCCAAAAGGGTACCGGTGGGCTTTTGGTATAGCTGCCTTGGAGACGGAGGAAATTAAAGAGCTGTCCACCTTGCCTGGTCTTTCGGAGGACCCCTCTGTTGTGGGGTTGCTGAAGGTCGAAGACCAACAAGTGCCAATCGCTACCACCACAGTGCACCGGCGGCAATATCGCACCAACCGAGACTCCTTGATTCCCATTCATGAGCAAGTTCATCGACTGGAGAGCCAAGGAGTGATCAGCAAGACCCGCTCACCCTTTAACAGTCCCATATGGCCAGTGCGGAAGTCTAATGGAGAGTGGAGACTGACAGTAGACTATCGTGGCCTAAATGAAGTCACGCCACCGCTGAGTGCTGCCGTGCCAGACATGCTAGAACTTCAATACGAATTGGAATCAAAGGCAGCCAAGTGGTATGCCACAGCTGATATTGCTAATGCGTTTTTCTCAATCCCTTTGGCAGCGGAGTGCAGGCCACAGTTTGCTTTCACTTGGAGGGGCGTTCAGTACACCTGGAACCGACTGCCCCAGGGCTGGAAACAGAGCCCTACCATTTGCCATGGACTGATCCAGACTGCACTAGAACAGGGTGGAGCTCCAGAACACTTGCAATACATTGATGATATCATCGTGTGGGGCAACACAGCAGGAGAAGTTTTTGAAAAAGGGAAGGAAATAGTCCAAATCCTGCTGAAGGCCGGTTTTGCCATAAAACAAAGTGAGGTCAAGGGACCTGCACAGGTTATCCAGTTTTTAGGAATAAAATGGCAAGATGGACGTCGTCAGATCCCAAAGGATGTGATCAACAAAATAACAGCCATGTCTCCACCAACTAGCAAAAAGGAAACACAAGCTTTCTTCGGCGTCGTGGGTTTCTGGAGAATGCATATTCCAAATTACAGTCTGATTGTAAACCCTCTCTATCAAGTGACCCGAAAGAAGAACGATTTCAAATGGGGCCCTGAGCAACGACAAGCTTTTGAACAAATTAAACGGGAGATAGTTCATGCAGTAGCCCTGGGGCCAGTCCGGGCAGGGCAAGATGTAAACAATGTGCTCTACACCGCAGCCGGGGAGAACGGCCCTACCTGGAGCCTCTGGCAGAAAGCACCAGGGGAGACTCGAGGTCGACCCCTAGGGTTTTGGAGTCGGGGATACAGAGGATCCGAGGCCCACTACACTCCAACTGAAAAAGAGATATTGGCAGCCTATGAAGGGGTTCGAGCTGCTTCGGAAGTGATCGGCACTGAAGCACAGCTCCTCCTGGCACCCCGACTGCCGGTGCTAGGCTGGATGTTCAGAGGGAGGGTCCCCTGTACACATCATGCAACTGATGCTACGTGGAGTAAGTGGGTCGCACTGATCACACAACGGGCTCGAATAGGAAACCCCAGTCGCCCAGGAATCCTGGAAGTGATCATGGATTGGCCAGAGGGCAAAGATTTTGGAATATCGCCAGAGGAGGAGGTGACGCGTGCTGAGGAGGCCCCAATGTATAATGAACTACCAGAAAATGAGAAGCCATATGCCCTGTTCACTGATGGGTCCTGTCATATTGTGGGAAAGCATCGGAGGTGGAAAGCTGCTGTATGGAGTCCTATGCGACAAGTGGCAGAAACTGCTGAAGGAGAAGGTGAATCGAGCCAATTTGCAGAAGTAAAGGCCATCCAGCTGGCTTTAGACATTGCTGACCGAGAAAAGTGGCCAGTGCTCTGTCTCTGTACTGACTCATGGATGGTGGCAAATGCCCTGTGGGGGTGGTTGCAGCAATGGAAGCGCAGCAACTGGCAGCGCAGAGGCAAACCCATCTGGGCTGCCGCATTGTGGCAAGATATTGCTGCCCGGGTGGAGAACCTGGTTGTAAAAGTCCGTCATGTAGATGCTCACGTACCATGGAGTCGGGCCACTGAAGAACACCAAAATAATCAGCAGGTGGATCAGGCTGCTAAGATTGAAGTGGCTCAGGTGGATCTGGACTGGCAACATAAGGGTGAATTATTTCTAGCTCGGTGGGCCCATGACACCTCAGGCCACCAAGGAAGAGATGCAACATACAGATGGGCTCGTGATCGAGGGGTGGACTTGACCACGGACACTATTGCGCAGGTTATCCATGAATGCGAAACATGCGCTGCGATCAAGCAAGCCAAGCGGTTAAAGCCCCTCTGGTATGGAGGACGATGGCTGAAATATAAATATGGGGAGGCCTGGCAGATCGATTATATCACACTCCCACAAACCCGCCAAGGCAAGCGCCACGTGCTTACAATGGTGGCGGCAACCACCGGATGGCTGGAAACATATCCCGTGCCCCATGCCACTGCCCGGAACACTATCCTGGGCCTTGAAAAGCAAGTCCTATGGCGACATGGCACCCCAGAAAGAATTGAGTCAGACAATGGGACTCATTTCCGAAACAACCTCATAGACACCTGGGCCAAAGAGCACGGCATTGAGTGGGTATATCACATCCCCTATCATGCACCAGCCTCTGGGAAAATCGAACGATACAATGGACTGTTAAAGACTATGCTGAGAGCAATGGGTGGCGGGACGTTCAAACATTGGGATACGCATTTAGCAAAGGCCACCTGGTTAGTCAACACGAGGGGATCTGCCAATCGAGCAGGCCCTGCCCAGTCAGAACTTTTACGTACTGTAGATGGGAATAAAGTCCCTGTAGTGCCCATAAAAAATATGCTGGGGAAAACAGTCTGGGTTATTCCTGCCTCGGGCAGAGGCAGACCCATCCGTGGGATTGCTTTTGCTCAAGGACCTGGGTGCACTTGGTGGATAATGCGGAAGGATGGGGAAGTCCGATGTGTACCTCAAGGGGATTTGATTTTGGGTGAGAATAGCCAATGATCTGAATTATGTGATGTTAAGTACTAATTATAGTTATAATATTTATACTAATAATACACAGATATACTAATAATACTAATAATATTATATGCCCTACTAATGTTATTACAATAAGAATCACCCAGACTAATGAAGAATAACTTCAGTGAAACCAAGCAAAGCACAGTGATGATGGTACCAGAACTGACTTCAACATGAAACAATCCAACACCGCACACCATCTCCATTTTTCCTGCCCTGAAAGATTATTATGACAGATGGAGCCCGAAGTCATGGACTAAATGAACTCACGAAACGTTTTAGAGGGATGGCCCACAGACTAAGGGAATGATATTTCTGTGTGTGTGTGTGTGTGTATATATATAAAAAAAAAGGGGGGTGGTGATTAATGAAAATGTACTGGAAAATATGAGACTTGAGCATGACGCAGATGGTATAGAATAAGGGGTTGATATTGTCCTGGTTTCGGCAGGGATAGAGTTAATTTCCTTTCTAGTAGCTGGTACAGTGTTTTGGATTTAGGATGAGAACAAAGTTGATAACGCACCGATGTTTTAGTTGTTGCTAGTTAATGCTTACACTAGCCAAGGACTTTTTAGTTTCCCATGCTCTACCCACTGAGAAGGCTGGAGGTGCACAAGAAGCTGGGAGGGGGCACAGCCAGGACAGCTGACCCAAACTGGCCAAAGGGACATTCCATACCATGTGACATCATGCGCAGTACATAAACTGGGGAAAGCTGGCCGGGGGGGCCGCTGCTCGGGGACTGGCTGGGCATCGGTCGGCAGGTGGTGAGGAATTGTACTGTGCATCACTTGTTTTGTGTATTATTTTTATTATCATATTATTATTATCATTTTATTTCAATTATTAAACTGCTTTTATCTCAACCCACGACTTTTTCTCACTTGTGCTCTTCCAGTTCTCTTCCCCATCCCACCGGGGTCGGGGGGAGTGAGCGAGCGGCTGCGTGGTGCTTAGTTGCCGACTGAGATTAAACCACGACAAACCATCAGGGATTGGTTCATGGCCATGAATGTAAGCTTTCTGTAATCCAGTGAATTTTTAACTTCTTTGGCTGTGGAGAGGAGTGAAGTGTTGAGTACCAAAAACATTATTTCAGATCATTTGATGGGCAAGTGGTATCCATGCTATCGTTTATGTACTTGGCACTACTCAAAGAAAATATCAATGACAAGTGTATGCAAGTCTGAAAGAAAGTAGGTCATCAACAGTGAAGCAGGAGCACTTTTTGGTGTAAGGCTTGAAAGTACCATCCCTGTTTAAAAAAAAATCTTAGAACTCTACATGGAATTATTTCTTCAAACCACAGCACTACTCTCTTGCCAGTAATTCAAGGAATAGTCAAATAATGCAAATCTGAAAGGAAGGGAGAAGTATAACATGTTAATTCATCCCATGTACTTCATGTAGAGTCTAGTATAGTCACAATCAGTGAGGTTGCATAAATATTTCAGCAGGAAATCTTCATGTGCTTTTTTGAAGTGACTGGTTAGGCCCAAATGGTTGCATGTTGCAAATTACCTCTGAAATGTTTGCACCTCTTATAAATGAAAGCACTTACAGCATTTTATATGTCATTAACTTCTTGCAAGTGAAAAGTGAACTACAATAACACTGATGTTTTAGCTTTTCCCCTTCATTTACAGTATAACCTAGTACTTTTCCAGCACCTGTGTTTGCATGAGTGTCTACTGCAAAAATTCATATATTATGCCCACAATGCACTGGGAGATTAGAGAGATGTTGGCCCCATTTGAATTGAGGGAGAACTGAGATTTTTAAAATATTTTTGATGGTATTTTTAAAGCCGGGGTCCCAAAAGAGTTTGGGTGGATTTTTCATGCCTCCTCCCAAGACAGTCAAGCTGTCTAGTGGAATCCTCAGACCTGGATTTGGTACCCAAAGCCCCTCCTAAATAACAGTGAGAAATAACTCATTCAACAAATATTTTTGTAGTGAGTCAGCTTGTTCTGGGGAGGAGGGAGGAAGGATGGTGTTAGAAGGAAAATGCCTAAAAACACAAAGTGCAGTAGGTAAATTGGGGGAGGGGGGAAGGATGTAGGCATTTGGTAAGGAGTACTCTCTGGGCTCATCACCCCACTCCTCCTCTTGGAGTTAAGCTCTTTCTTGTTACATTTGACTGTCTCTTAAATCACAGCCCAAGTAAAATACTCCTTGTCTCCTAGTTCATCACTAATAGGACAACAGCTACTCAAAACCTTTTATGAGAAATTAGCATTAAAATGGTAGTTAATGCTCTTAAACTCTGACCACTTAGTTGCTATAACTCTTCTGTCCATTTTCATGTCTAAGCAATTTTAACCTTGATCAAACTAAGCTTTCCTATAACCATCACTCAAATTCCATTCAATCTAGCTTTTACCAGCTTGCTAGGTTTTGTGCATGTGGCAGTCAAGCCACAACCAACTTTATCAGTCTTCTTGTTTGCTTATCGCAATATGTTAAACATAACATGCAATAAAAATATAAACACATTATTTACTATTAAAGTCAGCACTTTTTAGTAGAATGTTATCATCTCTGTGACCTTTTAAGCTAACCTGTTTTCCTAAAGCAACAAAATGTACAGTAAGGCACATTCCCTTTGATTTTTTGTAAATACCTGCTATTCTTTACTTTGGGAGGGTTTTGTGGATTTCTGTTACATATAGAAGTTTCTGATTATAGTACAGAAATCCAGAGTTTAGGCATCAGTTGGTGTTAACATAAACTTCACTCATTATCTAAGACTGCAATGGCAAAGTGGCTGAAATAATCTGAGTTCTTCAGAATTTAGTGCAATGGACCTGATTCTCATACATAATCCGGCTGGTGCCTCTCGATGGTATAATAATGCTATAAGATGAACAAGTGGGCAGGTCAAGAGGCTGGACATGTACTGCCAGCTACAGTCAGGGAGCAACATCAGTTGTGTACTGGTCAGGCTCTGGTTTTACAAAAATGCAAAAACATCTGTTTTTGCTCTGGTGATCTGTTGGCTGATGTTGGCTCCCTGTGGAATTAATCTTTGAAGTTCAGAATTATTCCATTATTTATGGAAAAATATGCTTGTTCATTCTTTCAGTTGTAATAGAAGAGTTTTTAAAGAAATTATCTCTTTGCTTCCTCTTTCAGAAGTGCTATAGGCCTTTTTTTCTCTCTCTCTTCAGAAACCTTGAGGGAGGAAAAAAGCCTAGGACTAGCTACACAAAATGGATGTAACAGTGGCTTTAGGCCTCAAGGCATTTGTATTGGGTTTGCGTGGCAAGGTTTTGGTAGCAGGGGGGCTACAGGGGGGGCTTCTGTGAGAAGATGCCAGAAGATTCCCCCATGTCTGATAGAACCAGTTTGAGCCGGCTCCAAGACGGACCTGCCGCTGGCCAAAGCTGAGCCAATCAGCGACGGTGGTAGCGCCTCTGTGATAACATATTTAAGAGGGGGAAAAACTGCTGCGCAACAGCAGCCGGAAGAGAGGAGTGAGAATATGTGAGAGAAACAACTCTGCAGACACCAAGGTCAGTGAAGAAGGAAGGGGAGGAGGTGCTCCAGGCGCCAGAGCAGAGATTCCCCTGCAGCCCATGGTGAAGACCATGGTGAAGCAGTGTCCTGGTTTCGGCAGGGATAGAGTTAATTTCCTTCCTAGTAGCTGGTACAGCGCTGTGTTTTGGATTTAGGGTGAGAACAATGTTGATAACACACCGATGTTTTAGTTGTTGCTAGGTAGCGTTTACACTAGTCAAGGACTTTTCAGCTTCCCATGCTCTACCGACTGAGAAGGCTGGAGGTGCACAAGAAGCTGGGAGGGGGCACAGCCAGGACAGCTGACCCAAACTGGCCAAAGGGATATTCCATACCATGTGACGTCATGCACAGTATATAAAGCTGGGGGAAGAAGAAGGAAGGGGGGGAACGTTTGGAGTGATGGCGTTTGTCTTCCCAAGTAACCGTTACGCGTGATGGAGCCCTGCTTTCCTGGAGATGGCTGAACACCTGCCTGCCCATGGGAAGTAGTGAATGGATTCCTGGTTTTGCTTTGCTTGCGTGCGCGGCTTTTGCTTTCCCTATTAAACTGTCTTTATCTCAACCCACGGGTTTTCTCACTTTTACTCTTCCGATTCTCTCCCCCTTCCCACCTGGGGGGGGAGGAGTGAGTGAGCGGCTGTGTGGTGCTTAGTTGCCGGCTGAGGTTAAACCACGACAAGCAGGCTGTCCCCCTGCAGCCCATGGAGGTTAATGGTGGAGCAGATATCCACCCTGCAGCCCATGGAGGACCCCACGCCGGAGTAGGTGGATGTGCCCGAAGGAGGCTGTGACCCTGTGGAGAGCCTGCGCTGGAACAGGTCTTCTGGCAGGACCCGTGACCCTGCAGAGGACCCATGCTGGAGCATTCTGTTCCTGAAGGACTGCACCCCGTGGAAAGGACCCACGCTGGAGCAGTTCATGAAGAACTGTAGCCCATGGGAAGGACCCACGTTGGAGAAGTTCGTGGAGGACTGTCTCCCATGAGTGGGACCCCATGCTGGAGCAGGGGAAGAGTGTGAGGAGGAAGGAGCGGCAGAGACAACGTGATGAACTGACTGCAACCCCCGTTCCCTGTCCCCTTGTGCTGCTCAGGGGGAAGAGATAGAGAAGTCGGGAGTGAAGTTGAGCCCAGGAAGAAGGGAGGGGTGGGGGGAAAGGTGTTTTAAGATTTGTTTTTATTTCTCATTATCCTAATCTGATTTGATTGGTAATAAATTAAATTAATTTCCCTGAGTCGAGTCTGTTTTGCCCGTGACAGTAATTGCTGAGTGATCTCCCTGTACTTATCTCGACCCACGAGCCTTTTGTCGTATTTTTCTTCCCCTGTCCAGTTGAGGAGGGGGAGTGATAGAGCGGCTTGGTGGGCACCTGGCAGCCATACAGGGTCAACCCACCACAGCATTGCTGGCACTTGTATCATTGAGCTACTCTGTGTCCAGTTCACTTCCAAATCCCACCAGAAACTGCTTTATTCTTTTCAATATTACACTTGCAGAGTGTTGCCCAATACAAATGTTTAGACAGTCTCTGACTCCATAAAGAGGAAGGAGCAAAGCACCAAGTCGCCAGGGCTTCCTCCTATCCAGTAAAACAAGAGAGAGACTGTTGGGAAATATGTACTTGATACTTTCTTATTATCTATGGCAATTTTAGCCCAGCCTTCCTGCTCTCTAGGGAAGAGCATTGTGTCACAGGTAAAATGAAGCTGACTGATGTGCAGCCATTATAGCATGCACCTGGAAAAGAACTGGAGAAGAAATCTGCATGCCGGTTCTTGCTCTAGTAAGTATCGTCATATTCTGGTCATCTGAGCACATATAGAAAATGAGACAGTTGAACCAAATCCTCTTGCAGAAATGAAAAATCTTCCTTGCCTATGACTGCCCTTAAAACCAGCTTTTGGGTTATTTCAACTGTTTTTCCCTCAGACAACCAGAGGAAACTTTTTGGGCAGAAGAACTGAACACCAAGTGTATTAAGAGGTATGGGTTATGTACATCCACCCCTGAGGGGATAGAAATCTAATCTCAGGGCAGTGTGTCGTATAGATTAATTTGGATAGATAAACCTATTGTTCTCTGTGACTCCTCTTTCTTGGGTGAGTTATCTACCAGAAATGGTACAGACTGCCAGGGCATGCAACTGAAATATTAATTTACTTGCCATCAAGATTTTTGACAGTGTCCTGGTTTCGGAAGGGATAGAGTTAATTTTCTTCCTAGTAGCTGGTACAGTGCTGTGTTTTGGATTTAGGAGGAGAACAATGTTGATAACACAACGATGTTTTAGTTGTTGCTAGGTAGTGTTTACACTAGTCAAGGACTTTTCAGCTTCCCATGCTCTACCAACTGAGAAGGCTGGAGGTGCACAAGAAGCTGGGAGGGGCCACAGCCAAACTGGCCAAAGAAACATTCCATACCATGTGACGTCATGCTCAGTACATAAACTGGGGAAAGCCGGCCGGGGGGGCCGCTGCTCGGGGACTGGCTGGGCATTGGTCGGCGGGTGGTGAGCAATTGTACTGTGCATCACTTGCTTTGTGTATTATTATTATTATCATTATTATTATTACATTATTATTATTATTGCTATTAAAATTTTATTTCAATTATTAAACTGTTCTTATCTCAACCCACGAGTTTTTCTCACTTATGCTCTTCCAATTCTCTCCCCCATCCCACCGGGGGTCGGGGCGATGAGTGAGCGAGCGGCTGTGTGGTGCTCAGTTGCTGACTAAGGTTAAACCACAACAGTCCTTTTTGGCGCTCAACGTGGGGCTCGAAGGGTTTGAGATAATAACAGATTAACCGGAGTGTATTAAGGAATTTATATCTGTTAACAGTTGTGGGTCACAATGTTGGTTCCTCTGTTCTCCATATTGATTTGTCTAATCTGCATCGCGCTCTTTTTTTTGCTGTACATGTTAGAGATTGGTGTCGGTTTTTGCAGTTTGCTGCAGTCTGCAGTGATGGGTGATATTCCGCTTGGGAGGTTTATTTTTAAAAAAATGACCTTGGGCTTAATTTGGTATCTGAATTTTGCAATGAAGCCATTACTGTACCACGGATACCACTTTCTGGAGACAACTAGGAATTACAGTAACTTTTCTGAGAGTATTTCACGGAGGAAATGCAGAATGGCAGTGTCACTACCTTCTTCTATGATGTTTCCTCCTTCATTACAGTAACTTTTCAGTATTTTGAACATCCTTGGGCAGTTAAGATACTTCTATTGGTATTTCCTTGGAATATTGTTGCGCTTTTTTCTAAAGTTAATAAGCAATTTAAGAATATCATCCAGAGATCTGCCCCAAGGCTGCATAGTTATGAGTGGCAGGGTGTGTGGGATAAGATGGGCAAGTAACTAGGCCAATGGGCACCCCCAGTGTTTTGGAACTTCACCCCTGAGCAAGTGCAGAATCCTGAAAAGTTAGTAGAATATTTGGACAAAGTATGCTGTCACCCTGGCAACTCCAGAGAGATGCAGATCATTGCAACGTGCTGGGGCCTGGCCCATGCCTACCGAGCCCTGTTCAACACTACTCAGTACCCTCAAAGGGAAGAGAAGGTCTCTGGATCTGACAGTAAAACGATACGCCCTGCGGCCACTCTGACCCGAGCGACACGCCCTGCGGCCACTCAGACCCCAGCGACAGGCACTGTGGCCACTCAGACCCCGGCAACGGGCACTGCGGCTACTCAGTCCCCGGCAACATGCCCTGTGGCTGAACCAAAAAGCCAACCTGTGCCAGTATCAGTTGCCCCTATACACAAGAAGAAATTTTGGAAGTGGAAGTCGGCTCGTTTAGTAAGGGAGGAAGAAACTTCTTCTAAAAGGGAGCCGGAGGAAGAAGTTTACGAGGCAGACTACCCTGGAGAAGGACCATCATGAGAACAGGAGGAGGAGGGCCGGCCACTGCTCGGGGAGGAAGAAGAGGAAGAATTCATGAATGAGGCAGTGACCACCCGATCTCTATACCTGAGTGAGCTGTGAGATATACGAAAAGATTTCAGCCGTCGTCCAGGTGAGCATATTGTCACCTGGCTGCTCTGTTGCTGGAATAATGGGGCCAGTAGCCTAGAATTAGAGGGTAGGGAAGCCGAGCAGCTGGGATCCCTTTCCAGGGAAGGGGGCATGGACAAAGCAACTGGAAAAGGGACACGAGTCCTCAGCCTCTGGAGGCGACTCCTGTCAGGCGTGAAGGAAAGGTATCCCTTCAAGGAAGATGTCATATGTCACCCAGGCAAGTGGATCACCATGGAGAAGGGTATCCAGTTTCTGGATAGGTCCTACTCCCCACCTGTACGGACCAGTATCTCGGCTATTAGGAGTCAGCGTTCTTTTGCTCAAGAGAGAGAATATAAAGGGTACACACCACGGGGCACCCTATGGTTTTACCTGCGTGACCACGGAGAGGACATGAGGAAGTGGGATGGAAAACCTACCGCAGCCCTAGGGGCACGGGTACGTGAGTTGCAAGGGAAAACAATCACAGAAAGAGGTTCTTCCAGGAAAATTGCTGCTCCAGTTTCCAGCGGGCAGTTCCCCAGACAGGGTAGAAGGGCCGATCTTACTCTTGATCTTAATGAAGAAACTTCTGACTCGTATGTACAAGAAATGAGAAACGAACACTATGACTAGGACTAGAGGGGCCCTGCCTCCAGCCAGGGGGAGGAAAGGGACAACCGGGTTTACTGGACTGTGTGGATTCGGTGGCATGGCACATCGGACCCACAGGAGTATAAGGCTCTAGTGGAGACCGGTGCACAGTGTACCCTAATGCTATCAAGCTATATAGGGGCAGAACCCATCTGTATTTCTGGGGTGACGGGGGGATCCCAACAGCTAACGCTATTGGAAGCCGAAGGAAGCCTAACGGGGAATGGGTGGCAGAAGCACCCCATTGTGACTGGCCCAGAGGCTCCGTGCATCCTTGGCATAGACTACCTCAGGAGAGGGTATTTCAAGGACCCAAAAGGGTACCGGTGGGCTTTTGGTATAGCTGCCTTGGAGACGGAGGAAATTAAACAGCTGTCCCACCTTGCCTGGTCTCTCGGAGGACCCTTCTGTAGTGGGGTTGCTGGAGGTCGAAGACCAACAGGTGCCAATCGCTGCCACCACAGTGCACCGGCGGCAATATCGCACCAACCGAGACTCCCTGATTCCCATCCATAAGCTGGAGAGTCTAATGGAGAGTGGAGACTAACAGTAGACTATCATGGCCTAAATGAAGTCATGCCACCGCTGAGTGCTGCCGTGCCGGACATCCTAGAACTTCAATAGGAACTGGAGTCAAAGGCAGCCAAGTGGTATGCCACAACTGATATCGCTAATGCATTCTTCTCAAGCCCTTTGGCAGCAGAGTGCAGGCCACAGTTTGCTTTCACTTGGAGGGGCGTCCAGTACACCTGGAACCGACTGCCCCAGGGGTGGAAACACAGCCCCACCATTTGCCATGGACTGATCCAGACTGCACTGGAACAGGGTGAGGCTCCAGGACACCTGCAATACACTGATGACATCATTGTGTGGGGCAACACAGCTGGAGAAGTTTTTGAAAAAGGGAAGGAAATAGTCCAAATCCTGCTGAAGGCTGGTTTTGCCATAAAACAAAGTGAGGTCAAGAGACCTGCACAGGTTATCCAGTTTTTAGGAATAAAATGGCAAGATGGACGTCATCAGATCCCAAAGGATGTGATCAACAAAATAACAGCCATGTCTCCACCAACTAGCAAAAAGGAAACACAAGCTTTCTTAGGCGTCGTGGGTTTTTGGAGAATGCACATTCCAAATTACAGTCTGATTGTAAACCCTCTCTATCAAGTGACCCGAAAGAAGAACGATTTCAAATGGGGCCCTGAGCAACGACAAGCTTTTGAACAAATTAAACGGGAGATAGTTCATGCAGTAGCCCTGGGGCCAGTCCGGGCAGGGCAAGATGTAAACAATGTGCTCTACACCGCAGCCGGGGAGAATGGCCCTACCTGGAGCCTCTGGCAGAAAGCACTTGGGGAGACTCGAGGTCGACCCCTAGGGTTTTGGAGTCGGGGATACAGAGGATCCGAGGCCCGCTATACTCCAACTGAAAAAGAGATATTGGCATCCTATGAAGGGGTTCGAGCTGCTTCGGAAGTGATCGGCACTGAAGCACAGCTCCTCCTGGCACCCCGACTGCCGGTGCTAGGCTGGATGTTCAGAGGGAGGGTCCCCTGTACACATCATGCAACTGACGCTACGTGGAGTAGGTGGGTCGCACTGATCACACAACAGGCTCGAATAGGAAACCCCAGTCGCCCAGGAATCCTAGAAGTGATCATGGATTGGCCAGAGGGCAAAGATTTTGGAATATCGCCAGAGGAGGAGGTGACGCGTGCTGAGGAGGCCCCAATGTATAATGAACTACCAGAAAATGAGAAGCCATATGCTCTGTTCACCGATGGGTCCTGTCATATTGTGGGAAAGCATCGGAGGTGGAAAGCTGCTGTATGGAGTCCTATGCGACAAGTGGCAGAAACTGCTGAAGGAGAAGGTGAATCGAGCCAATTTGCAGAAGTAAAGGCCATCCAGCTGGCTTTAGACATTGCTGACCGAGAAAAGTGGCCAGTGCTCTATCTCTATACTGACTCATGGATGGTGGCAAATGCCCTGTGGGGGTGGTTGCAGCAATGGAAGCGCAGCAACTGGCAGCACAGAGGCAAACCCATCTGGGCTGCCGCATTGTGGCAAGATATTGCTGCCCGGGTGGAGAACCTGGTTGTAAAAGTCCGTCACGTAGATGCTCACATACCTAACAGTCGGGCCACTGAAGAACATCAAAAGAACCAGCAGGTGGATCAGGCTGCTAAGATTGAAGTGGCTCAGGTGGATCTGGACTGGCAACATAAGGGTGAATTGTTTATAGCTCGGTGGGCCCATGACACCTCAGGTCACCAAGGAAGAGATGCAACATACAGATGGGCTCGTGATCGAGGGGTGGACTTGACCATGGACACTATTGCACAGGTTATCCATGAATGCGAAACATGCGCTGCAATCAAGCAAGCCAAGCGGTTAAAGCCCCTCTGGTATGGAGGACGATGGCTGAAATATAAATATGGGGAGGCCTGGCAGATCGATTATATCACACTCCCACAAACCCGCCAAGGCAAGCGCCACGTGCTTACAATGGTGGCGGCAACCACCGGATGGCTGGAAACATATCCCGTGCCCCATGCCACTGCCCGGAACACTATCCTGGGCCTTGAAAAGCAAGTCCTATGGCGACATGGCACCCCAGAAAGAATTGAGTCAGACAATGGGACTCATTTCCGAAACAACCTCATAGACACCTGGGCCAAAGAGCACGGCATTGAGTGGGTGTATCAGATCCCCTATCATGCACCAGCCTCCGGGAATATCAGACGATACAATGGACTGTTAAAGACTACGCTGAGAGCAATGGGTGGCGGGACATTAAAACATTGGGATACACATTTAGCAAAGGCCACCTGGTTAGTCAACACTAGGGGATCTGCCAATTGAGCAGGCCCTGCCCAGTCAGAACTTTTACGTACTGTAGATGGGAATAAAGTCCCTGCAGTGCCCATAAAAAATATGCTGTGGAAAACAGTTTGGGTTATTCCTGCCTCGGGCAGAGGCAGACCCATCCATGGGATTGCTTTTGCTCAAGGACCTGGGTGCACTTGGTGGATAATGCGGGAGGATGGAGAAGTCCGATGTGTACCTCAAGGGGATTTGATTTTGGGTGAGAATAGCCAATGATCTGAATTTTGTGATGTTAAATACTACCTAATATTATATGCCATAGAAATGATATTACAATAAGAATCACCCAGATTAATGAAGAATAACTTCCAATTCTCTCCTTCATCCCAGTGTGGGGGGGTGGGGAGGAGTGAGCGAGCGGCTGCGTGGTGCTCAGTTGCCGACTGACGTTAAACCATGACAGTCCTTTTTGGCGCCCAACGTGGGGCTCGAAGGGTTCGAGATAATGACAGGTTTGATTGGAATATGCTAGATCGAATTTATACCTGTTATAGCTGATTAGCTATTAATTGGCACGCTCCTGTGCTTGCCATGGGGCTTGCTTGCCTTACTGTATATTAGAGTCTAGTGCTCGTTAGTGGCTGCTTTTTGCTTTCGCTGCTTGCTGTACTGCTGTACTGCTTATCATCATATTCTACTGTGCCTGGGAACATTTTGATAACAGCAATGGCGATGTGCCTGGGCTGGCAGATGGCCAGGGCATCGCTGCTGTTTCTGTGCTGCTGTACTGGACAGGCTGGAACTCCAGTGTGAACTCAAGTCGAAGGGACTGTCACCTGTGGATGAGTCCATGCGGGAGCAGGACACCCCAAAGCGTCTGTGGCCGTGGATAAGTCCATGCCAGAGCAGGTACATCTCGAAGCATCTGTGGCCGCGGTTATGTTTGTGCTACAGCAGGTTTACTTCTGAAGGGACTGTGGCTGCGAGTAAGGCCACGCTGGAGCAGGTATATCTCTGAAGACATTGTGGCCCATGGAGAAGGCCGTGCTGGAACAGGTGCACCTCAAAGTGACTGTGGATAAGTCTATGCCGCAGCAGGCGTACCCCTGGAGAGACTGTGGCTCATAGATAAGGCTCCACTTGGAGCAGGTACACCCCTAAGGGACTGCAGTCTGTGGATAAGTCCAAGCCGGAGCAGGGGCAAGGGGAGGAGTTCATTGCAATGTTAAACCCTATGGTTTGATCCGAAGGGACCAGGGGTGGAGATTGTAATGGAAACACCTTTAAATTGTTGTAACCCATGATTTGAGTTGCATGTTATAGGAATTACTATAGCAGGAACCCCTTGTTGCTAGCCAGGCTAGGAGCAAGGGGAGGAGTTCATTGCAATGTTAAACCCTATAACCTGGCCCAAAGGGACCAGGGGTGGAGATTGTAAGGGAAACACCTTTAAATTGTTGTAACCCATGATTTGAGTTGCATGTTATAGAAATTACTATAGCAGGAACCACCCGAAACAGTGGAGGACAAGCCTTACAAGAAGCAGTGCAAGTGCAGCAGTGACCCGACCTGAGCTGGCTTTGGTACCCAGTAACTCCACGCAACACACCACCTCTCCTGTCCTGAGTGACCACCATCACAGATGGAGCCCAAAGTCACGGACTAAATGAACTCAATGGATATTTCATGGACATTTCTGGACATTTTACAGACATTCCACAAGGGTGGTCCATAGACTAAGGGAATGATATCTGTGTGTTATATCAAAGGATGGAAAGCGGGGTGGGTGGTTAATGAGGTTGCACTGGAAAATATGGAACTTGAGCATGACGTAGATGGTATAGAATAAGGGGTGGATACTGTCCTGGTTTCGGCAGGGATAGAGTTAATTTCCTTCCTAGTAGCTGGTACAGCGCTGTGTTTTGGATTTAGGGTGAGAACAATGTTGATAACACACCGATGTTTTAGTTGTTGCTAGGTAGCGTTTACACTAGTCAAGGACTTTTCAGCTTCCCATGCTCTACCGACTGAGAAGGCTGGAGGTGCACAAGAAGCTGGGAGGGGGCACAGCCAGGACAGCTGACCCAAACTGGCCAAAGGGATATTCCATACCATGTGACGTCATGCACAGTATATAAAGCTGGGGGAAGAAGAAGGAAGGGGGGGAACGTTTGGAGTGATGGCGTTTGTCTTCCCAAGTAACCGTTACGCGTGATGGAGCCCTGCTTTCCTGGATATGGCTGAACACCTGCCTGCCCATGGGAAGTAGTGAATGGATTCCTGGTTTTGCTTTGCTTGCGTGCGCAGCTTTTGCTTTCCCTATTAAACTGTCTTTATCTCAACCCACGAGTTTTCTCACTTTTACCCTTCCGATTCTCTCCCCCATCCCACTGTGGGGGGAGTGAGTGAGCGGCTGTGTGGTGCTTAGTTGCCGGCTGAGGTTAAACCACGACACTATTTATTGGGTCCGGCTGGGATGAATTCATGAAGTTAACTTTCTTCATAGAAGCCCATATGGTGCTGCGCTTTGCATTTGTGGCTAAAAGTGTTGATAACAGACCAGTGTTTTAGCTGTTGCTGAACAGTGCTTGCACAATGTCAAGGCTTTCTCTCCCCATCCACAAAGGCCAGTAGGCTGGGGGTGGGCAAGAGGTTGGGAGGGGACATAGCCAAGACAGCTGACCCAAACTGATCAAAGTGATATTCCATACCATATAACATCATGCTCAGCAATAAAAGCTCAGGGAAAGGAGGAGAAAGGGAGTACGTTCGTGGTTAGGGTGTTTGTCTTCCCAAGTAACTTACACATGCTGAGGCTCTGCTTTCCAGGAAGTGGCTGGACACCTGCCTGCCAGTGGGAAGTAGTGAATGAATTCCTCTTTTTGCTTTGCTTGTGCGTGTAGCTTTTGCTTTCCCTATCACACTGCCATTATCTCAATCCATGTGTCTTTTTGCCTTCCTTCTATTTTTCTCCCAATCCCCTCGGAGAGGGGAGTGAGCAAGAGGCAGGGTGGATGTTTGGCTTGCTGGCCTGGGTCAGCCCACCACACCCTGTATGCCACAAGTATTTGAAACTGCAGGTTAAATTTAGGGCTGATTCTTAAGATTTCTTTTTCTTATACACACACGTGAAGTTCATGTGCTGACCATGTTTCCGTAGACCTTTCTAGCTTCTCATAAAGGAATCTGGATTCTCGCTCACTTTGGAGTGTTAGAGTACTGCCACGCTTCATTTTGGGCAGACTTTTGCTACTCAGAACATTGTGAAGGTTTTTTAAAGGACATTTTCAAGAGTCCAAAGCTGCTCCTGAGGTAGGGGTTTTTTTAATTTTTTTGTTTTGAGAGCACTTGAAACCTCATCTCTTGCAATTTTTCTGGAGGCTAGATGCCTGGCAAGATTGGCTTTTGAGATGTTAATCTACCACAAGCTCTTTCATGTTTTCTCCTTCTTTCTACTATAGATTTTGAGTTCTTTTTTTAAAAAAATCATTTCATTTTTGTGTGATGAGCAGCCCTCACACTTTCGTAATAGTTTGACAACTTTCTCTGTATAAGGTGATGGATACTGTTAAACACAAACAGTGCATCCCTATTGGCTTAAGCCCTGATTGACCAATGTAGGTTAATTTTATTATTATGCATACATAGAGTTCAACATACATAAATGGTTGGCTCTGAATGTGTATAAGCTCCACCTCAGGACTATACTAATATGGCAATGCTCTTCCTGGGCTACATCTGGTGTGTATCTAGGTAGTCAGGACTGTTGGTGGAGGAAATTTGTTACCGTTTCTACCTGAGCATGTAGATATGCTTCTAGGGACTAGGTTTTTAAAAGTGAGACACTGCAGTTTTAGCTCTTTCCTCCATTTCCCTCTTTAAGTGGTGAGAAACATCCAAATAATAATTATTTTGAGAAGGGTGGAGTAGAAAGGCCAAAGGAGGTGCTTACTTTTTTTTTTTATTCTGCCTTTTAAAAAAAAAAGAAGAAACCATATGAGCAACAACAACTTTGATAAATGGAGAGAACAAACTTACTAATGAGAAAATATTCTTTCTGAAGATAAAACTTATTGAGAATTTTTCATAACTTAATGAGGGGGAAAGAGCTTTCAGGCAATTTGCATTTGTAGAACTGATGTGGGTAATAGGTTTTATTCTAGATATTAGGCATTCATATTTAAACCATTTATTCTTTTATGCTTAAATATTGTTTTAGTATCTAATGCATCCCTTTGAATGTCCATGTATGATTTGACATGGAAAGAGTCTTAAAAACTGAACAGCAGTAAATCAATATGCCTATTCCCTATCTTTGACCTCTAATGATGACAGTGATTCAGAGCACCCAGTCTAGGTAGCCAAAAGTTTTAAATAGCTCATGAGGAAATGTATGGGCTTCCAGAAGGTGTTCAGAGCTCCTAAGCTGGATCTTTAACTTTTAGATAATGAAGCTCCTTCTGCATCAATGCCAACTTTATGGAGCTGTGGGAGGTAAAGAAAAGCTGAGTTGCCCAGGTCTATCTGGGAAGATCTGCAGACTTACAATAGATACTGATTTGCAGAATAAAGATCTGCAGAGCATTTTGCAAGCATATTATGCTGTGAACGTATTATTCTGATCCTGCAAAGACTTAAATATAACTTAAAAATACTATTTAAATTAATGTACTTAGTTTTAAGCATGGCGAATGGGCCTGTTTGTGATATTATGTTTAAGTCTTTACAGGCAAGATACCTTTGCTAAGAGTCATTAAAAATGCAGAGATTAGCAACAAGACTCCAAAGTAACTAATAAAAGATAAAATATCTGTAGTGTACTTTAGAGTAAATTAAGAAATTGAACCAGAGTATTCAATGGTGTCATCATTTGTTGTTTGCTTTAAAAAAAAAGGAACACAAAAGAATTTTGCAGACTATTATAAAATCCTGTTGATGTGAATAGTCCCATTACATCTAACACCCCTGCTTGCATAAAGCTACAGAAAAAATTTATTACTTTCAGGCTCCTGAGTCCTACTGTGTAACAGAGAATTGAGAGGTGAAAGATGACAGTTGCTCTTTCACAGCAGGACAAACCAGCTCAATACTTGTAGTCAGATCTTAACTTAGAATTAATTGTCACAGATTGGCAAGAATTTTCAATATGGAACTATAGTTCTTTAAAAAATGTTACACAATCTAGATGAGGAAAAATTGAAAAAAAAAAAATTTACAAATATAAAAAAGATTATGTTTTTGTAAGCAAGAAAAGAGCTAGTTCATGCTGGCAAGACAAAAAGCAACGCATTTAATCTACAGAAAGGGCATTTCACATTCAGTAACAGGAAAAATATTTGAAATCATACATGAAAAATGGGAGAATGGAAAAATAAAAATCTTCAAGAAAAAAATTCTGATACTTAACTATTAAATCCCAATATTATTAATCAATAAGTCTAATCCTGCCAATAGTGTAAATGAGATGGCCTCATGACTTTTCAAAAATCTCATCTAGCTGAACTGAGCTAGCACAACAGTAGCACTATATCCATCTTTTCCTTTGGTAATTCAAAAGAGATGAACTTCACAAAAACAAAAGCAGAACTGTAAATACTGTGCATAGGGCTTATTATTTCCAGTCACAAAATACCACCATCTATACAGATAACACTCCCAAGGCATGCAACCATGCTGCTCATCTAGGGGGGAAAAATACTGTGAAGTCATTATCTTTCCCAAGGACAGAAAAGGTATTGGAGAAACTCTCGAGCTTTTTATAACCAAGCAATGCCTATGGATGTAACTTATGTTCATCAGTTATATACTTTATACCAAAAAGGCAAAACCTTTATTATAAATAGGCCTAAAGTGCGTGCTGGTTTTCAGATTATGAAAGGTAATGTATTTGGTTTGTGGAATTTTGGGTGTTTGGGAGAACAGCTCTTCTGTCTTGCCTAGCACGTCTCTGCTCTGACTTTCTGCATTACTGTCTTTCTGATTTCTAGGGTAAATTATATTTTTAATTAATCACTTCAGAAAATGAAGCTGTCAGTGACCTTTTAAAATGACTATACATACACAGCACAGTGTTAGATGAACATTGATTTTTTTATTTTTGTTTTGATTTATATTTTCCCCCCCTCCAGTGCAAAGTTTAGAGAATGAGTTTTCATACTGAGAGGATAATTACGCTTGAATTTTGTTTCTTAAAGTTTTAGAATTAAGCCTTTTGATCATGAGATTTTTTTTAACTGTTGAAGTCCAAAAACTAAGCAAATATGTGCAGAAATTCACCTTTTTATTATTATTATATACTGTAGTAATAAAGTTTGTTTGAAGTGCATGAATAAAAAGATAGTGAAATTACAGGAGGAACAATCTAATATAGCAATAATAAGTGCATTCACTGTGCATCTGGGGGGGGGAACAGTTTTCACTCATTTTGGCCTTAAATGTTGTGTCCAGGTTTCCAGGATTCCGACATCAGAACCCAGATAACACTGATTAGAACCATAGGGCTTTACAATAAAAGCTAAAATATTGACCATATGATGGCAAAAAGTCTTTTTTTTTTTTTTTTGTGGTTAACTTATTCTCTTCTAGCTACTCTCTGATGAAGTTGGTGGTGCTGTAGAGGAGGATCTCCTTCTTCTTGACAAAGACCATGATCGCTCAGCACTGTAGGCAACATGTTTATAATTTTGTATCTGAGCCTCGAGGAGATCCCTCTGTTGTTGGCTGATTGTCTGGCTAATCAGTCCAGGGAGAGCTTGAATGCTACCAATTAAAGTTTCCAGTTTAGTTTCCAGAGTAACAATTCTCTTCTCAAAATCTTCACTTCTTTCATTTAAGTCAGAAATCATGTCATACATGATGTTTTGAGTCTGAAAGTAGAAGGATGTAAAAAAGGTTTAGAGAGATCTTACAGATATTGTAACATGCAGTGCAACTCTACAAGGGTTCTTAAATGCTTTTGCATTTCACAAAAAGAAGATATGAGTATTCTAACAAAATCTAGTCTTGTGAAATAATTTTACTTGCAAATGCATGACAGACTCCCTACTGGTGCTAAATTTATTGAGCAGAAATGTAACATTGATATTTTGAGTAGCATTTTAAATGTCAAGCTCTCATTGAATTTGACAAAACACCAGACATTTTTAGAAGTGTAGATGCTTAGAAATGCACCATCATAAGATTTGTGAACAGAATTAGTTGTGTAAGTCACAAGCAGAATAAAAGTTCCAAAGCACAGTGATGCGCCCTTCACTTTTTTCTATTTCCTCTGACTTTTAAACACCTTCATACTTTTAAAAAGAAAACAATTTGCTTGTTTTCTCCTTAAACTGTGCTTGAACCTGTTGTAATAAGAGTAGTTGGGTGGATTGTTTTTGAAATGTAGAGCAAGGAGTAAAAACTCAAGTGTACGCTCCTCTACTTCTACCTTCCCCTATCTATCTGTCCTCTACAAAATTGTGTTTGGTATCAGAAAGTCTATGGGGTAAACTTTAAAATGTCATAATGCTTAGTACAGATAGAATCTGAAGTATGTTATTTCATAAAGTCTGTCACTTTCTATTTGACTTCCATTTGTTTCTCTTGCAATTCATGCAGGGAAATTACTAAAACTAATGACTGAATTTCTCCCTCTTGTAGATTGAGACTTCAGATTAGACATAACCTAAATTTAAAATAACTGGTCATAATTCAGTAGATAAACTGGCTGAAGTTTATAATCCATTATAAAGGAATGAAAAATTAATTGAATGACTACCTGAAATGCAAAGCACGGAAGTATCAGACAAGTGCCTATAATGCATTTTCTCTGCCCTGTTTCAAGATGCTAGCATAATTGTTGAAAGAAAACTAATCTACATTAAATAATATCTGAAAAGTGCTTATCGGTTTCCAGAAGCAGAGTGAAATGTATTTTCAGTAACTGAAGTTGTCAAGTGGCTCTCTACTGCAAAAGAGGAACAAACACTGAAGAGTTTTATGTTTGCTTGATGTTGCATTTTAAATTGATCTAGGTTTTGAGGTGCCTGAAGACATTTGTATGAGAAACCCTTGGGAAAAGTGTATAAATACTTCTAATGAAGCTTCAAATGAAGTTCATATAAAATAATTGTTATATACTGCAGTCTAATGTGAAACATCGAATGCTCTCAGCTCAGCACTGTAAGTCTCGTTATTGTTTTATGTTTTTTTAAAAAGCAACATTTAACAGGCAAGTAGTGTGTGTTAGGTTATGTGATAAAATCTCATCTGCACACCCACAAATGAGCATAGACAGACAATGGCAGGTGGGGGAGCTGAATAATACCCTGCCATGGCTACTCCCAGGCCCATAAAAGGAGCCAGCAGCCCATAACGGGCCCATCTCCACAACGCCAGAGGAGCACAGGGGCAGAATAGAATCGAATCGAATCAAACTGAATTGAATAGAATAGTTCAGTTGGAAGGGACCTACAACGATCATCTAGTCCAACTGCCTGACCACTTCTTCAGGGCTGACCAAAAGTTAAAGCATGTTGTTAAGGGCATTGTCCAAATGCCTCTTAAACACTGACAGGCATGGGGCATTGACCACCTCTCTAGGAAGCCTGTTCCAGTGTTTGACCACCCTCTCGGTAAAGAAATGCTTCCTAATGTCAAGTCTGAACCTCCCCTGACGCAGCTTTGAACCATTCCCACATGTCCTGTCACTGGATACCAGGGAGAAGAGATCAGCACCTCCCTCTCCACTTCCCCTCCTCAGGAAGCTGTAGAGAGCAATGAGGACTCCCCTCAGCCTCCTTTTCTCCAAACTAGACAAACCCAAAGTCCTTAGCCGCTCCTCATAGGACATGCCTTCCAGCCCTTTCACCAGCTCTGTTGCCCTCCTCTGGATGCATTCAAGGACCTTCACATCCTTCTTAAATTGTGGGGCCCAGAACTGCACACAGTACTCAAGGTGAGGCCACACCAACGCTGAATACAGTGGGATAATTACCTCTTTTGACTGGCTGGTTATGCTGTGTTTGATGCACTCCAGGATGCGGTTTGCCCTCTTGGCTGCCAGGGCACACTGCTGACTCCTATTGAGTCTGCTGTCGACCAGCACCCCCAGATCCCTTTCTGCAGGGCTGCTCTCCAGCCACTCCTCTCCCAATCTAGACTTGTGCCCAGCGTTACTCTGTGCCAGGTGCAGAATCCAGCATTTGTTCTTGCTAAATTTCATGCCATTGATGGTTGCCCAATGCTCCAATCTATCTAGATCCCTCTGCAAGGCCTCTTGTCCCTCAAGAGAGCCAACAGCACCTCCCAGTTTAGTAGCAAACTAGCTAATGGTGCATTCAACTCCTGCATCCAGATCATTGATGAAAATATTAAACAGAACTGACCCTAGAATTGAGCCCTGAGGAACACCGCTGGTGACCAGTCGCCAGCCAGATGTAGCCCCATTCACTACAACCCTTTGAAACCTGCCGTTCAGCCAGTTCTTCACCCAGCGCACCGTAAACCTGCTCATTTCACAGTTGGACAACTTGTCCAGAAGGATGCTGTGAGGGACAGTATCAAAAGACTTAATAAAATCCAGAAAAACTACATCCACCGCCTTCCCTTCATCCACTAGGCGGGTGACCTTATCGTAGAAGGCTATCAAACTGGTTAAACAGGACTTTCTATTTGTGAACCCATGTTGACTGTGCCTGAGGATTGCATTGTTCTTTAAATGCCTTTCAATAGCACCCAGTATGATCTTCTCCATAATTTTTCCAGGTGCTGAGGTTAGACTAACAGGTCTGTAGTTCCCTGGGTCTTCCCTCACGCCCTTCTTGTAAAGTGGAATAATGTTGGCTAGCTTCCAGTCAGCAGGGACCTCCCCAGACTCCCAAGACCTTTGGTAGATGATCGAGAGGGGTCCTGCCGTAACATCCACTAGCTCCTTCAGTACTCTGGGATCCATCCCATCAGGCCCCATGGACTTGTGAACATTCAGCTGATACAGCTGGTCCCTTACAATTTCAGTGTCCACAAATGGAAAGTCACAGGTATTGGTTTCTTGGGTTCGTCTGTTTCTTCCAAAGTCTCTCCCCATTACTGGGAGGATCGAGGAAAACGCTACCTGTGCTCCTGAATCTTTTAGCATTCTTCCCAGGGCCCTGAAATTTCTTTTGAACCACCTTGGACTTCTTGTTGCAACATCATTAGTACCCACATGAAATAGCCGGAGTGGGTAATAGTCCAAAGGCTGTACTAAGTTCTTCAGTCGTCTGGTGACATCCCTGATTCGGGCCCCAGGGAGGCAGCAAACTTCCCTGAAAAGAGGGTTGTCCTGGTTTCGGCTGGGATAGAGTTAATTTTCTTCCTAGTAGCTGGTATAGTGCTGTGTTTTGGATTTAGGATGAGAATAATGTTGATAACACGCTGCTGCTTTAGTTGTCGCTAAGTAGTGCTTACACTAGTCAAGTGTAATGTCAGCTTCTTATGCCCTGCCAGCAAGAAGCTGGGAGGGGGCACAGTCAGGACAGCTGACCCAAACTGGCCAAAGGGCTATTCCATACCACGTGACATCATGCTCAGTATATAAATTGGGGGGAGTTAGCCGGGGGGGTGACCACTGCTCGGGAACTGGCTGGGCATCGGTCGGCGGGTGGTGAGCAATTGCATTGTGCATCACTTATTTTGTATATTCTATTATTATTATTATTATAATCATAGAATCATTAATCATTAATCATTAAGGTTGGAAAAGACCTCTAAGATCATCGAGTCCAACCGTCAACCCAACACCACCATGCCCACTAAACCATGTCCCTAAGCGCCTCATCTACACGTCTTTTAAATACTTCCAGGGATGGTGACTCAACCACTTCCCTGGGCAGCCTGTTCCAATTATTATTATTATTATTATTATTATTATTATTATTATTATTATTATTATTATTATTTTCCCTTCCTTTTCTGTCCTATTAAACTGTCTTTATCTCAACCCATGAATTTTACTTTTTTTTTTCCCAATTCTCTCCCCCATCCCACTGGGGGTGGGGGGGGAGTGAGCAAATGGCTGTGTGGTCTTTAGCTGCCTGCCAGGTTAAACCACAACAAGGGTCCAATCTGCAAATCGATGCTTCCGTTCTGCTCAGGAGGGAGTCACCAATGACCATAACTTGCCATTGTTTCTTCTTGGCGCTGGTGTCAATGCAGGTCTTGTTGCGAGGGGTTGGTTGATCTGACTTTGGTGAGAGTGCTTGCATAGGTTCCTCCTCTTCTATCTCATTATGCGCTTCGTCTACCGTACCCAGGGCCTCATACCTATTCTGTAAAGGTAGCTGAGAGGGTAAGGAGGGGTTCCTCTTACAGCTCCGTACAGTAACCTGCTTCCACCTGTCCCTATCCCTTGTAACGCTGCCTTCCTCCTGGTACAGAACAGATCCTGGACCTACCTCCGTAGTGGCCACGCTGAGTTGGCTTCTGTGTATCAGAGATGGCAGAGCACAGCTCCATTGGTCAATCTCCTTCTCAGACTCTCGGATGCTCCTCAGTCTGCCCACCTCCTCCTGAAGCTGGGCCACCAGGCAGAGCAGTTCATCTACCTGGTCACACCTCCCACAGGCGTGCTTGCTATCACCCTCCATCTCCAGAAATATCCCTGCACACACCCTGCAGTCTGAAGCCTGTGAGGTCACATGCTTTGACAGGAGCTCTGTCTGTGTGGCTGCATTGGTTTTACCGGGTGCTAGAAGCTCAGGAGAAGCAGAGGACACGGCTTTTTGCCAGGTGGTCGCCATGCTGCTGCGCGCCTGCCCGCTGGGTAATATATACGCGTGTCTGTTGCAATCAGCTGGGCTGATTGCAATGGCAGGCAGGAACCCAAATTAAGGACTCAGAGGAAGGGAGCCCCTGTCCAGGCCCCTCCCAGAGTTGTCCGAGGAGAGCCTCAGCCCCAGTGTCCAGGTGTGAAACCCATCAAGATGAGTCAATGCTGGAACATGTTTTGGACTGAGGGGTGTTGCTGCCTTGGGGTATGGGACACATTATAGGATGCAGGGGAAGAGTATTTTGGGATTGCACAGGACTCATTATGGGATGTTTAGGGAAGGAACCAAAGGCTGGGAAAGGAAGGGATCTAGGTGATTTGGGGAGGAACAAGTGTGGGAAAATGGAGGGGTAAGGGGATAAAAAGGGCTGGTTGTGTGCAAATAGTTTGCTGGTTGGTACGCTTGTCTGGCTATGCCCTGCACCTGATCAACGCAGTTTGTCCTATCTTATTAAATTCCTTTCTAACTCTTTTCCTGGGTGAGGGACTCTCTGTTCGGTGTGCATGCATGTGTATAGGAGTGTGAGTGCCAGCACCTGGAGTCAGACCATGGCTCGGAGGGCCTCTTTGTGTGTGTGTGTGTGTGTGTGTGTTGCCAGCAACTAGAGAGACCAGAGTGAGTGAAACCAAGTCCCCCTGAAGTGGGACCAGGAGCCAGAGGTCCATGTGTCTGTGGTGCCAGTAACTGGAACAACTGTGGTGTGTGAGTGAGTGTGTGAGTATTAGCAAAGATCAAGCCGGACTAGCCTGTGAGTAGGTGAAGTGGCCTGAGAGTCAGGCGGGGGGTGGTGGTGAATGTGTCTAAAGGTAAGACCACCGGAGGAGCTGGCTATTAGAAGGACCAGGGGAGTTCCAGCCAGATGCTGGGAGGATGGGGGGGGTTGTGTGTCTCTATGGATGAAACCTGCTGGGGGGGGGGTGTCTCTAAGGGCGAGACCATGAGGGGGGTTGACTACCAGAGAATCAGGGGAGCCCCAGCCAGGTCTGTGCGTGTGTGCATATGTGTGCGAGATAGTCTGTACCAACAACTGGAGTAGGGCTGTGGCCTCGGGGGCTCATATATCTAGGTGGCAGCAACTGGGGACAGTGGGTTCCAAGGGGAGCTACTGGTCAGACTGAGTATCTGAGCCCAGCTGCTGGAAGGATCATGTATTGGGTGTAAGTGGCAAGGTTTTGGTAGCGGGGGCGGGCTGCAGGGGTGGCGTCTGTGAGAAGAGATAAGGGGCTGCCCTGTGCTGGGCACAGATGGTTCCAGCCAGCTCGGCAACAGATCCACTGCTGGCCAAAGCTGAGCCACTCAGTGAAGCTGGTGGTGCCTCTGTGAAAGCATATTTAAGAAAGGGCAAGAACGCTGGACAGGCAGTGAGGAGTGAGGAAAAAAAGTGTGAGAAACAACCCTGCAAACACTAGGGTCATAGAAAAAGTAGGGGGAGGAGGTACTCCAGGCACTGGAGCAGATGTTCCCTTGCAGCCCGTGGAAGAGACCACACCAGAGCAGATATTCACACTGCAGTCCATGGAGGACCCCACACTGGAGAAAATGGTTATTTCCTGAAGGAACTGTGGCCCATGGAGAATCCACGCTGGAGCAGATTTTTTCTTGAAGGACTGCAGCCCGTGGAGAGAACCCATGCTGGAGCAGGGGAAAAGTGTAAGGAGGAAGGAGCAGCAGAGAGGAACTGTTATGAACTGACACTAACCCCATTACCCCTGTGCTGCTTGGACAAGTTGAGCCTGGGAAAAAGGTGGGGTGAGGGGAAGGTGTTTTAGTTTTTGTCTTTGTTTCTCACTATCCTACTCTATTTTTAATTGGAAATAAATTAAATTAATCTTCCTCAAGTTGAGTCTGTTTTGCCTGTGACAGTAATTGGCAAGCGATCACCCTGTCTTTATCTCGACCCACAAGCTTTTTCATCTTATTTTCTCCCCCTGTCTTGTTTGAGGAGGGGGGGGTAAGAGAGTGACTGGGTGGGGGTCTGGCAGCCGCCCAAGGTCAACCCACCACAGTTCCACATTGTACATATGTGTGTGTATATATATAAAAATATTTTCTCACTAATAGAACTCCATCCTGAAGAAGTTACAATAGGAAGTCAGCAGGCTGCACAGCATCAGAGAGGATGAGAGAGAGAGACAGTGTCTTCTCAGAGACGCAACAGCTTCAAGAGCCCCAGACCCCAGGTGCGATGGAGACACAAGCAGTCTGTCCCTAGCAGAATGGTAAGTGCAACCTCTGGGGAAGGTGAAGAATGGAAGCTGGTGACTTTCGGCACCAAGAGGAAGGCTCCTGCTCCACCTAAGGGCTTACAACTATAAAATAGGTTCACTGTCCTCAAAGCTGAGGAGGAGCTGGATGTGCTTTCAAGCGAAGCATCTGGACCAACTGACCCTGAACCATGCAAGACCACGAGGAGGAAGTGGTGAGTGATAGTAATGGGCGACTCCCTGCTGTAGGAGACAGAGGCACCGATCTGCAGACCTGACCTATTGTCTAGAGAAGTTTGTTGCTTGTTGGGGGCCTGGATCCAGGACGTTGTGGAGAGACTGCTGAAGCTTGTCCAACCCTCTGACTATTACCCCCTGCTCTTCTACCGTGTGGGAAACAATGACAGTGCCAGGGGCAACCAGGAGAGCATCAAAAGTGACTATTGAGCTTTGGGGGTGATAGTCAGGGACATGGAGTCATAGAATCATAGAATCATAGAATGGTTTGGGTTGGAAGGGACCTCTAAAGGTCATCTAGTCCAACCCCCCTGCCGTGGGCAGGGACATCTTCAACTAGATCAGGTTGCTCAGAGCCCCGTCCAGCCTGACCTTGAATGTTTCCAGGGATGGGGCATCCACCACCTCTCTGGGCAACCTGTGCCAGTGTTTCACCACCCTCACAGTAAAGAATTTCTTCCTTATATCTAGTCTAAATCTCCCCCCCTTTAGTTTAAAGCCATTCCCCCTTGTCCTGTCGCAACAGGCCCTGCTAAAAAGTTTGCCGCCATCTTTCTTAGAAGCCCCCTTTAAGTACTGATAGGCTGCAATAAGGTCTTCCCGAAGCCTTCTCTTCTCTAGGCCGAACAACCCCAACTCTCTCAGCCTTTCCTCATAAGGAGAGGTGTTCCATCCCCCTGATCATTTTCGTGGCCCTCCTCTGGACCCGCTCCAACAGGTCCGTGTCTTATGCTGAGGGCTCCAGAGCTGGACACAGTACTCCAGGTGGGGTCTCACCAGAGCAGAGGAGAGGGGCAGAATCACCTCCCTCGACCTGCTGGCCACGCTTCTTTTGATGCAGCCCAGGATACGATTGGCCTTCTGGGCTGCGAGCGCACATCGTCGGCTCATGTCCAGCTTTTCATCCACCAGTACCCCCAAGTCCTTCTCGGCAGGGCTGCTCTCAATCCCTTCATCCCCCAGCCTGTGTTGAGACTGGGGGTTGCCCCGACCCAGGGGCAGGACCTTGCACTTGGCCTTGTTAAACCTCATGAGGTTCACATGGGCCCACTTCTCGAGCTTGTCCAGGTCCCTCTGGATGGCATCTCGTCCCTCTGGCGTGTCGACCGCACCACTCAGCTTGGTGTCATCTGCAAACTTGCTGAGGGTGCACTCGATCCCACTGTCTATGGCATTGATGAAGATATTAAACAGTACCCGTCCCAATACGGACCCCTGCGGGACGCCACTCATCACCAATCTCCATCTGGACATTGAGCCGTTGACCACTACCCTCTGGATGCGACCATCTAACCAATTCCTCACCCACCGGACAGTCCACCCATCAAATCCATACCTCTCCAGTTTAGAGAGAAGGATGTTGTCGGGGACCGTGTCAAAGGCCTTACAGAGGTCCAGATAGACGACATCTGTAGCCCTTCCCGTGTCCACTGATGTAGTCACTCCATCATAGAAGGCCACTAGGTTAGTCAGGCAGGACTTGCCCTTGGTGAAGCCGCGCTGGCTGTCTCGAATCACCTCCCTGTCCTCCATGTGCCTTAGCATAGCTTCCAGGAGGATCTGTTCCGTGATCTTCCCAGGCACAGACGTGAGACTGACTGGCCTGTAGCTCCCCTGGGTCTTCCTTTTTTCCCTTCTTCAAAATGGGGGTTATGTTTCCCCTTTTCCAGTCAGTGGGAACTTCACCGGACTGCCACGACTTCTCAAATACGATGGATAGTGGCTTAGCAACTTCATCCGCCAGTTCCTTCAGGACCCGCGCATGGATCTCATCGGGTCCCATGGACTTGTGCACCTTCACGTGCCTTAGATGGTCTTGAACCTGATGTTCTCCCACAGTGGGCAGCTCTTCATTTTCCCAGTCCCTGCCTTTGCCTTCTGCGGCTTGGGCAGTGAGGCTCGAGCACTTGCTGGTGAAGACCGAGGCAAAAAAGTCATTGAGTACCTCTGCCTTCTCCGTGTCCCGGGTAACCAGGTCTCCCGTTTCCTTCCGGAGAGGGCCCACATTTTCTCTCGTCTTCCTTTTACCCCCGACGTACCTATAGAATCTTTTCTTGTTGCCCTTGACGTCCCTGGCCAGATTTAATTCTATCAGGGCTTTAGCTTTCCTAACTAACTAACTTCCTAGCTTTTTAGAGTCCCAGGTGGTATTCTCCTCAATCCTGTCGGTGAGGGGAAAGGGTGTAAGGAGGAGGGCACTGATACAGCATGTCAACAATTGGTTGTGGAGCTTGTGTAAGCAACAGGCTTTTGGTTTCTATGACCATGGGACCCTGTTTGAGGATGAACGTGTGCTTGGGAGATATGGGCTCCACCTCACCAAGTGGGGAAAAAGTATCTTTGCCAGTATGATGGCTGACGCAGTAAGGAGAGCTTTAAACTGGGAACGACAGGTGAGGGAGTTACCAGCAGCCCTGTACGGGAGTGATAGACAGGGTTGACGAGCAAAATGCCTGGAGTGATATGACTGAAAGGGAATGCAAAATCAACAAAATAGGGCTTAAACGGCGTTACCTCCAACATTTGCATGTAAGCAAGGAAGTGCCTACAAGGCACCATTATGGTAAAAAAAACCCCAACAGATTCTTTCTGGGAAATCAGCATGCTGGGGTGCCTCTCTGAAGTGCATGTACACTAATGCACATAGCATAGGGAATAAACATGAGGAATTAGAGCTCTGCATGCAGGTGCAGGGCTATGATCTTGTTGGGATCACAGAGACGTGGTGGGATAGCTCCCATGACTGGAGTGTTGCAATGGAAGGATACAGTACTTTTAGGAAAGACAGGCCAGGAAGACGAGGAGGAGGAGTTGCCCTTTATGTGAGAGAGCAGCTGGAATGCATGGAGCTCTGCCTGGGGATGGATGAGGAGACAGCTGAGAGATTATGGGTAAGGATGAAAGACAAGACAGGTAAGGGTGGCATTGTAGTGGTTGCCTGCTATAGGCCCCCTGATCAGGAAGAACAAGCGAATGAGGCCCTCTACAGACAACTAGGAGCTGCCTCACGTTCGTAGGCCCTGGTCTTCATGGGAGACTCTAACCACCCCAATATCTGCTGGAGGAACAACACAGCAGGGCATAAGCAATCCACGAGATACCTGAAGAGCATCGACGACAACTTCCTGATCCAAGCGACAAAGGAGTGACCGAGGAGAGGTGCTCTGCTGGACCTCATACTCACAAACAAGGAAGGGCTCGTTGGAGATGAGAAGGTCAAAGGCAGCCTTGGCTACAATGACCACGAGATGGTAGAGTTCAGGATCCTGAGGGGAGGGAGCAGGGCAAAAAGCCAGATCACAACCCTGGATGTCAGGAGAGCAGACTTTGGCCTCTTCAGGTACTGGCTTGGTAGAGTCCCATGGGATAAGGCCCCAGAGGGAAGAGGGGCCCAAGAAAGCTGGTTAATGTTCAAGGATCACCTCCTCCAAGCTCAAGAGCAGTCCATCCCAACAAGCAGGAAGTCAGGCAAAAAGCAACTGAAGGAGTTAGGTCTTTTCTTGCTGGAGAAGAGTAGGCTCGGGGGGGACGACCTCATCACAGTATTCCAGTACTTAAAGGGTGGCTACGAAGAGGACGGAGGGTCTCTCTTCACAAGGAGTCACATGGAGAAGACAAGGGGCAACTGGCACAAGTTGCACCAGGAGAGGTTTCATCTTGACATAAGAAGGAAATTTTTACAGTGAGAACCACTGGAATCACTGGAACAACCTCCCCAGGGTTGTGGTAGAGTCCCCATCACCAGAGGTTTTCAAGACGTGATTGGACAGGATGCTAGATAATCTCATCTAGGCTCCCTTTCCCATGATCTGTTGGACCAGATGATCTTTCGAGGTCCCTTCCAACCTGGGCTATTCTATGATTCTATGATTGAAAAATGCCAGGAGGCCTGCGTGGACGAACAAGGAGCTCCTGGCAGAACTCACACATAAAAAAGGAAGTATACAGAGGGTGGAAGCAGGGACAGGTAACCTGGGAGGAATACAGAGATGTTTTCCAGGCATGCAGAGATACAGTGAGGAAAGCCAAAGCCTACCTGGAATTGAATCTGGCAAGGGATGTTGAAGACAACAAGAATGGCTTCTATAAGTACACAGGTGACAAAAGGAAGGCTAGGGAAAATGTGGGCCTGCTGCTGAATGGGGCAGGGGCCTTGGTGACACAGGACATGGAAAAGGCTGAGGTACTGAATGCCTTCTTTGCCTCAGTCTTTACTAGCAAGATCAGCCTTCAGGAATCCCAGGTCCCAGAGACCAGGGGGAAAGTCTGGAGCAAGGAAGACTTAGCCTTGGTGGAAGAGGATCAGGTCAGGGAATACTTAAGCATACATAAGTCCATGGGCCCTGATGAGATGCACCCTTGAGTACTCAGGGAGTTGGCTGATGTCATTGCAAGGCCACTGTCAATAATCTTTGAACAATGACGGCAATTGGGAGAAGTGCCCGAGGACTGGAGGAAAGCAAATGTCACTCCTATCTTCAAGAAGGGCAAGAAGGAGGACCGGGGAACTACAGGCCGGTCAGCATCACCTCCGTCCCTGGGAAGGTGATGGAACAGCTAATCCTGGAAACCATCTCTAGGCACATGAAGGACATCAGAAGTTGTCAGCAAGGATTCACCAAGGGGAAGTCAGTCATGCTTGACCAACTTGATAACCTTCTATGATGAAACGACTGGCCTGGTAGATGAGGGGAGAGCAGTGGATATTGTCTACCTCGACTCCAGTAAAAGGCCTTCGACACTGTCTTCCAGAAGATCCTCATAGAGAAGCTGTTGAAATTTGGGCTGGATGTGCAGACAACTGGCTGAACAGCTGGGCCCAGAGGGTAGTGATCAGTGGCACGAAGTCTAGTTGGAGGCCAGTAACTAGCAGTGTACCCAAGCGGTCAATACTGGGTCCGATCCTGTTCAACACCTTCATTAATGATCTGGACGATGGGGCAGAGCGTACCCTCAGCAAGTTCACAGATGATGGTGGCTAATACGCCAGAGGGTCGTGTTGCCATCCAGAGGGACCTCGACGGGCTGGAGAAGTGGGCTGACAGGAACCTCATGCAGTTCAACAAGGGGAAGTGCCAAGTCCTGCACTTGGGGAGGAACAACCAGTATATGCTGGGGGCTGCCCAGCTGGAAAGCAGTTCTACACAAAAAAGCCCTGGGGTTTCTGGTGGACACCAAGTTGAACATGAGCCAGCAGTGTGCCCTCATGGCAAAGGTGGCTAATGGTATCCTGGGCTGCATTAGACAAAGTGTTGCCAGCAGGTTGAGGGAGGTGATCCTTCCCTTCTACTCAGCACTGGTGAGGCCACACCTGGAGTCCTGTGTACAGTTCTGGGCTCAGGCCTGTGCTATGCTGTGCCATGCTGCACTATGGTGCACATACAGCATGGCCTTCAGGCCTGTGTTATGCTGCACAAATCCCTTGGCCGCAGGATAAACTCAGCCAGCCCATTGTAACAGAGGATCCTGCAGGCAGCTCCCAGTTGGTACTGGTGATTATGTCACTTGCGTGGCTTTGCCTTTATCTACAAGCACAGCAAGAAGTTCTTATGTGAACATCCTTTCTCTTTGACAGTAGAAATTATAAATAGAGTTGTTTCCTTGTAAGAAAATCCTATAATGGCTTGAAAGACCAAAAGGGGATAATCTCGGCTATGGACGGGGTCTGCATGGCATGCTGCACGTGGGTTGGAGTCCTGTTCAATGATACACCACTCAGGGTTCCCAGCATCTAAAGGGATGCTATTCTCTCCTTATAGTGTTAGATAAATAGCATTTTAAATGATACCTTACAGAGTCTAAGTGCCTTTCTTACTGGGATCATAACGGACCAGAACCTCCCAGTGCAAAACAGGGCCACTAAGATGATTAAGGGACTGGAGCACCTCTCCTATGAGGAAAGGCTGAGAGAGCTGGGACTGTTTAGCCTAGAGAAGAGAAGGCTCAGGGGGGATCTCATCAATCTCAGTCTTGATATTTTATGACCTCGGGCTCTTCCATCCCATCAATATAGAGGCAATAGATCTTGGCTCTAAGAAGTCCATGATGCCACCGTACATTCCCCACTACTACAACATTAAAAAAACCCACCTTTGCATCATCTCTTGGCTTAGTAAAAGCTCCATGAAAACATGTACAGATCTGATATATGGGTTTCTTTCAAGTCCCCCCCCTCCTTTTTTAGAATATTATTTACTACAAAACCTACCAAAACCAGTGACAATACTTAGATTTCTGGTGTGCCAAGATCACTTGTTATGATAGTATCATACTAATGATGCCTCATTGTTCCCCACTCTCTTTCCTATATGGGGACTGTAAGCTGTTTGGGAACTAAGACTATATTTTTCTCTTCTGTTTTTATACAGTACCTGTATCAATGGAAGTGCTACAGTAATATAAATAACAATAAATGAAGATTGTAGTTCTGTATCACCAACTGTACTGTACATATCATAATACTAGATCTGACTTGGTCTTTTTTTATCCTTCAGATCCCACTGTGCTCTGCTGAGATATATAACAATATCCATATTATATACTAAGCCGAGGCACCTGTAGCAATCTAATCGCGGTCCTCTGTCCTTCTCTTTACTGATGCAGCCCACCCTGAGCTTTCTGCTGTTATCACCAGGACCTCCAGTCCTGAGATAACTAATTTAAAGCTATCACAGATAATTGTACATTATGGTAGACTGCAGCAGACATAGCTACGGCAGCTGTTCTAGAGGGAAAAAGCCATTGTTGCCCAGAGTGACTAAAATTACAGAAATCATATCTGACGAGGATGAGGCTATGAAGTTTGGATCCGGATCATGCCTTCCCAGTTCACAAGTGCTTGGACTGAGGGTTCATACTGATGCAATATATAGTGACTGCAAAACTGCAAGGTTGTGCTGGTTTTGGCTGGGATAGACTTAATTTTCTTCATAGTAGCTAGTATGGGGCTATGTTTTGGATTTGTGATTAAAACAGTGTTGATAACACAGGGATGCTTTTGTTATTGCTGAGCAGTGCTCACACAGGGTCAAGGCCTTTTCTGCTTCTCACGCCACCCCACCAGCGAGTAGGCTGGGGGTGCACAAGAAGTTGGGAGGGGACACAGGTGGGACAGCTGACCCCACCTGACCAAAGGGATATTCTATACCGTATGATGTCATGCTCAGCAATAAAACTAGGGGGGAGGTTGGCGGGGGGGCCACTGCTCCGGGACTGGTTGGGCATCGGTCGGCAAGTGGTGAGCAATTGTTTTCATTTGCATCACCTGTCTTTCTTGGGTTTTATTTTTCTCTCTCTTTGTTATGTTTTTTTCTTACAATTTATTATTGTTGTTGTTGTTGTTATTTAATTATTAAACTGTCTTTATCTCAACCCACGAGTTTTCTCACTTTTACCCTTCCAATTCTCTCCCCTATCCCACTGTGAGGGGAGTGAGCGAGCGGCTGTGTGGTGCTCAGTTGCCGGCTGAGGTTAAACCACGACAAAGGTTCAGACTCAGACTTCAACAAAGTCTAGCATTTGGGACTAGCATTTTGGTAAGGGCCCACTTTTAGTGATAAGCAGAGAGAAGTGCTTGCAACTCTTAAACTAAAGGGTTAAGTTTGGGGGTTGTTTTTTTTGTCTTTTAAAATCTAAGGCAAAGAATCATTAGCACTGCCAGAGAAGCCACACTGAAAACAGCATTTGGTCATCAGTTTAAAAATGTGGGACGCAGAGAAACCCTATACTCCTCAAAGTAAATGCCTCTTGCGTTTCCACTTGGTTCTTTCTTTGGTAAAGTTCCAAACCCAGTAGTTGCCGCGTGCTGAGAGGAGTTCGAGGTTTGTGATGTCCCCCGGGGGTGTCTGAGGGGGGGGTTTCTGGGCCCCCGGCACCCTTGGGCTGTGTGTGTGGGAGGGACCGTCCGGCAGGCGGCAGGTCTCACGAGAGGGGCGGGCGAGAGTTGGGCGGTGCCGGCTGTCCCCGCGACCAGTTCAAACCGTGGGAAGCCGCATATAACCGGCCCCTAGGGAGCGCCAGCGGCCAGGATTGGCAAACAGGGAGTGGCGTCAGCAGTTTGTGCGGCAGTTCGTGCGGGAACGGCTGCACACTCTGCCAGTTAGTGGGCTGCTGCCTGCTCTACTCACCAGCAGGCTTAGGCTGCAGCCCCAACGGTCACCCCAACTAACTGGTGGCTGTGCAAGCCTACCCAGAAGCTTGAGGTCTCCAGGGAATTAGAATTAGAAGGATTACCTCTTTCAAAAGAATTACCATTTTATAAGTGGGCTATTTTTCTGAGAAATATAAGGAGACTGTGACCTGCTGAAAGAAAATGATGTCCACCTGCCACAACTGCAAGGCTGAGGCTAAAACTCAAACAGAAGCACTACAGCTTACCTATGCTCATGTCTCCACCCAAACAGACCTCCCAAGGACTGAAATAGCTGTCCAGACCTTACGTTGCATGGAGCTCCAGCACCTGGAAGTCCCCCTAGCACCTGAAGGCAGCGGTGGATGTCATAGCTGCAAGTGTGCTCAGCTGGAAGAACTCCTTTCCACTGACTGGAAAAAGGGAAACATTGCACCCATTTTTAAAAAGGGTAGAATGGAGGTCCCTGGGAACTACCAACCTGTCAACCTCACCTCTGTGCCTGGGAAGATCATGGAACAGATCCTCCTGGAAGCTATGCTAAGGCACATGGAGGACAGGGAGGTGATTTGAGAGAGCCAGCATGGCTTCACCAACGGCAAGTCTTGCCTGACTAACCTAGTGGCCTTCTACGATGGAGTGACTGCATCGATGGACAAGGGAAGAGCTACGGATGTCATCTACCTGGACTTCTGTAATGCCTTTGATATAGTCCCCCACAACGTTCTTGCCTCTGAATTGGAGAGAGATGAATTTGAGGGATAGACTGTTAGATGGATAAGGAACTGGCTGGATGGCCGCATCCAAAGAGTTACAGTCAACAGCTCAATGTCCAAGTGGAAACCAGTAACGAGTGGTGTCCCTCAAGGGTCTGTACTAGGACCAATACTATTTGATATCTTCATCAATGACACAGACAGTGGGATCGAGTGCACCCTCAGCAAGTTTGCAGATGACACCAAGCTGAATGGTGCGGTTGACACGCCTGAGGGATGGGATGCCATCCAGAGGGACCTGGACGCTATCCAGAGGGACCTGGACAAGCTCGAGAAGTGGGCCCATGTGAACCTCATGAACTTCAACAAGGCCAAGTGCAAGGTCCTGCACCTGGGTCGGGGTAATCCCCGGTCTCAACACAGGCTGGGGGATGAAGGGATTGAGAGCAGCCCTGCCGAGAAGGACTTGGGGGTACTGGTGGATGAAAAGATGGACATGAGCCGACGATGTGCGCTCGCAGCCCAGAAGGCCAATCGTATCCTGGGCTGCATCAAAAGAAGCGTGGCCAGCAGGTTGAGGGAGGTGATTCTGCCCCTCTCCTCTGCTCTGGTGAGACCCCACCTGGAGTACTGCGTCCAGCTCTGGAGTCCTCAGCATAAGAAAGACATGGACCTGTTAGAGCTGGTCCAGAGGAGGGCCACAAAAATGATCAGGGGGATGGAACACCTCTCCTTATGAGGAAAGGCTGAGAGAGTTGGGGTTGTTCAGCCTGGAGAAGAGAAGGCTCCGGGGAGACCTTATTGCGGCCTTTCAATACTTAAAGGGGGCTTCTAAGAAAGATGAAGAGAGACTTTTTCATAGGGCCTGTTGCGACAGGACAAGGGCTAATGTTTTTAAACTAAAAGAGGTTAGATTCAGACTAGATACAAGGAAGAAATTCTTTACTGTGAGGGTGGTGAAACACTGGCACAGGTTGCCCAGAGAGGTGGTAGATGCCCCATCCCTGGAAACATTTAAGGTCAAGTTGGACGGAGCTCTGAGCAACCTGATCTAGTTGAAGATGTCCCTGCCCACGGCAGGGGGGTTGGACTAGATGACCTTTAGAGGTCCCTTCCAACCCAAACCATTCTATGATTCTCTAAAAAGGTGACAAGGTCAATAGCCCAGCTGAAGTGCCTCTATACCAATGCATGCACCATGGGTAACAAACAGGAGGAGCTGGAAGCCACTGTGCAGCTAGAAAGCTACGATCTAATTGCTATCACTGAAACGTGGTGGGATGAATCACATGACTGGAGCGTTGCAATTGATGGCTGTAACCTGTTCAGGAGGAACAGGCAAGGAAGGAGGGGCGGGGGGGTTGCCCTCTATGTAAAAAAAATGGATTGATTGCACAGAGCTGTCTTTGAAAAACAGCAGTGCATAGGTCAAGAGCTTATGAGTGAAAATTAGAGACCAAGCCAACAAAGAAAACCTCATGGCTGGTGTTTACTACAGGTTGCCCAGTCAAGGGGAGGATGTTGACAAAGTATTCTTATTTAAACTACAGGAAGCATCACGCTTGCAGGCTCTGATCCTGCTGGGGGACTTCAATCACCCTGACATGTGCTGGAAAAGCAGCACAGCAAGCTGTAAGCAGTACAGGAGACTCTTGGAGTGCGTTGAGGATAAATTCTTAATCCAGGTGATAGACAGCCCAACCAGAGGAGAAGCGTTACTGGACCTGTTGCTTACAAACACAGATGAACTAATTGGAGAGGTCAAGACTGGTGGCAGTCTGGGCCGCAGTGATCATGCCCTTATGGAATTCACAGTCTCAAGACGTGTGGGCCAGGCGATAAGTAAAGTCAAGACCCTGAATTTTAGGAGAGTGAACTTCCAGTTGTTTAAGGAATTAGTGGATGGGACCCCCTGGGAAGCTGCCCTCAGGGATAAAGGAACTGAACAGAGCTGGCAGCTCTTTAAGGACATTTTTCTTAGAGCATAAGAGCTCTCAACTACCATGTGAATGAAATCGGGCAAGGAAGGCAGGAGACCAGCAAGGCTGGGGAAGGACCTCCTGGTCAAACTACAGCGTAAGAAGGAAATGCACAGGCAGTGAAACAAGGGACATGTATCCTGGGAAGAATATAGGGACGCTGCCCGGATGAGTAGGGATGGGATTAGGAAAGCTAAGGCACAGTTGGAGCTGAATTTGGCAAGGGATGCGAAGAATAATAAGAAGGGCTTCTACAGGTACGTTGGTCAGAAAGGAAGACAAAGAAAATGTACATCCCCTTGCTAAATACGACAGGAGAACTGTTGACAACCAACACGGAGAAGGCTGAGGTACTCAACAATCTTTTTGCCTCAGTTTTCAGTGGTAATCTCTCTGAAGTCCCTGAACCTCAAGGCAGGGACTGGGGGAATGAAGTCCCTCCCATCATAGAAGATCAGGTTCAAGACCACCTGAGGAACCTGGACATACACAAGTCCATGGGACCCGATGAGATGCATCCCAGGGTCCTGAGGGAATTGGCTGATGTAGTTGCCAAGCCACTCTCCATCATATCTGAAAAGTCATGGCACTCAGGCAAAGTCCCCAGTGACTGGAGAAAAGGGAAACATCCCACCCATTTTTCAAAAGGGTAATAAGGAGGACACTGGGAAATACCGACCAGTCAGCCTCACTTCCGTGTCCAGTAAGCTCATGGAACAGATCCTTCTGGAAGTTATGCTGAAGCCATATGGAAGACAGGGAGGTGATTAGAGACAGCAAACATGGCTTCAGCAAGGGCAAATCATGCCTGACTAGTCTAGCGGCCTTCTACGATGGAGTGACTGCATCGGTGGACAAGGGAAGAGCTACGGATGTCATCTACCTGGACTTCTGTAACGCCTTTGATATGGTCCCCCACAACGTTATTACCTCTAAATTGGAGAGATATGGGTTTGATGAATGGACTGTTAGATGGATAAGGAATTGCTGGATGTCTGCGTCCAAAGAGTTACAGTCAACAGCTCAATGTCCAAGTGGAAACCAGTAACAAGTGGTGTCCCTCAAGGGTCTGTACTGGGACCAATAATATTTAATACCTTCATCAATGACACAGACAGTGGGATCGAGTGCACCCTCAGCAAGTTTGCAGATGACACCAAGCTGAGTGGTGCAGCTGATTCACTAGAAGGACCTTGACAGGCTTGAGAAGTGGGCCCATGCGAACCTCATGAAGTTCAACAAGGCCAAGTGCAAGGTCCTGCACCTGGATTGGGGGAACCCCCGGTATCAATACAGGCTGGGGGATGAAGGGATTGAGAGCAGCCCTGCCGAGAAGGACTTGGGGGTACTGGTGGATGAAAAATTAGAGTGCATGGAGCTCTGCCTGGGGATGGATGAGGAGCCGACCGAGAGCTTATGGGTCAGGATTAAAGGGAAGGCAGGGACAGGTGACATTACGGTGGGGGTCTGCTACAGGCCACCTGACCAGGAAGACCGAGTGGATGAGGCCCTCTATAGACAGATGGGAGCAGCCTCACGCTCACAAGCCCTAGTCCTCATGGGGGACTTCAACCACCCCGACATCTGTTGGAGGGACAACACGGTAGGGCATAAGCAATCCGGGAGGTTCCTGGAATGCATCGATGATAACTTCCTTCTCCAGGTGGTAGAGGAGCCAACGACGAGAGGTGCTATGCTGGACCTTGTTCTCACCAACAAGGAGGGGCTGGTGGGGAATGTGAAGCTCAAGGACAGCCTGGGCTGCAGTGACCACGAAATGGTGGAGTTCAAGATCCTTAGGGCACCAAGGAGGGCGCACAGCAAGCTCACTACCCTGGACTTCAGAAGAGCAGACTTTGGTCTCTGCAGGGATCTGCTTGATAGAGTGCCACGGGACAAAGCCCTGGAGGGAAGAGGGGCCCAAGAAAGCTGGGTAATACTCAAGGATCACCTCCTTCAAGCTCAGGAGCGATGCATCCCAACAAAGAGGAAGTCAGGCAAAAACACCAGGAGGCCTGCGTGGATGAACAAGGAGCTCCTGGAAAAACTCAAACACAAAAAGGAAGCCTACAGAGGGTGGAAGCAAGGACAGGCAGCCTGGCAGGAATACAGAGAAATTGTCCGAGCAGCCAGGGATCAGGTTAGGAAAGTTAAAGCCCTGATAGAATTAAATCTGGCCAGGGACGTCAAGGGCAACAAGAAAAGATTCTATAGGTACGTCGGGGGTAAAAGGAAGACGAGAGAAAATGTGGGCCCTCTCTGGAAGGAAACGGGAGACCTGGTTACCCGGGACACGGAGAAGGCAGAGGTACTCAATGACTTCTTTTCCTCGGTCTTCACCGGCAAGTGCCCGAGCCTCATCGCCCAAGCCGCAGAAGGCAAAGGCAGGGACTGGGAAAATGAAGAGCTGCCCACTGTGGGAGAAGATCAGGTTTGAGACCATCTAAGGCACGTGAAGGTGCACAAGTCCATGGGACCCGATGAGATCCATGCGCGGGTCCTGAAGGAACTGGCGGATGAAGTTGCTAAGCCACTATCCATCGTATTTGAGAAGTCGTGGCAGTCCGGTGAAGTTCCCACTGACTGGAAAAGGGGAAACATAACCCCCATTTTGAAGAAGGGAAAAAAGGAAGACCCGGGGAGCTACAGGCCAGTCAGTCTCACGTCTGTGCCTGGGAAGATCACGGAACAGATCCTCCTGGAAGCTATGCTAAGGCACATGGAGGACAGGGAGGTGATTCGAGACAGCCAGCGCGGCTTCACCAAGGGCAAGTCCTGCCTGACTAACCTAGTGGCCTTCTATGATGGAGTGACTACATCAGTGGACACGGGAAGGGCTACAGATGTCGTCTATCTGGACCTCTGTAAGGCCTTTGACACGGTCCCCGACAACATCCTTCTCTCTAAACTGGAGAGGTATGGATTTGATGGGTGGACTGTCCGGTGGGTGAGGAATTGGTTAGATGGTCGCATCCAGAGGGTAGTGGTCAACGGCTCAATGTCCAGATGGAGATTGGTGATGAGTGGCGTCCCGCAGGGGTCCGTATTGGGACGGGTACTGTTTAATATCTTCATCAATGCCATAGACAGTGGGATCGAGTGCACCCTCAGCAAGTTTGCAGATGACACCAAGCTGAGTGGTGCGGTCGACACGCCAGAGGGACGAGATGCCATCCAGAGGGACCTGGACAAGCTCGAGAAGTGGGCCCGTGTGAACCTCATGAGGTTTAACAAGGCCAAGTGCAAGGTCCTGCCCCTGGGTCGGGGCAACCCCCAGTCTCAACACAGGCTGGGGGATGAAGGGATTGAGAGCAGCCCTGCCGAGAAGGACTTGGGGGTACTGGTGGATGAAAAGCTGGACATGAGCCGACGATGTGCGCTCGCAGCCCAGAAGGCCAATCGTATCCTGGGCTGCATCAAAAGAAGCGTGGCCAGCAGGTTGAGGGAGGTGATTCTGCCCCTCTCCTCTGCTCTGGTGAGACCCCACCTGGAGTACTGTGTCCAGCTCTGGAGCCCTCAGCATAAGACACGGACCTGTTGGAGCGGGTCCAGAGGAGGGCCACGAAAATGATCAGGGGGATGGAACACCTCTCCTTATGAGGAAAGGCTGAGAGAGTTGGGGTTGTTCGGCCTAGAGAAGAGAAGGCTCTGGGGAGACCTTATTGCGGCCTTTCAATACTTAAAGGGGGCTTCTAAGAAAGATGAAGAGAGACTTTTTCATAGGGCCTGTTGCGACAGGACAAGGGGGAATGGCTTTAAACTAAAGGGGGGGAGATTTAGACTAGATATAAGGAAGAAATTCTTTACTGTGAGGGTGGTGAAACACTGGCACAGGTTGCCCAGAGAGGTGGTGGATGCCCCATCCCTGGAAACATTCAAGGTCAGGCTGGACGGGGCTCTGAGCAACCTGATCTAGTTGAAGATGTCCCTGCCCACGGCAGGGGGGTTGGACTAGATGACCTTTAGAGGTCCCTTCCAACCCAAACTATTCTATGATTCTATGATTCTATGATTCTGTGATTCTGTGATCCTGCTCAGCCAGAGGGGAGAGCAGCATGAGGCCGTTGGTGCTCTCTGTGTTCGTATGAGTGCTCTGTGTGTGTTTGTCTGTGATCTATGTGGCCAGCCGTGTATATATGCGATGTATATATCTGCCCTGTGTGCGTGTGACTACTGGGAATACATCTTCAGCTTCACTAATGGTTGGACCTGGGCCATGGAGCTGCAGCAGCCTTGCCTCTCTCGGACTGCTGGACCTCGCTTAATGTTTTTCCACTAACAGTTTGCAATTGAATAGTCTTTTAGTTGATCTCAAATAGCTTTAAAAAGAATAACAAATCCTTATAATATAACAGCAAAGTGGGCAGTTATTATTCATTATAAAAACTTGGAACAAATACAGACCTAAAGTTATTTGTCTAAAGTCACTGCTTCATCAGAGAACAGGAATGGAAAACCACAGCCCCTAAGTTCAGTCTGTGTGAACTATAATCCCTCACAGCATAGTCTGTCTCCAGACAAGAAACCTCTTTATTATACAGGACTACACAAACATTGCCTAGTCAAAGTTCATCCTAATCATTTGCCATAATCACTGCAGTCTGTTTCAGCAGCGCTCAGGTTCAGCCCCTCAGTTATGAAATCTTTTCCAAATGTTCAAAATATAAAAGGTACATTCAAACCTTGGTCAGAGCCATAAACAAGATGTTTCACTTAATAAATGTTAACCCAAACCAGATATATGTTTTCATTTTCTAGAATTAACAAACTTGTTAACAATATTTGCATGTATAATTCCTAACATTTTCACTTACAAACTCTTCATTTGGAAAGGATGAATGTTGATACAAAACAACAATAATTGCCTACTAACCTTTGCCAGGTCCACCAAAGTGTTGGCTTGATCGTTCAGTTTCCTTTGTTCCATTTTTACACTTCTTAATCTAAAAAGTAGAATTTTAAGTCAGATTTTTATGTGTGCGTGTGTGTACCAGTGTGGTCATCTAAGGACTTCTAAAAAGCATGCATAAAACTTACAAGAACAGATAACTGCATGGACAATGCCTCAAGTACTTTGTATAAAGTCAGAATTGTTCATGTGTCTGGTACAATGAGAAGCATGCCTCTTCAACACCGCAAAAGAAAAAGAGCAAGGAAATGTCATGTCCTTGAGACTACTGATTGCCATGGGTAAAGTTGCATTCAAAAAGGGAGATAACAATTTATCCAGACTATATGAAAGAAAGCCAAAACATTCCTCAAAGCCTCAGTATCATTACAAGTAGATATAGGAAGAAACATAGAACAAATGCTTTTTTGTCGTTACTGTTGTAGCAATCAAGAATCTTCCCATGCCTACATGACTAGATACAGGTATTAGCTCTGTTCTGTCAGAAATGGATTAGATTAGCAGGTGTCTTAACCTGATGGAAATACAGTGATAAGTGAGTTTCTCATTACTTTAAATAGAACTTCCATCTGACCGGCAGCTAAATAACCAACATACTTGCCAATACATTTAATTTTCTTACTGCTCTGAACATTTGTGAATTTAAATATGGTTACATTTTAAACTTACATTAGACATACCTTTCCAATGCACTATTTAAACTAGACTGCTGTAAAAATTATGAAAGAAGAATCAAGGGTATATTTTCTCTTTAATGCTTAGCTAACTGCGTTATTATTAATTAGTGATGCATATACTCTGAAAGATATGTAATTGACCTTTCCTATGTGTTCCCTGAATCAAACTCCATGTTTTTCAGATTAACTACTAAATGAGTGGTTTTTATATGTGATTTTCAAAAATAAGCAATTTATCTCTTAAGTATAAGTGGGTTTTTTTAATGTTTCCTAAAGTAGAATTACTTGGACTTTCAATGATTTTTCTGATAGATGTTCTAAGCAAGAAATAGCATTTTTCAAAAGCAACAAATCAATTTATAAAACGTATGATAGATGCCATGCAGTCTACTAGTAGCTCAACAGGCAATCAAGCTATCCATTTGGTTAACTATCAAATGAAAATAAGGTTGGCAGCATTTTGTGGCACATAGGTTGCTAACACATACTCTGCCTAGTTCTCATTTATCGTCTTAGCTATATATATCTTATAAAGACTGCACAAAAGCATATAAAACTGTTCTTGTAAAACAAAAACTAAAACTCTGGCAATGGCACAGAAGAGCTCCATGCCACTGCCAGCCTGGATAGTACAGCCACAGCAGTTGCAAAGGAGGTATTCTTTTTCACTTCAAGGCTTTGTATGCCTCAAAGTGCTCCAACTGAACCCTAATGTGAAAAATCATTTTGCCTTCTCTGAATTTTGATAATGGGGGATGAAATTCTGACCCTATTTAAATTAATGACAAAACTTCCAAGGCCTTCAGTGGAATCAGGATTATTTCCTTAAACTCCTGGAAGCCAACCAATCTGTTCATCTCAAATAGCTTGATGTTTCCAAGATGCCTATAAATTATTTTAACCTGAATGCAGAATTGGAGGGAAAGAGTCCTATTCAGGGACATTTATTTTTCTAAACTAAATTGGGGAAAATGTATACAAATTACCACTTAAATTCTGAGAAGCAGATGAAGGCTGCTAAGTTCAACAATGTATCAAGTTGGGGTTTTTTTTACGTTTTTTTAAAATAAAAGCCTTTGGGGAGATACTCCAAAATTAGAAGTTTGTGTCAGATATTTAGTTACCATACATTTTCCTTTCACATCTAGGCTAACCTCCATGAAAAAGAATGCTGTGAAATATTTTTCTTAATATGTGGGAATAACTCTGTTAAGGTAGAAATCAATTGTTCATATAAAATTGAAATTCCAGCAGCTTGTTACTGGAATGTCATATACTCTTCTTCCCCTGGAGGCTTCCTTCAGAGCACAATGTAAATGCAATTTATAGAAATAGTGCTTTCAGAGGCTACAAGCTGGAGGTATTCTAAAGCAAATATTATGGAGGAGTCTCCAAAGTAATGAGTTATATCATTACTGCCCCAGAACAAAATATTTACTCAGAGATAAGCATGTAATGATTTGACTAGAGAATGATAATCCTAATGTTTAGGTGAGCACTCAAACAATTTGCAGAATATATATTTTCTGCTTTTCTTAAGATTCTTTGAAACATCTATTTGCCAGTTAGTATGCCAAATTTTAAAATTTTGAGCAATCCTTTGTTATTGTAGAAAGAAAAAAAAAAGTACCAGCTGACATCAATGTGATAATACCTAATGGTAACCAACCCAAAACCTGGCACAGACTGGAAAACGTATCTCTAGGTAACGGTAAGTCTTTAGCTGCAGCAGCCAGATTAAAATAAAAATGGCAGACTTTTGTTCTTAAATTCATTACGAGGAAATATGAAACATCTTGATTTTATGAACTTCACTTATCACGGCAAAAGATCATGATTCTGGATTGTGTTTCCATTGCAGCAATCAGATCATTGAAGTTCACAAATAAAGACTATTTTTTGCATGCAGACAGTGATAAATTCTGCAAATTTAGGAAGGAACAGCTCATACAACTTACTTCCGAGCTCTATTTTCATTTTGTTGAAATAAAAAGACAAAACAGAAGAAGACAAACTGTAAAATATACTAAAACAACCAAATGAGCGCAGTGGACTCTATTCAGCAGGTGGAAAGTCCTACGGAGTTGCTATTGCTTCCAATCAGTAACTGCCGCATTTGGAGTCCAATTCTCTCATGTTCATGATGAGGGAATCCATGGTACCTTCAAACCTTCCCATTAACTATCCCCTGCAGATTTTCTTCTTTATACAATATATAAAATGTCTTTTAATATTATTGTTTAGAGTACTCATTTCACCTTCACCTTATTAAGTGTGCACAAGAAAGAAAAAAGACTGAGACCAGCTGAAGGTAGCAGTCACAGACAATATTTTTAGACCTTTTAGGGATGTGATTGTGAGTTTGAGACTGTTATTATTATCTACTCTGATTTCTTGTATAAAATTGGCCTTGAAACTTCACACCTTTTATTCCTGTCTCCATCCCAATGATTGGGAAGGTGGGGGAGGGGAACCAATAAAAAACTTAAGAATCCAGAAAGATGGAAGACAGCCATTTGCTACTACGAGGTCCCTTGTTCCCTTGAGAAAAGTTCAAAGATGCAAGGGGAGAGAAAACAAATTGCACAAAATACTCTTCTGCAGCTGGAAGAAAGAAGACTGCTAGAGCAATGTTTCTATCCATGGTCCATTCCTCAGCATACTGAGAAAATTATCCCATTTTCTTGCTTAAATACAACAAGTTTTGGAATGAGAAGCAAAGTGCTAAAGGACTTGTTGTCCTTAACATAGGTGTTCAAAGTTTGGCTGACACAGCTAGGAAAATATCACTGGTGCCACCTTCACCCCACCCCCTACATAATTAATAAATTTTTAAGGCAGGTGCAGAACACCACTTTATGACTTGTGAAGTTCTTCGAGGTTGAATGATATATAAAGTTGCAGATCAAATCTCCTATGCTTTTTAATTTAGATTCCTCTTTTCATGCACAAGTGTGTGTACATGCACACACACACACAATAAATAGCAAGGTTAAAATGTTATGGAGTAACTTTTGCAATCAGGGAGTCAAGTCCAGCAAAGGACATACAGGACATGCCACCTTCTACCCCACAACCCCTGCCACTCCTCTCATCCTCCCAATCCTTTAAGATAAGCAGGATGACAGAACTGATTAAAACCCCTTTTTATCTACCCAAAAATGCTTCAGCTTTTGTGGACTCTATTGCCTCAAGTTTTTCTAAAAGATCACAGTAACATTTAACCCTGAAAGTTTGCTAAATATGATATAGCAATTAAGGTTTGTAGAATACTTCATATCTTCAAAGCTTAGCTACCTAGTCCTTACAACATTGCTATGACACAGAGAACCGATGACTGTTATCCTCAATTTACTAATAGGAAATTTGATAACCTAGCCTTCCCTTCCTCTCTTTTATGCAAGATGATGACACATAGGAATCTTTTTCAGGAATGTAGGTGGGTCAGCTGGATGCTGCCCCCAGCTCTCCTCACAGCCTGGGTCACACACAGACACATACTTAGAAATTATCAAAACATCAGTTCAAAATGAACCTTAATCGATCTACATCTCCCCAATATGTCATGGAAAACCCATTTCACAGGTCATACAAAAGGCTGCCACAGGCTGGATAGGGATCTCAGATAGAACAGACAAATAGCAGCATGGGTCCTGGATGTTCCTTATGATGAGTCTGTGGCTGCTGGGGACAAAAGTCTTTTTATTTCTCCCATGTAGTCCAAGGATGAGTAACTGAATCACTGTACAATTTTAGCTGGCTGTGACTTAGAAAACTCCTACAAACACTCTCAACAATTCTGCATTACCCTGTGCTGCACATAACCAGAGTATTTTCTTTTCTAAATAGATACTACAGTAAAACCTTATCTTTGTCTTACTCTGAAAGAAAGAGAAAATTCAAACTCAAGAGCACAATTCTAGGAAGAGAGAGAGTGCATGTGTGAGGGAAGGAGAGTGTGTGCAAGAGAGGAAGAGCATGCAAAGAGGAGGAAGAGCATGTGCAAGAGAAAGAAAAGGAGGAAGAGAGGGAAAGCGGGAGGGGGAGAGTGAGGAAGAGAGCGAGAAAGCAAAAGAGAAACCAAGGTCTAGAAAGCAAGAGCAATAAAGAACGAGTGATGATGAGGGAAGGGGGGAAGAGAAGTGGCAAGAGAGGAAGAAAGGGGGGGGGGAGAAAGAGGACCAAAGAGGAGGAGAAAGAGAGAGAACAAGAAACAGAGAGGCGAAGAGACAGAACACAAGACAATGTAAAGGAGAGAGATTGGGGGGGAGAGCGCGTGCGATTTTGTCAGAAAGAAACAGCGGGAGCGAGAAAGAGAGAGGAAGAAAGAGAGAGAAGGAGAGAACAAAACAGAGAATGAAAGGGAAAAAGTAAACAAGAGAAAGGGAGAGAGACAGAGAGAGAAAGACAGGGAAGGGGAAGAGAGAACGATGGGGGACACACATGAGAGATGGAGAGAGATAAAAAGGGAGAGAGGGGGAAAAAGGGAGAAAGAAACAGGAGCAAAGGGGGGGGGAGAGAGGAGAAAGAGTAAGAGATAAAAAATAATAAGAAAATGAGCAAAAAGACAGAAAAATAAAGAATGAGAGAGAGTGAGAAAGAGAGAGTGAGAGAAAGAAAGAGGTATTGAAACAGAGGGAAAGAGAGGGTGAGAGAGAGAAAGAGAGATAACGAAAACAAGAAAGAGATAATGCGAAAGAGAATGAGAGAGTGAAAGAGAATGAGAGGGGAAATGAGAAAGAGGAAGAGATACAGAAAGGGAATGAGAGAAAACGAGGCAGAATGAGAGCAAGAAAGAGAGAATGAGGAAAAGAGAATGAGAGGGGACGAAAGAGAGTGCTTGGACAGGAAAAACAAAGTAAAATTGTACTTACTGATGAATAGCTTGCAAGAATTTTCGTTGATGTTTCCTTACTTTTGCATGGTCTATCTTTTTAACCAGCTTTGTACTTTTATAAATTAACCATGTTTCCCTGAGTACATTGGCCGCTGCATTTTTCACCTGTTTCATAAAAGAAAAACACCAGGCTGACAGAAATAGCATTATGGTTTTTTTTATCTTTTCTAATGTAAAGTCTTTCTAAAGCACTTAAGACTGCCTAGCTGTGGGAAGTGGGTACATGAAGAAGCTGCAGCAGTGAGGCCAGAAAGCAATTATCAGACCAAAGGGATTGCTGAGCAATTTCCATGTTGTTTATAAAAGTGATATTGGGACAAGCTGTCTTTGCATCTGGGAATTACTTCTCCCTTTTGAAAAGAGTTAGGACCATTTGTTGTTTATGACAATATAAATTACAGTGAAGGATTATTAATTTCTTATCTGTATGGCAATTAACCAGATGCATTTTATAGGACCATAAAATTTCTCTCTTTCTTGGTGTATCATTATTACCTTTGTTTCTCTTGGCAATTTAACAGTCTTTTAAATTTTCAGAGCTGCTAGAACAGGGTTTTTTGTTTGTTTTGTTTTTTATATTTTTCCTTATTCTGGTTTCTTTCTTACCTTTCTAAGAGGACATGAAAAAACAACTTGTCAATAAATGTAGCCAGTGTTCTATTTGATGAGTGCTTTGAAGTTTTTTTAAATGAGGCTTTCTATAAAATGTTAAACATAAGAATACCTGCAGTTCCTTCCTAGGCCCTCCAATATTCCCAAGAATACTTGAAAGCAATAGACAAAGAATTTCAATGCAATGTTGATTAATGACAGAATTACTAGGCTACTTGCAAAGGCAAACAGTTATTATTGATCTGTATTTTCTCTCCCTCTGGCTTTATATCATGCCAGTCACTGCAGTGTCAGAGCTAATCCAATGTATAGGTAAAGACATTTTAGGAATGCTATGCAGTAGCTCTTCCCAGCAGGAGCTCCCAACCTTGAAACCATAAAAGCATAGGAGAACCTTGGTCCTGACTTCAGTGGAAGCAGAATCAGATTTTAGAGACTTCCTCAAGATCTCTAGTCCTTGCATTTCCACAAGATCTGGCTATCTTCAGGCTGTGAGGAAACTTCTCTAATATCTGTGTAATGGGTTTGTGATCTGAGGTACATCTCAGATTTGGTTGCTTGTTTTGTTTGCTTTTCATTTCCTTTGAGTTTCATGAGTCTGAAACTACCAAAACACCACTTGGATACACTATTAAACTGATATTTAGATTTATATGAAGGATAGCTGAATAGAATAAACCTTAAAATTCTATATATTCTTCTCATATGCTGCATGAAAGTTTGTCAGTTTAATATATTAGTCTCTAGTTTCACAGCTTTTAACTGTTGGTTACATCAATTATCTTCCAGCTGCAAGGACCCTCTATAGAATAATATTCAAATCCTCAAAATCTTCTGAGAACCTGCTGTTGCCCTCAACTTCAAAGAGAAGCTCAGGGCATTCAATTCCTCCACATAGCACCTTGCAAGATCACACCCATGAAAAAGTTCAATAAGAGAATGGAGCATGAAACCATTTAAAACAAATGCAGAAATAAATTTAACACACATTTCCTTTTCAGTTATGAATATAAAGTGTGACTTACTCTTTTAGTTAGCTGGGTGTCCATCATGAAATTATGCACATGTTTTTCAGCTTTGGTAAGTTCTAACTTCCTTGCAACCACAGCTACCACCAGTGCAGTGCACCCAGCACCCTGAAAACAATAAAACAAACCCCCAAGATGTTACTACTCCATTTTGCAGAGTTTTTAATGGAAGTTTCTCCTTTGCTGTAGGAATATGGCAGGCATCAGGTGATTTATCCCTGATAAACATGCTACAGCTATTTCAGTTCAGAATAATAGAAGTCAGCAATTGCAGGCTAGTAAACTGCCAAGGCATCAAAATAATTGGTGAGCAGCTTTTTTTCCTTCAGGGGTTGAAAAATCAAACACATCCCATTTCTAGTGCATAAACAAAGGGGGTGATCAGAACAATTTTAAAACCCAGAATATTAGTAAATAAATGCAGAATACCGTTCTTAACAATTGTCTAGAGTGTACAGGAATTGCTAAAGAAGAAATAAGATTACATTAGTATTTATCACACAAAAAGAAAGATTTCTTAGGATGTTCTTTAAGGCCTAAAGATAAAGTTATCATAAATTTAGCATTTCATCACTTCAGTATATGTACAGTACACCAATGGATGACTGTAGTACAGATATTGATTCTTACCTATCAAGCATGGACTGCAAATCCCCTGAAAGTAGGATGGGGAGGAGGGAGGTATGCTCTACATAATAATGAGTATAGTCTATATATTGAATGCATTCCCTGAGCTAATGTAGTATATGGGGTAAATAAATTAATGTACAATTATACATAAAATGTTGGGGGGGGGAATGTGCTTTATGGGTTCCTGTGGTTGAGACAACGACAGTTTTTCAGGCCATAGACCTTGAAGAAAAGCCAAGCAGGAACTACTATGACTTACGTTGTGCTTTTTTTAGCATTGTGTTTTGTTTTTGGGGGGCTGGCAGTAGCGTCTAATCTGTCTCTATTATAGAGTGGTTGGTTTCATACTAGTGTCTGTTATGGGGTGTGGATGGTGGTTGAGTTTAGGGATTTCTTTTGTATCTTTGGTGTTGTTTATGGTTTATTTAGGAGGGATGCTAGTAGTCTTTGTTTATTCTATGTCTCTGGCAGCTGAGCCTTTTCCTGAGGCTTGAGGGGATTGACGTGTTGTGGGATATGGTGTAGGGTTTGTCTTGGTGCTTCATGTAGGGATGGCTGTTGGGTGTTTTGTTGAGTTTTGAAAGTTTGGGGTGGTTACTGTAGATATTGGGGGAATGTTTTCTGTTCGGTTGGATTTTAGTGGAGTTGCCATGTTTTATTCTTATGGGGTGAGAATATTTTTGATAGCAGGGTGGGAGTTGTTACCGACTTTATTATGTTAGAACTTGTATGTGTGTTGTCTCATGGGGCAATTCGGGCAGTTGTTTTCTGAGGCCTACAATGATCTTTTCCTATAGTATTTCTGTTTCTCATTAGAAACAGCACACATACACAGCACCATTTCTTCAAAACTTACATGGAGAAAGTTGCAAGTTTCTGGTTTGTGCTGTGTATGTATGTATGTATACACGTGTATATGCACAGACATGCACGTTCATAACAGGCCAAAGCAAGAAGGTGCAAGTTCCTTTGAAATGACAGCACTTTTATCAGCATCACAAATTTAATTTTTTTAAGGGAAAGGAGAGGAGGCTAAAATTAATCAGGTAACCAGAAACAGCATGTATTGCACACAGCTCCAGCTATCATTTAGTCTGACACCATTACTAAATTCTGCTGCTTTAGTATTTTTTTTAAACCAAGCTTCACAGATTCTTTAAAAAAATAAAAATAAAATGACATTAAATATACTGAGGCTGTGTTTAACTTTCAAGTTCACCTAAATTTAGCTGTTAGTGTGTAAAGCAGCCTTGTTTCACGTTGAAGCTTACTAGATTTTTAGTCACACAGCTTTCTTCCATTCTTAATGTATTTCTCCCATTAATTTACTCTCTCCCTATTCCTCCTCTATACCTGCTTTACTATCTCCAGAAAATACAGAACATCATTTCTGAATCTAGCTTCCTAAATACAAATTCCACTACTAAACAGAAAAATAAACTAACTCACTGGAAATTGTTATTCACATACTGTCTGCAAAAAAAAAAATGTATCTGCACTTTCTACTTACTTACTGATGCACCCAATGAATTTTGCAAAAGCTTCCAATTAATTAGTCTCCAATTTCACTCCACTGATAGATTGTTTCAATAAATTCATCTGCTCCCTCACTAAGACCCAATCCTCTTCAATTAGTTCTGAGCTATCAAAGTTTCTGTGCCCAACAGCCCTCAAGAATCCCTCAAAAAATTCCCTTGTAATTTTGCTGCATTTCCCCATCCCATTTCTCTCCTGTCCTCCATACCAATATTTCTAGCTTTGCTGTTCCTTCTCCCCGTGTTCTCCATCCCCATGTTGAGTGAAGTTCGTGGAAAAAATAGCCAGAGTCTCACTCTCTAATGAGATGAGGGGAAAAGTGGGATAATAACAGTTTCTTTGCTTCCTCACATCCCACAAAGAGCAAAAGAGGAGGAAGACGGCCAGTGCAGCTGAGCATTTCAGAAATGCACCCGGCCTTTTGACAAGAGGACTAGGCAGGAGCTGCCCTACCCTATATGATACAACAGAAAGAACCTCCTCAGAAAACAGACAACTCTTCTTCTGTCTCCTTCTTGTGAAGGAAGGCAGGAAGGAACAAGTAATATTCAGGAGGCTTCTCTGAGAGGAAAAGAAAATTACTCCATACAATAGTGTATTTGGTATATATGGCAAGAACAGGAAGAGAAAAAAAGAAGTCTTTTGGCCCAGTAAGTCAGGAAAACACTCTGGGCCAAATGTTGATTCAATGGCATAACTCTGAATTGCACCTGCTTAGAGCAAGAATGCCAAGATGGTATGAGATTAATAATACAGAGTGGCTTCCTTACCACTTGCAAAGTGGCACAAAAGCTACCACGGAAGAGCAATATTAGAAAAAAAACCTCTCCCCCCCTCAAAAAAAGGCTAGAGGAAACGCAACAGACAAAAGCAATTCAGACTGATTTGAAATTATTCCAGGCCTTTAGGATGAACTCTCATGCTTACTTAAAGTGTCACAGCAGCTATAATGACCAAAAGCTGTTAAAGACAGTAGCTTTATGTCTCATATGAAAGACATTGCCTGCAGCACTAGAACATTGTCTAGAGCTCAACAATTGTGATGATGATACGGTCGAGTGTTTATTGGTAAGGATGAGGGGGAAGGCCAATGAGGCAGATATCCTGCTGGGAGTCTGTTATAGACCACCCAACCAGGATGAAGGGGCGGATGAAGCATTCTACAAGCGGCTGGCAGAAGCCTCACAATTGCTAGCCCTTGTTCTCATGGGGGACTTCAACTTCCCGGACGTCTGCTGGAAATGCAACACGGCAGAGAGGAAACAGACTAGGAGGTTCCTGGAGTGTGTGGAAGACAACTTCCTGACACAGCTGGTAAGTGAGCCTACCAGGGGAGGAGCCTCGCTCGACCTGCTGTTTACAAACAGAGAAGGACTGGTGGGAGATGTGGTGGTCGGAGGCCGTCTTGGGCTTAGCGACCATGAAATGGTGGAATTCTCGATTCTCGGTGAAGGAAGGAGGGGGGCCAGCAAAACCACAACCATGGACTTCTGGAGGGCGGACTTTGGCCTGTTCAGGACGCTGGTTGAGAGGGTCCCTTGGGAGACAGTCCTGAAGGGCAAAAGGGTCCAGGAAGGCTGGACGTTCTTCAAGAAGGAAGTCTTAAAGGCGCAGGAGCAGGCTGTCCCCATACGCCGTAAGAAGAATGGGCGGGGAAGACGACCGGCCTGGCTGAACAGGGAGCTCTTGCTGGGACTCAGGAAAAAAAGGAGAGTTTACCACTTGTGGAAGAAGGGGCAGGCAACTCAAGAAGAGTACAGGGATCTCGTTAGGTCATGCAGAGAGGAAATGAGAAAGGCAAAAGCCCAGCTAGAACGCAATCTGGCCGCTGTCGTTAGAGACAACAAAAAATGTTTTTACAAATATATTAATGACAAGAAGAGAGCCAGGGAGAATCTCCATCCTTTATTGGATGTGGGGGGGGAACATTGTCACCGAGGATGAGGAAAAGGCTGAGGTACTCAATGCCTTCTTGGCCTCAGTCTTTAACAGGCAGACCAGTTATCCTCAGGGTACTCGGCCCCCTGAGCTGGAAGACAGGGACGGTGAGCAGGATGAACCCCCCATAATCCAAGAGGAAGCAGTCAATGACCTGCTACACCACCTGGACGCTCACAAGTCTATGGGGCTGGATGGGATCCACCCGAGAGTGCTGAGGGAGCTGGTGGAGGAGCTCGCCAAGCCACTCTCCATCATTTGTCAGCAGTCCTGGTTAACAGGGGAGGTCCTGGACGACTGGAGGCTTGCCAATGTGACGCCCATCTACAAGAAGGGCCGGAAGGAGGATCTGGGGAACTGCAGGCCTGTCAGCCTGACCTCGGTGCCGGGGAAGATTATGGAGCGGTTCATCTTGAGGGCGCTCACAAGGCACGAGCGGGACAACCAGGGGATCAGGCCCAGCCAGCACGGATTCATGAGAGGCAGGTCCTGCTTGACCAACCTGATCTCCTTCTATGACCAGGTGACCCGCCTAGTGGATGAGGGAAAGGCTGTGGATGTGGTCTACCTGGACTTCAGCAAGGCCTTTGACACCGTCTCCCACAGCATTCTCCTAGAGAAGCTGGCAGCTCACGGCTTAGACAGGTGTACTCTGCACTGGGTCAAAAGCTGGCTGGACGGCCGGGCCCAGAGAGTTGTGGTGAATGGAGTTAAATCCAGTTGGCGGCCGGTCACGAGCGGTGTTCCCCAGGGCTCGGTTTTGGGGCCGGTCTTGTTTAATATCTTTATCGATGATCTGGACGAGGGGATCGAGTGCACCCTCAGTAAGTTTGCAGACGACACCACGTTGGGCGGGAGTGTTGATCTGCTCGAGGGTAGGAAGGTTCTGCAGAGGGACCTGGACAGGCTGGATCGATGGGCCGAGGCCAACTGTATGAGATTCAACAAGGCCAAGCGCCGGGTCCTGCACTTCAGCCACAACAACCCCATGCAACGCTACAGGCTTGGGGGAGAGTGGCTGGAAAGCTGCCTGGCGGAAAAGGACCTGGGGGTGCTGGTTGACAGCTGGCTGAACATGAGCCGGCAGTGTGCCCAGGCGGCCAAGAAGGCCAATGGCATCCTGGCCTGTATCAGAAATAGTGTGGCCAGCAGGAGTAGGGAAGTGATCGTGCCCCTGTACTCGGCACTGGTGAGGCCGCACCTCGAATACTGCGTTCAGTTTTGGGCCCCTCACTACAAGAAGGACATTGAGGTGCTGGAGCGTGTCCAGAGAAGGGCAATGAGGCTGGTGAAGGGTCTGGAGAACAAGTCTTATGAGGAGGGGCTGAGGGAACTGGGACTGTTTAGCCTGGAGAAGAGGAGGCTGAGGGGAGACCTCATCGCTCTCTACAACTACCTGAAAGGAGGTTGTAGCGAGGTGGGTGTCGGTCTCTTCTCCCAAGTAACTAGCGATAGGACAAGAGGAAATGGCCTCAAGTTGCGCCAGGGGAGGTTTAGATTGGACGTGAGGAAAAATTTCTTTACTGAAAGAGTGGTTAAACATTGGAAGAGGCTGCCCAGGGAAGTGGTTGAGTCCCCATCCCTGGAGGTATTTAAAAGACGAGTAGATGAGGCGCTCAGGGACATGGTTTAGTGGGCATGGTGGTGTTGGGTCGACGGTTGGACTCGATGATCTTAGAGGTCTTTTCCAACCTTAATGATTCTATGAACAAAGTCACTGATAGGCTCTGGAAACCACCTCTGTGGTTTATTATACCTGTCTGCTGTCTTCCTTATTACCAGAACACTTTACTGCAAGGTATTCTAGATTCAGACTACACCTCTTGGCTTCGTGGGATATGACAAGATCTCAGGATTTTAAAATGGGCTGTTTTAGCATTTCAACAAAAGATAGAAGTAAATTACTATCTTCATGTTTATTTTTTGCAGTACCTGGAGGGAAAAAAACATTATGCTCATTCTTTAAATGACTAACAGCTTACAGAAATAACACATTGAAATCCTACTTAAAGGACTGTGGTGGGTTGGCCTTCACTGGATGCCAGGTGCCCACCAAGCTGCTCTATCACTCCTCTCCTCAGCAGGACAGGGAGGGGAGAAAATAAGATGGAAAAAACCCATGGGTCAAGATAAAGGCAGTTCAATAAAGCAAAAGCAAAGGCCATGCGTGGAAGCAAAGGAAAACAAAAGATTTTATTCTCGACTTCCCATCAGCAGGCGATGTCCAGCCACTTCCCAGGAAGTAGGGCTTCAGTATGTGTAGCGGTTGCACCAGAAGACAAATGTCCTAATAATGAATGCCCCCCTTCCCTCCTCCTTTCTCTTAGCTTTTATTGCTGAGCAGGCATCATATGGTATGTAATAACCCTTTCATCAGATTGGGTCAGCTGTTCTGGCTGTGTCCCTTCCCAACCTCTTGCCCACCCACAGCCTACTGGCCTCTGGGGGTGAGGGGGATGGAGAGGCAGCCTTGATGCTGTGTGAGCACTGCTCAGCAGTAGCCAAATCATTGGTGTGTTATCAACACCTTTCTAGCTACAAATACAAAGCACAGCACTATGAGGGCTGCTATGGGGAAAGTTAACTCCATCCCAGCCAGACCTAATACAAGTATATATTCTAATTAATAATTTATGTTACAGTGCTCTGCACTTTTATATGGTTCCTCTGTTGATCTCAGCATCCTTAAAAATACTAATAAAGTGTGAATTATCCCAAATCTTGGGATCCAAATACTGTTATTGGGTAACATTGATGGTAGCATCATGATGGTAGCATCATACTCACTATGTTTTTGAATATCCCTATTCACGTGAAAATCAGTAACATGAATTTAATTAATTCATGCTCATGCACCCAGTTTTTTTCTTATATCACTACTACATGCTGCAGAAGCCCTTTTTTTACCAAAATAACTTAGGCTAAGTGCAAGTACCATATTATTTCATCTCAAAGAAAGTCTCTTCTGAGAATAAAAGTCTAAAAATGTCTTATTTTACATTAATGGATTTTATAATTTCCAATACCATTCCTTTTATCCTGTTTTAAAGTAAATAATTGTGCTGGTTTTGGCTGGGATAGACTTAATTTTCTTCATAGTAGCTAGTATGGGGCTATGTTTTGGATTTGTGATTAAAACAGTGTTGATAACACAGGGATGCTTTTGTTATTGCTGAGCAGTGCTCACACAGGGTCAAGGCCTTTTCTGCTTCTCACGCCACCCCACCAGCGAGTAGGCTGGGGGTGCACAAGAAGTTGGGAGGGGACACAGGTGGGACAGCTGACCCCACCTGACCAAAGGGATATTCTATACCGTATGATGTCATGCTCAGCAATAAAACTAGGGGGGAGGTTGGCGGGGGGGCCACTGCTCCGGGACTGGTTGGGCATCGGTCGGCAAGTGGTGAGCAATTGTTTTCATTTGCATCACCTGTCTTTCTTGGGTTTTATTTTTCTCTCTCTTTGTTATGTTTTTTTCTTACAATTTATTATTGTTGTTGTTGTTGTTATTTAATTATTAAACTGTCTTTATCTCAACCCACGAGTTTTCTCACTTTTACTCTTCCGATTGTCTCCCCCATCCCACCGGGGCAGCGGGGGGGGGGGAGTGAGCGAGCGGCTGTGTGGTGCTTAGTTGCCGGCTGGGGTTAAACCACGACAATAATGGTGTAAATCACTGCTTCAAGCTCCTGCTCAACTTTCAGGGGAATTATAGATCAATAAAAACAAAGGAAAAAGAGATGAACGCACAGATTTTCAAGTATTAAAGCAGCAATTAATTCTATTTGGAATTTGCACTCAGTCCTGTGGTGGTAAAATTATTAATATATAAGATTGAGAGGTCTGGCTAAGAAGTTATCTTTACTAAAAGAACATTTAGACTAAAAGCTAACAGTCTGTGATTGTTTCCAACTGCCCACTTCTGAGCTAAGATAATACTGGGTGTGCCACTCCGATAGGCTCCACCAAGAGCCATCTCTCCATATTGTCATGTTATTTACTTTTGGATTCCTTAGAATAGTGGCAGTTAGCAAGCTACTTAAGGAGTCCATCCCTCCCAGAGATGGATACCTGGCTTTGTTAACATTGAAAGGGTTGTTTTTCCTCACCTCTTTCTTTTTTTATATATGAAACCATATATAGATTGGGTGTCTGCAATCACTTGGCAGAGAACAGGGGAGCAGAGGGGGACATGCTGTCCGAATGTTCTCTCACTATGATCATAGTCAATAAAGATTCCATCTGACCCATCCTAAATTGTACTTGTGTTATTACGCAGTTGGAGTCCCCAGATTCTCTTGACAGTCCCCTGTCTGACTCTTCCATTACAGTGTTATTTTAAATTTTATATTTTGTGTTGGTAAACAGCCTGATTTTAAGGACACTTCCAATATGTCAAACCTGGAGAGAAAAAAGAATAAAAAGAATATTTATAACATTCCATCATCACTCCACTGAAACTTCAGCTGCATATACTTGAAAGCCACTCGACTTCCACCCCACTGAACTGTAATTCAAGGGGTGGTTAAAATAAAAAATGCAAAGGCAAGTAGCAGATTTCAAAGAAATAAAAAGCAGCAGTTTGTGTTAGTTAATAAATGTTGCTCACAACTATGTACATCAGAACTAAATGTTCTGACTTAAGACTCTTTCATAAAAGGGACAAAATTACAAAAAAAAAATTAATTCATTCTAGCTATTCATTTTGAATGATTTGAGGTAAAATTGAAAGACAGACACTTCAGCTTTTATAGATTCTCAAAACTACAAAATTCTTTTTTCTATGCATGTTTTACACGATCTGTTCCCATGATTGAAGCATTAAACAGTCACAAACTGTTTTGACAAATTTAGACACAGCTGTTAAAAACCTGGACACAAACGATTATAGCACAAATAGTGTAAGCAATGTAGGCAAGCCAGAGTTAAAAGTTTGCCTACATTTATTGCTCATTTACTCCATTTAATGGAAAAATACAATGAACTAATAACAGAATAACCATCCAGCATCTGCTTTCTTTTAAGTACTGTAATATCAAGGGTTTGCCAGCAACCACCACATTTAAAAGCTGATCTACCTGGATTTTTTTTACTCTCCAGAAAGCATGTACAAAAATATCTACTAAACCAGGAGAAGCCCTAAAAGATTAGAGAGTTGGAAATGGGCTTCTATGAAATGACAAGACTGGGACTCCACCCATGAGCTGAGCAATGACTGTTTTCTATTTGCAGTGATCTGAAATTAAAGCACATGAACCTCATCCTGAATGCACAGTATTTCCTGCTTGATATGAAATGGCATGTATTAGACTTCAGTAAAAGCAAGAAGACTGAAAACAAACATGACACATTCTTATTATTTCAATAGGGCAGAGCAACAAATATTAGATTGGCTTTGACTGCATAGTGGCATCAAATCTGTGATGAAGATGCAAAAATTATATTTGTGAGTAGTGCACTCCTGAAGCAAAAGGTATGCCCAGGAGAGCCTCAGCCCCAGTGCCTACTGTCAACCAGCACCCCCAGATCCCTTTCTGCAGGGCTGCTCTCCAGCCACTCCTCTCCCAATCTAGACTTGTGCCCAGCGTTACTCTGTGCCAGGTGCAGAATCCAGCATTTGTTCTTGCTAAATTTCATGCCATTGATGGTTGCCCAATGCTCCAATCTATCTAGATCCCTCTGCAAGGCCTCTTGTCCCTCAAGAGAGCCAACAGCACCTCCCAGTTTAGTAGCAAACTAGCTAATGGTGCATTCAACTCCTGCATCCAGATCATTGATGAAAATATTAAACAGAACTGACCCTAGAATTGAGCCCTGAGGAACACCGCTGGTGACCAGTCGCCAGCCAGATGTAGCCCCATTCACTACAACCCTTTGAAACCTGCCGTTCAGCCAGTTCTTCACCCAGCGCACTGTAAACCTGCTCATTTCACAGTTGGACAACTTGTCCAGAAGGATGCTGTGAGGGACAGTATCAAAAGACTTAATAAAATCCAGAAAAACTACATCCACCGCCTTCCCTTCATCCACTAGGCGGGTGACCTTATCGTAGAAGGCTATCAAACTGGTTAAACAGGACTTTCTATTTGTGAACCCATGTTGACTGTGCCTGAGGATTGCATTGTTCTTTAAATGCCTTTCAATAGCACCCAGTATGATCTTCTCCATAATTTTTCCAGGTGCTGAGGTTAGACTAACAGGTCTGTAGTTCCCTGGGTCTTCCCTCACGCCCTTCTTGTAAAGTGGAATAATGTTGGCTAGCTTCCAGTCAGCAGGGACCTCCCCAGACTCCCAAGACCTTTGGTAGATGATCGAGAGGGGTCCTGCCGTAACATCCACTAGCTCCTTCAGTACTCTGGGATCCATCCCATCAGGCCCCATGGACTTGTGAACATTCAGCTGATACAGCTGGTCCCTTACAATTTCAGTGTCCACAAATGGAAAGTCACAGGTATTGGTTTCTTGGGTTCGTCTGTTTCTTCCAAAGTCTCTCCCCATTACTGGGAGGATCGAGGAAAACGCTACCTGTGCTCCTGAATCTTTTAGCATTCTTCCCAGGGCCCTGAAATTTCTTTTGAACCACCTTGGACTTCTTGTTGCAACATCATTAGTACCCACATGAAATAGCCGGAGTGGGTAATAGTCCAAAGGCTGTACTAAGTTCTTCAGTCGTCTGGTGACATCCCTGATTCGGGCCCCAGGGAGGCAGCAAACTTCTCTGAAAAGAGGGTTGTCCTGGTTTCGGCTGGGATAGAGTTAATTTTCTTCCTAGTAGCTGGTATAGTGCTGTGTTTTGGATTTAGGATGAGAATAATGTTGATAACACGCTGCTGCTTTAGTTGTCGCTAAGTAGTGCTTACACTAGTCAAGTGTAATGTCAGCTTCTTATGCCCTGCCAGCAAGAAGCTGGGAGGGGGCACAGTCAGGACAGCTGACCCAAACTGGCCAAAGGGCTATTCCATACCACGTGACATCATGCTCAGTATATAAATTGGGGGGAGTTAGCCGGGGGGGTGACCACTGCTCGGGAACTGGCTGGGCATCGGTCGGCGGGTGGTGAGCAATTGCATTGTGCATCACTTATTTTGTATATTCTATTATTATTATTATTATAATCATAGAATCATTAATCATTAATCATTAAGGTTGGAAAAGACCTCTAAGATCATCGAGTCCAACCGTCAACCCAACACCACCATGCCCACTAAACCATGTCCCTAAGCGCCTCATCTACACGTCTTTTAAATACTTCCAGGGATGGTGACTCAACCACTTCCCTGGGCAGCCTGTTCCAATTATTATTATTATTATTATTATTATTATTATTATTATTATTATTTTCCCTTCCTTTTCTGTCCTATTAAACTGTCTTTATCTCAACCCATGAATTTTACTTTTTTTTTTCCCAATTCTCTCCCCCATCCCACTGGGGGTGGGGGGGGAGTGAGCAAATGGCTGTGTGGTCTTTAGCTGCCTGCCAGGTTAAACCACAACAAGGGTCCAATCTGCAAATCGATGCTTCCGTTCTGCTCAGGAGGGAGTCACCAATGACCATAACTTGCCATTGTTTCTTCTTGGCGCTGGTGTCAATGCAGGTCTTGTTGCGAGGGGTTGGTTGATCTGACTTTGGTGAGAGTGCTTGCATAGGTTCCTCCTCTTCTATCTCATTATGCGCTTCGTCTACCGTACCCAGGGCCTCATACCTATTCTGTAAAGGTAGCTGAGAGGGTAAGGAGGGGTTCCTCTTACAGCTCCGTACAGTAACCTGCTTCCACCTGTCCCTATCCCTTGTAACGCTGCCTTCCTCCTGGTACAGAACAGATCCTGGACCTACCTCCGTAGTGGCCACGCTGAGTTGGCTTCTGTGTATCAGAGATGGCAGAGCACAGCTCCATTGGTTAATCTCCTTCTCAGACTCTCGGATGCTCCTCAGTCTGCCCACCTCCTCCTGAAGCTGGGCCACCAGGCAGAGCAGTTCATCTACCTGGTCACACCTCCCACAGGCGTGCTTGCTATCACCCTCCATCTCCAGAAATATCCCTGCACACACCCTGCAGTCTGAAGCCTGTGAGGTCACATGCTTTGACAGGAGCTCTGTCTGTGTGGCTGCATTGGTTTTACCGGGTGCTAGAAGCTCAGGAGAAGCAGAGGACACGGCTTTTTGCCAGGTGGTCGCCATGCTGCTGCGCGCCTGCCCGCTGGGTAATATATACGCGTGTCCGTTGCAATCAGCTGGGCTGATTGCAATGGCAGGCAGGAACCCAAATTAAGGACTCAGAGGAAGGGAGCCCCTGTCCAGGCCCCTCCCAGAGTTGTCCGAGGAGAGCCTCAGCCCCAGTGTCCAGGTGTGAAACCCATCAAGATGAGTCAATGCTGGAACATGTTTTGGACTGAGGGGTGTTGCTGCCTTGGGGTATGGGACACATTATAGGATGCAGGGGAAGAGTATTTTGGGATTGCACAGGACTCATTATGGGATGTTTAGGGAAGGAACCAAAGGCTGGGAAAGGAAGGGATCTAGGTGATTTGGGGAGGAACAAGTGTGGGAAAATGGAGGGGTAAGGGGATAAAAAGGGCTGGTTGTGTGCAAATAGTTTGCTGGTTGGTACGCTTGTCTGGCTATGCCCTGCACCTGATCAACGCAGTTTGTCCTATCTTATTAAATTCCTTTCTAACTCTTTTCCTGGGTGAGGGACTCTCTGTTCGGTGTGCATGCATGTGTATAGGAGTGTGAGTGCCAGCACCTGGAGTCAGACCATGGCTCGGAGGGCCTCTTTGTGTGTGTGTGTGTGTGTGTGTGTTGCCAGCAACTAGAGAGACCAGAGTGAGTGAAACCAAGTCCCCCTGAAGTGGGACCAGGAGCCAGAGGTCCATGTGTCTGTGGTGCCAGTAACTGGAACAACTGTGGTGTGTGAGTGAGTGTGTGAGTATTAGCAAAGATCAAGCCGGACTAGCCTGTGAGTAGGTGAAGTGGCCTGAGAGTCAGGCGGGGGGTGGTGGTGAATGTGTCTAAAGGTAAGACCACCGGAGGAGCTGGCTATTAGAAGGACCAGGGGAGTTCCAGCCAGATGCTGGGAGGATGGGGGGGGTTGTGTGTCTCTATGGATGAAACCTGCTGGGGGGGGGGTGTCTCTAAGGGCGAGACCATGAGGGGGGTTGACTACCAGAGAATCAGGGGAGCCCCAGCCAGGTCTGTGCGTGTGTGCATATGTGCGCGAGATAGTCTGTACCAACAACTGGAGTAGGGCTGTGGCCTCGGGGGCTCATATATCTAGGTGGCAGCAACTGGGGACAGTGGGTTCCAAGGGGAGCTACTGGTCAGACTGAGTATCTGAGCCCAGCTGCTGGAAGGATCATGTATTGGGTGTAAGTGGCAAGGTTTTGGTAGCGGGGGCGGGCTGCAGGGGTGGCGTCTGTGAGAAGAGATAAGGGGCTGCCCTGTGCTGGGCACAGATGGTTCCAGCCAGCTCGGCAACAGATCCACTGCTGGCCAAAGCTGAGCCACTCAGTGAAGCTGGTGGTGCCTCTGTGAAAGCATATTTAAGAAAGGGCAAGAACGCTGGACAGGCAGTGAGGAGTGAGGAAAAAAAGTGTGAGAAACAACCCTGCAAACACTAGGGTCATAGAAAAAGTAGGGGGAGGAGGTACTCCAGGCACTGGAGCAGATGTTCCCTTGCAGCCCGTGGAAGAGACCACACCAGAGCAGATATTCACACTGCAGTCCATGGAGGACCCCACACTGGAGAAAATGGTTATTTCCTGAAGGAACTGTGGCCCATGGAGAATCCACGCTGGAGCAGATTTTTTCTTGAAGGACTGCAGCCCGTGGAGAGAACCCATGCTGGAGCAGGGGAAAAGTGTAAGGAGGAAGGAGCAGCAGAGAGGAACTGTTATGAACTGACACTAACCCCATTACCCCTGTGCTGCTTGGACAAGTTGAGCCTGGGAAAAAGGTGGGGTGAGGGGAAGGTGTTTTAGTTTTTGTCTTTGTTTCTCACTATCCTACTCTATTTTTAATTGGAAATAAATTAAATTAATCTTCCTCAAGTTGAGTCTGTTTTGCCTGTGACAGTAATTGGCAAGCGATCACCCTGTCTTTATCTCGACCCACAAGCTTTTTCATCTTATTTTCTCCCCCTGTCTTGTTTGAGGAGGGGGGGGTAAGAGAGTGACTGGGTGGGGGTCTGGCAGCCGCCCAAGGTCAACCCACCACAGTTCCACATTGTACATATGTGTGTGTATATATATAAAAATATTTTCTCACTAATAGAACTCCATCCTGAAGAAGTTACAATAGGAAGTCAGCAGGCTGCACAGCATCAGAGAGGATGAGAGAGAGAGACAGTGTCTTCTCAGAGACGCAACAGCTTCAAGAGCCCCAGACCCCAGGTGCGATGGAGACACAAGCAGTCTGTCCCTAGCAGAATGGTAAGTGCAACCTCTGGGGAAGGTGAAGAATGGAAGCTGGTGACTTTCGGCACCAAGAGGAAGGCTCCTGCTCCACCTAAGGGCTTACAACTATAAAATAGGTTCACTGTCCTCAAAGCTGAGGAGGAGCTGGATGTGCTTTCAAGCGAAGCATCTGGACCAACTGACCCTGAACCATGCAAGACCACGAGGAGGAAGTGGTGAGTGATAGTAATGGGCGACTCCCTGCTGTAGGAGACAGAGGCACCGATCTGCAGACCTGACCTATTGTCTAGAGAAGTTTGTTGCTTGTTGGGGGCCTGGATCCAGGACGTTGTGGAGAGACTGCTGAAGCTTGTCCAACCCTCTGACTATTACCCCCTGCTCTTCTACCGTGTGGGAAACAATGACAGTGCCAGGGGCAACCAGGAGAGCATCAAAAGTGACTATTGAGCTTTGGGGGTGATAGTCAGGGACATGGAGTCATAGAATCATAGAATCATAGAATGGTTTGGGTTGGAAGGGACCTCTAAAGGTCATCTAGTCCAACCCCCCTGCCGTGGGCAGGGACATCTTCAACTAGATCAGGTTGCTCAGAGCCCCGTCCAGCCTGACCTTGAATGTTTCCAGGGATGGGGCATCCACCACCTCTCTGGGCAACCTGTGCCAGTGTTTCACCACCCTCACAGTAAAGAATTTCTTCCTTATATCTAGTCTAAATCTCCCCCCCTTTAGTTTAAAGCCATTCCCCCTTGTCCTGTCGCAACAGGCCCTGCTAAAAAGTTTGCCGCCATCTTTCTTAGAAGCCCCCTTTAAGTACTGATAGGCTGCAATAAGGTCTTCCCGAAGCCTTCTCTTCTCTAGGCCGAACAACCCCAACTCTCTCAGCCTTTCCTCATAAGGAGAGGTGTTCCATCCCCCTGATCATTTTCGTGGCCCTCCTCTGGACCCGCTCCAACAGGTCCGTGTCTTATGCTGAGGGCTCCAGAGCTGGACACAGTACTCCAGGTGGGGTCTCACCAGAGCAGAGTAGAGGGGCAGAATCACCTCCCTCAACCTGCTGGCCACGCTTCTTTTGATGCAGCCCAGGATACGATTGGCCTTCTGGGCTGCGAGCGCACATCGTCGGCTCATGTCCATCTTTTCATCCACCAGTACCCCCAAGTCCTTCTCGGCAGGGCTGCTCTCAATCCCTTCATCCCCCAGCCTGTGTTGAGACTGGGGGTTGCCCCGACCCAGGGGCAGGACCTTGCACTTGGCCTTGTTAAACCTCATGAGGTTCACACGGGCCCACTTCTCGAGCTTGTCCAGGTCCCTCTGGATGGCATCCCGTCCCTCTGGCGTGTCGACCGCACCACTCAGCTTGGTGTCATCTGCAAACTTGCTGAGGGTGCACTCGATCCCACTGTCTATGGCATTGATGAAGATATTAAACAGTACCCGTCCCAATACGGACCCCTGCGGGACGCCACTCATCACCAATCTCCATCTGGACATTGAGCCGTTGACCACTACCCTCTGGATGCGACCATCTAACCAATTCCTCACCCACCCATCAAATCCATACCTCTCCAGTTTAGAGAGAAGGATGTTGTCGGGGACCGTGTCAAAGGCCTTACAGAGGTCCAGATAGACGACATCTGTAGCCCTTCCCGTGTCCACTGATGTAGTCACTCCATCATAGAAGGCCACTAGGTTAGTCAGGCAGGACTTGCCCTTGGTGAAGCCGCGCTGGCTGTCTCGAATCACCTCCCTGTCCTCCATGTGCCTTAGCATAGCTTCCAGGAGGATCTGTTCCATGGTCTTCCCAGGCACAGACGTGAGACTGACTGGCCTGTAGCTCCCCGGGTCTTCCTTTTTTCCCTTCTTCAAAATGGGGGTTATGTTTCCCCTTTTCCAGTCAGTGGGAACTTCACCGGACTGCCACGACTTCTCAAATACGATGGATAGTGGCTTAGCAACTTCATCCGCCAGTTCCTTCAGGACCCGCGCATGGATCTCATCGGGTCCCATGGACTTGTGCACCTTCACGTGCCTTAGATGGTCTTGAACCTGATGTTCTCCCACAGTGGGCAGCTCTTCATTTTCCCAGTCCCTGCCTTTGCCTTCTGCGGCTTGGGCAGTGAGGCTCGAGCACTTGCTGGTGAAGACCGAGGCAAAAAAGTCATTGAGTACCTCTGCCTTCTCCGTGTCCCGGGTAACCAGGTCTCCCGTTTCCTTCCGGAGAGGGCCCACATTTTCTCTCGTCTTCCTTTTACCCCCGACGTACCTATAGAATCTTTTCTTGTTGCCCTTGACGTCCCTGGCCAGATTTAATTCTATCAGGGCTTTAGCTTTCCTAACTAACTAACTTCCTAGCTTTTTAGAGTCCCAGGTGGTATTCTCCTCAATCCTGTCGGTGAGGGGAAAGGGTGTAAGGAGGAGGGCACTGATACAGCATGTCAACAATTGGTTGTGGAGCTTGTGTAAGCAACAGGCTTTTGGTTTCTATGACCATGGGACCCTGTTTGAGGATGAACGTGTGCTTGGGAGATATGGGCTCCACCTCACCAAGTGGGGAAAAAGTATCTTTGCCAGTATGATGGCTGACGCAGTAAGGAGAGCTTTAAACTGGGAACGACAGGTGAGGGAGTTACCAGCAGCCCTGTACGGGAGTGATAGACAGGGTTGACGAGCAAAATGCCTGGAGTGATATGACTGAAAGGGAATGCAAAATCAACAAAATAGGGCTTAAACGGCGTTACCTCCAACATTTGCATGTAAGCAAGGAAGTGCCTACAAGGCACCATTATGGTAAAAAAAACCCCAACAGATTCTTTCTGGGAAATCAGCATGCTGGGGTGCCTCTCTGAAGTGCATGTACACTAATGCACATAGCATAGGGAATAAACATGAGGAATTAGAGCTCTGCATGCAGGTGCAGGGCTATGATCTTGTTGGGATCACAGAGACGTGGTGGGATAGCTCCCATGACTGGAGTGTTGCAATGGAAGGATACAGTACTTTTAGGAAAGACAGGCCAGGAAGACGAGGAGGAGGAGTTGCCCTTTATGTGAGAGAGCAGCTGGAATGCATGGAGCTCTGCCTGGGGATGGATGAGGAGACAGCTGAGAGATTATGGGTAAGGATGAAAGACAAGACAGGTAAGGGTGGCATTGTAGTGGTTGCCTGCTATAGGCCCCCTGATCAGGAAGAACAAGCGAATGAGGCCCTCTACAGACAACTAGGAGCTGCCTCACGTTCGTAGGCCCTGGTCTTCATGGGAGACTCTAACCACCCCAATATCTGCTGGAGGAACAACACAGCAGGGCATAAGCAATCCACGAGATACCTGAAGAGCATCGACGACAACTTCCTGATCCAAGCGACAAAGGAGTGACCGAGGAGAGGTGCTCTGCTGGACCTCATACTCACAAACAAGGAAGGGCTCGTTGGAGATGAGAAGGTCAAAGGCAGCCTTGGCTACAATGACCACGAGATGGTAGAGTTCAGGATCCTGAGGGGAGGGAGCAGGGCAAAAAGCCAGATCACAACCCTGGATGTCAGGAGAGCAGACTTTGGCCTCTTCAGGTACTGGCTTGGTAGAGTCCCATGGGATAAGGCCCCAGAGGGAAGAGGGGCCCAAGAAAGCTGGTTAATGTTCAAGGATCACCTCCTCCAAGCTCAAGAGCAGTCCATCCCAACAAGCAGGAAGTCAGGCAAAAAGCAACTGAAGGAGTTAGGTCTTTTCTTGCTGGAGAAGAGTAGGCTCGGGGGGGACGACCTCATCACAGTATTCCAGTACGTAAAGGGTGGCTACGAAGAGGACGGAGGGTCTCTCTTCACAAGGAGTCACATGGAGAAGACAAGGGGCAACTGGCACAAGTTGCACCAGGAGAGGTTTCATCTTGACATAAGAAGGAAATTTTTACAGTGAGAACCACTGGAATCACTGGAACAACCTCCCCAGGGTTGTGGTAGAGTCCCCATCACCAGAGGTTTTCAAGACGTGATTGGACAGGATGCTAGATAATCTCATCTAGGCTCCCTTTCCCATGATCTGTTGGACCAGATGATCTTTCGAGGTCCCTTCCAACCTGGGCTATTCTATGATTCTATGATTGAAAAATGCCAGGAGGCCTGCGTGGACGAACAAGGAGCTCCTGGCAGAACTCACACATAAAAAAGGAAGTATACAGAGGGTGGAAGCAGGGACAGGTAACCTGGGAGGAATACAGAGATGTTTTCCAGGCATGCAGAGATACAGTGAGGAAAGCCAAAGCCTACCTGGAATTGAATCTGGCAAGGGATGTTGAAGACAACAAGAATGGCTTCTATAAGTACACAGGTGACAAAAGGAAGGCTAGGGAAAATGTGGGCCTGCTGCTGAATGGGGCAGGGGCCTTGGTGACACAGGACATGGAAAAGGCTGAGGTACTGAATGCCTTCTTTGCCTCAGTCTTTACTAGCAAGATCAGCCTTCAGGAATCCCAGGTCCCAGAGACCAGGGGGAAAGTCTGGAGCAAGGAAGACTTAGCCTTGGTGGAAGAGGATCAGGTCAGGGAATACTTAAGCATACATAAGTCCATGGGCCCTGATGAGATGCACCCTTGAGTACTCAGGGAGTTGGCTGATGTCATTGCAAGGCCACTGTCAATAATCTTTGAACAATGACGGCAATTGGGAGAAGTGCCCGAGGACTGGAGGAAAGCAAATGTCACTCCTATCTTCAAGAAGGGCAAGAAGGAGGACCGGGGAACTACAGGCCGGTCAGCATCACCTCCGTCCCTGGGAAGGTGATGGAACAGCTAATCCTGGAAACCATCTCTAGGCACATGAAGGACATCAGAAGTTGTCAGCAAGGATTCACCAAGGGGAAGTCAGTCATGCTTGACCAACTTGATAACCTTCTATGATGAAACGACTGGCCTGGTAGATGAGGGGAGAGCAGTGGATATTGTCTACCTCGACTCCAGTAAAAGGCCTTCGACACTGTCTTCCAGAAGATCCTCATAGAGAAGCTGTTGAAATTTGGGCTGGATGTGCAGACAACTGGCTGAACAGCTGGGCCCAGAGGGTAGTGATCAGTGGCACGAAGTCTAGTTGGAGGCCAGTAACTAGCAGTGTACCCAAGCGGTCAATACTGGGTCCGATCCTGTTCAACACCTTCATTAATGATCTGGACGATGGGGCAGAGCGTACCCTCAGCAAGTTCACAGATGATGGTGGCTAATACGCCAGAGGGTCGTGTTGCCATCCAGAGGGACCTCGACGGGCTGGAGAAGTGGGCTGACAGGAACCTCATGCAGTTCAACAAGGGGAAGTGCCAAGTCCTGCACTTGGGGAGGAACAACCAGTATATGCTGGGGGCTGCCCAGCTGGAAAGCAGTTCTACACAAAAAAGCCCTGGGGTTTCTGGTGGACACCAAGTTGAACATGAGCCAGCAGTGTGCCCTCATGGCAAAGGTGGCTAATGGTATCCTGGGCTGCATTAGACAAAGTGTTGCCAGCAGGTTGAGGGAGGTGATCCTTCCCTTCTACTCAGCACTGGTGAGGCCACACCTGGAGTCCTGTGTACAGTTCTGGGCTCAGGCCTGTGCTATGCTGTGCCATGCTGCACTATGGTGCACATACAGCATGGCCTTCAGGCCTGTGTTATGCTGCACAAATCCCTTGGCCGCAGGATAAACTCAGCCAGCCCATTGTAACAGAGGATCCTGCAGGCAGCTCCCAGTTGGTACTGGTGATTATGTCACTTGCGTGGCTTTGCCTTTATCTACAAGCACAGCAAGAAGTTCTTATGTGAACATCCTTTCTCTTTGACAGTAGAAATTATAAATAGAGTTGTTTCCTTGTAAGAAAATCCTATAATGGCTTGAAAGACCAAAAGGGGATAATCTCGGCTATGGACGGGGTCTGCATGGCATGCTGCACGTGGGTTGGAGTCCTGTTCAATGATACACCACTCAGGGTTCCCAGCATCTAAAGGGATGCTATTCTCTCCTTATAGTGTTAGATAAATAGCATTTTAAATGATACCTTACAGAGTCTAAGTGCCTTTCTTACTGGGATCATAACGGACCAGAACCTCCCAGTGCAAAACAGGGCCACTAAGATGATTAAGGGACTGGAGCACCTCTCCTATGAGGAAAGGCTGAGAGAGCTGGGACTGTTTAGCCTAGAGAAGAGAAGGCTCAGGGGGGATCTCATCAATCTCAGTCTTGATATTTTATGACCTCGGGCTCTTCCATCCCATCAATATAGAGGCAATAGATCTTGGCTCTAAGAAGTCCATGATGCCACCGTACATTCCCCACTACTACAACATTAAAAAAACCCACCTTTGCATCATCTCTTGGCTTAGTAAAAGCTCCATGAAAACATGTACAGATCTGATATATGGGTTTCTTTCAAGTCCCCCCCCTCCTTTTTTAGAATATTATTTACTACAAAACCTACCAAAACCAGTGACAATACTTAGATTTCTGGTGTGCCAAGATCACTTGTTATGATAGTATCATACTAATGATGCCTCATTGTTCCCCACTCTCTTTCCTATATGGGGACTGTAAGCTGTTTGGGAACTAAGACTATATTTTTCTCTTCTGTTTTTATACAGTACCTGTATCAATGGAAGTGCTACAGTAATATAAATAACAATAAATGAAGATTGTAGTTCTGTATCACCAACTGTACTGTACATATCATAATACTAGATCTGACTTGGTCTTTTTTTATCCTTCAGATCCCACTGTGCTCTGCTGAGATATATAACAATATCCATATTATATACTAAGCCGAGGCACCTGTAGCAATCTAATCGCGGTCCTCTGTCCTTCTCTTTACTGATGCAGCCCACCCTGAGCTTTCTGCTGTTATCACCAGGACCTCCAGTCCTGAGATAACTAATTTAAAGCTATCACAGATAATTGTACATTATGGTAGACTGCAGCAGACATAGCTACGGCAGCTGTTCTAGAGGGAAAAAGCCATTGTTGCCCAGAGTGACTAAAATTACAGAAATCATATCTGACGAGGATGAGGCTATGAAGTTTGGATCCGGATCATGCCTTCCCAGTTCACAAGTGCTTGGACTGAGGGTTCATACTGATGCAATATATAGTGACTGCAAAACTGCAAGGTTGTGCTGGTTTTGGCTGGGATAGACTTAATTTTCTTCATAGTAGCTAGTATGGGGCTATGTTTTGGATTTGTGATTAAAACAGTGTTGATAACACAGGGATGCTTTTGTTATTGCTGAGCAGTGCTCACACAGGGTCAAGGCCTTTTCTGCTTCTCACGCCACCCCACCAGCGAGTAGGCTGGGGGTGCACAAGAAGTTGGGAGGGGACACAGGTGGGACAGCTGACCCCACCTGACCAAAGGGATATTCTATACCGTATGATGTCATGCTCAGCAATAAAACTAGGGGGGAGGTTGGCGGGGGGGCCACTGCTCCGGGACTGGTTGGGCATCGGTCGGCAAGTGGTGAGCAATTGTTTTCATTTGCATCACCTGTCTTTCTTGGGTTTTATTTTTCTCTCTCTTTGTTATGTTTTTTTCTTACAATTTATTATTGTTGTTGTTGTTGTTATTTAATTATTAAACTGTCTTTATCTCAACCCACGAGTTTTCTCACTTTTACCCTTCCAATTCTCTCCCCTATCCCACTGTGAGGGGAGTGAGCGAGCGGCTGTGTGGTGCTCAGTTGCCGGCTGAGGTTAAACCACGACAAAGGTTCAGACTCAGACTTCAACAAAGTCTAGCATTTGGGACTAGCATTTTGGTAAGGGCCCACTTTTAGTGATAAGCAGAGAGAAGTGCTTGCAACTCTTAAACTAAAGGGTTAAGTTTGGGGGTTGTTTTTTTTGTCTTTTAAAATCTAAGGCAAAGAATCATTAGCACTGCCAGAGAAGCCACACTGAAAACAGCATTTGGTCATCAGTTTAAAAATGTGGGACGCAGAGAAACCCTATACTCCTCAAAGTAAATGCCTCTTGCGTTTCCACTTGGTTCTTTCTTTGGTAAAGTTCCAAACCCAGTAGTTGCCGCGTGCTGAGAGGAGTTCGAGGTTTGTGATGTCCCCCGGGGGTGTCTGAGGGGGGGGTTTCTGGGCCCCCGGCACCCTTGGGCTGTGTGTGTGGGAGGGACCGTCCGGCAGGCGGCAGGTCTCACGAGAGGGGCGGGCGAGAGTTGGGCGGTGCCGGCTGTCCCCGCGACCAGTTCAAACCGTGGGAAGCCGCATATAACCGGCCCCTAGGGAGCGCCAGCGGCCAGGATTGGCAAACAGGGAGTGGCGTCAGCAGTTTGTGCGGCAGTTCGTGCGGGAACGGCTGCACACTCTGCCAGTTAGTGGGCTGCTGCCTGCTCTACTCACCAGCAGGCTTAGGCTGCAGCCCCAACGGTCACCCCAACTAACTGGTGGCTGTGCAAGCCTACCCAGAAGCTTGAGGTCTCCAGGGAATTAGAATTAGAAGGATTACCTCTTTCAAAAGAATTACCATTTTATAAGTGGGCTATTTTTCTGAGAAATATAAGGAGACTGTGACCTGCTGAAAGAAAATGATGTCCACCTGCCACAACTGCAAGGCTGAGGCTAAAACTCAAACAGAAGCACTACAGCTTACCTATGCTCATGTCTCCACCCAAACAGACCTCCCAAGGACTGAAATAGCTGTCCAGACCTTACGTTGCATGGAGCTCCAGCACCTGGAAGTCCCCCTAGCACCTGAAGGCAGCGGTGGATGTCATAGCTGCAAGTGTGCTCAGCTGGAAGAACTCCTTTCCACTGACTGGAAAAAGGGAAACATTGCACCCATTTTTAAAAAGGGTAGAATGGAGGTCCCTGGGAACTACCAACCTGTCAACCTCACCTCTGTGCCTGGGAAGATCATGGAACAGATCCTCCTGGAAGCTATGCTAAGGCACATGGAGGACAGGGAGGTGATTTGAGAGAGCCAGCATGGCTTCACCAACGGCAAGTCTTGCCTGACTAACCTAGTGGCCTTCTACGATGGAGTGACTGCATCGATGGACAAGGGAAGAGCTACGGATGTCATCTACCTGGACTTCTGTAATGCCTTTGATATAGTCCCCCACAACGTTCTTGCCTCTGAATTGGAGAGAGATGAATTTGAGGGATAGACTGTTAGATGGATAAGGAACTGGCTGGATGGCCGCATCCAAAGAGTTACAGTCAACAGCTCAATGTCCAAGTGGAAACCAGTAACGAGTGGTGTCCCTCAAGGGTCTGTACTAGGACCAATACTATTTGATATCTTCATCAATGACACAGACAGTGGGATCGAGTGCACCCTCAGCAAGTTTGCAGATGACACCAAGCTGAATGGTGCGGTTGACACGCCTGAGGGATGGGATGCCATCCAGAGGGACCTGGACGCTATCCAGAGGGACCTGGACAAGCTCGAGAAGTGGGCCCATGTGAACCTCATGAACTTCAACAAGGCCAAGTGCAAGGTCCTGCACCTGGGTCGGGGTAATCCCCGGTCTCAACACAGGCTGGGGGATGAAGGGATTGAGAGCAGCCCTGCCGAGAAGGACTTGGGGGTACTGGTGGATGAAAAGATGGACATGAGCCGACGATGTGCGCTCGCAGCCCAGAAGGCCAATCGTATCCTGGGCTGCATCAAAAGAAGCGTGGCCAGCAGGTTGAGGGAGGTGATTCTGCCCCTCTCCTCTGCTCTGGTGAGACCCCACCTGGAGTACTGCGTCCAGCTCTGGAGTCCTCAGCATAAGAAAGACATGGACCTGTTAGAGCTGGTCCAGAGGAGGGCCACAAAAATGATCAGGGGGATGGAACACCTCTCCTTATGAGGAAAGGCTGAGAGAGTTGGGGTTGTTCAGCCTGGAGAAGAGAAGGCTCCGGGGAGACCTTATTGCGGCCTTTCAATACTTAAAGGGGGCTTCTAAGAAAGATGAAGAGAGACTTTTTCATAGGGCCTGTTGCGACAGGACAAGGGCTAATGTTTTTAAACTAAAAGAGGTTAGATTCAGACTAGATACAAGGAAGAAATTCTTTACTGTGAGGGTGGTGAAACACTGGCACAGGTTGCCCAGAGAGGTGGTAGATGCCCCATCCCTGGAAACATTTAAGGTCAAGTTGGACGGAGCTCTGAGCAACCTGATCTAGTTGAAGATGTCCCTGCCCACGGCAGGGGGGTTGGACTAGATGACCTTTAGAGGTCCCTTCCAACCCAAACCATTCTATGATTCTCTAAAAAGGTGACAAGGTCAATAGCCCAGCTGAAGTGCCTCTATACCAATGCATGCACCATGGGTAACAAACAGGAGGAGCTGGAAGCCACTGTGCAGCTAGAAAGCTACGATCTAATTGCTATCACTGAAACGTGGTGGGATGAATCACATGACTGGAGCGTTGCAATTGATGGCTGTAACCTGTTCAGGAGGAACAGGCAAGGAAGGAGGGGCGGGGGGGTTGCCCTCTATGTAAAAAAAATGGATTGATTGCACAGAGCTGTCTTTGAAAAACAGCAGTGCATAGGTCAAGAGCTTATGAGTGAAAATTAGAGACCAAGCCAACAAAGAAAACCTCATGGCTGGTGTTTACTACAGGCTGCCCAGTCAAGGGGAGGATGTTGACAAAGTATTCTTATTTAAACTACAGGAAGCATCACGCTTGCAGGCTCTGATCCTGCTGGGGGACTTCAATCACCCTGACATGTGCTGGAAAAGCAGCACAGCAAGCTGTAAGCAGTACAGGAGACTCTTGGAGTGCGTTGAGGATAAATTCTTAATCCAGGTGATAGACAGCCCAACCAGAGGAGAAGCGTTACTGGACCTGTTGCTTACAAACACAGATGAACTAATTGGAGAGGTCAAGACTGGTGGCAGTCTGGGCCGCAGTGATCATGCCCTTATGGAATTCACAGTCTCAAGACGTGTGGGCCAGGCGATAAGTAAAGTCAAGACCCTGAATTTTAGGAGAGTGAACTTCCAGTTGTTTAAGGAATTAGTGGATGGGACCCCCTGGGAAGCTGCCCTCAGGGATAAAGGAACTGAACAGAGCTGGCAGCTCTTTAAGGACATTTTTCTTAGAGCATAAGAGCTCTCAACTACCATGTGAATGAAATCGGGCAAGGAAGGCAGGAGACCAGCAAGGCTGGGGAAGGACCTCCTGGTCAAACTACAGCGTAAGAAGGAAATGCACAGGCAGTGAAACAAGGGACATGTATCCTGGGAAGAATATAGGGACGCTGCCCGGATGAGTAGGGATGGGATTAGGAAAGCTAAGGCACAGTTGGAGCTGAATTTGGCAAGGGATGCGAAGAATAATAAGAAGGGCTTCTACAGGTACGTTGGTCAGAAAGGAAGACAAAGAAAATGTACATCCCCTTGCTAAATACGACAGGAGAACTGTTGACAACCAACACGGAGAAGGCTGAGGTACTCAACAATCTTTTTGCCTCAGTTTTCAGTGGTAATCTCTCTGAAGTCCCTGAACCTCAAGGCAGGGACTGGGGGAATGAAGTCCCTCCCATCATAGAAGATCAGGTTCAAGACCACCTGAGGAACCTGGACATACACAAGTCCATGGGACCCGATGAGATGCATCCCAGGGTCCTGAGGGAATTGGCTGATGTAGTTGCCAAGCCACTCTCCATCATATCTGAAAAGTCATGGCACTCAGGCAAAGTCCCCAGTGACTGGAGAAAAGGGAAACATCCCACCCATTTTTCAAAAGGGTAATAAGGAGGACACTGGGAAATACCGACCAGTCAGCCTCACTTCCGTGTCCAGTAAGCTCATGGAACAGATCCTTCTGGAAGTTATGCTGAAGCCATATGGAAGACAGGGAGGTGATTAGAGACAGCAAACATGGCTTCAGCAAGGGCAAATCATGCCTGACTAGTCTAGCGGCCTTCTACGATGGAGTGACTGCATCGGTGGACAAGGGAAGAGCTACGGATGTCATCTACCTGGACTTCTGTAACGCCTTTGATATGGTCCCCCACAACGTTATTACCTCTAAATTGGAGAGATATGGGTTTGATGAATGGACTGTTAGATGGATAAGGAATTGCTGGATGTCTGCGTCCAAAGAGTTACAGTCAACAGCTCAATGTCCAAGTGGAAACCAGTAACAAGTGGTGTCCCTCAAGGGTCTGTACTGGGACCAATAATATTTAATACCTTCATCAATGACACAGACAGTGGGATCGAGTGCACCCTCAGCAAGTTTGCAGATGACACCAAGCTGAGTGGTGCAGCTGATTCACTAGAAGGACCTTGACAGGCTTGAGAAGTGGGCCCATGCGAACCTCATGAAGTTCAACAAGGCCAAGTGCAAGGTCCTGCACCTGGATTGGGGGAACCCCCGGTATCAATACAGGCTGGGGGATGAAGGGATTGAGAGCAGCCCTGCCGAGAAGGACTTGGGGGTACTGGTGGATGAACATTAGACATGAGCTGGCAATGTGTGCTTGCAGCCCAGGAGGCCAGTTGTATCCTGGTCTGCATCAAAAGAAGCATGGCCAACACGTTGCAGGAGGTGATTCTCCCCCTCTACTCCGCTCTGGTGAGACCCCACCTGGAGTACTGCGTCCAGCTCTGGGGTCCTCAGCATAAGAAAGACATGGACCTGTTAGAGCTTGTCCAGAGGAGGGCCACGAAAATGATAAGAGGGCTGGAACACCTCTCCTTATGAGGAAAGGCTGAGAGAGTTGGAGTTGTTCAACCTGGAGAAGAGAAGGCTCCAGGGAGAGGCCTTATTGTGGCCTTCAATATATAAAGCGGGCTTCTAAGAAAGATGGGGACAGACTTATTACCAAGACCCGTAGTGACAAGACAAGGGGAAAAGGTTTTAAAGTGAAAGAGGGTAGATTTAGATTGGACATAAGGAAGAAATTTTTTACGATGAGGGTGCTGAGACATAGGAACAGGTTGCCCAAAGGAGTTGTGGATGCCCCATCATTGGAAGTGTTCAAGGTCAGGTTGGACGGGGCTTTGAGCAACCTGATCTAGTAAAAGATGTCCCTGCCCACGGCAGGGGAGTTGGACTTGATGATCTTTGAAGTTCCCTTCCAACCCAAATCATTCTATGATTCTATTAAAATGACAACAATGAATTGAAAAATTTCTGCAACCACATTGACTGCCTGGAGGTGATATATATGCCTGGAGGGTGCTATTGGTGAGAAAGGAAGCAATATGGTGTATCAGTGGCTAGCTGAAAGTCTCCTGGCAGCTTTGGTTTAGCTGGACTGGAAGTGAATTGCAGTGTTTAGTGCTGTAGTTGTCACAAAAATGTCCTGCTGTACTTATCTGTAGCTGAAAGAAGGCAGCTGCCACATTTATTTCTCATTTCCCTTGGGATCCACTGAGGGAGAGAGAAGGTCTGCTTTGCAGACATATGGCTCTGGTGGGAAACTTAGCTCTGCACCAGAAAAGGCACAACATTCTTCCTGCTGCTCTGCATAAAATGAAAAGCCTGTATGAATTTTAACAGATTCACTGTTCATTTGGCTCTCTAGAAGGTGAGCTTACAGGTTAACCTTGGCTGGCTGCCAGGTGTCCACCAAGCCGCTCTATCACTCCCCCTCCTCAGTGGAACAGGGGGGAGAAAATAAGATGGAAAAACTCCTGGGTTGAGATAAAGGCAGTTTAATAAAGCAAAAGCAAAGGCTGCACATGGAAGCAAAGGAAACAAAAAAAGATTTATTCTCTACTTCCCATCAGCAGGCGATGTCCAGCCACTTCCTGTGAAGTAGGGCCTCAGTATGCATAGCAGTTGCTTTGGAAGACAAATGCCTTAATAATGAATGCCCCCCCTTCCCTCCTCCTTTCTCTTAGCTTTTACTGCTGAGCATGACGTCATATGGTATGGATTATCCCTTTGGTCAGTTTGGGTCAGCTGTCCTGGCTATGTCCCCTCCCAAGATCTTGCCCACCCACAGCCTATTGGTGAGGGGGTGTCCTGGTTTCGGCTGGGATAGAGTTAATTTCCTTCCTAGTAGCTGATACAGGGCTGTGGTTTGGATTTAGGATGAGAACAAAGTTGATAACGCACCGATGTTTTAGTTGTTGCTAGGTAATGCTTACACTAGCCAAGGACCTTTTAGTTTCCCATGTTCTACCGACTGAGAAGGCTGGAGGTGCACAAGAAGCTGGGAGGGGGGCACAGCCAAACCGGCCAAAGGGACATTCCATACCACGTGACGTCATGCTCAGTACATAAACTGGGGAAAGCTGGCCGGGGGGGCCGCTGCTCGGGGACTGGCTGGGCATCGGTCGGCGGGTGGTGAGCAATTGCACTGTGCATCACTTGCTTTGTGTATTATTATTAGTATTATTACATTATTATTTTATTTCAATTATTAAACTGTTTTTATCTCAACCCACGAGTTTTTCTCACTTGTGCTCTTCCAATTCTCTCCCCCATCCCACCAGGGCCGGGGGGGGGGCGTGAGCGAGTGGCTGTGTGGTACTAAGTTGCCGACTGAGTTTAAACCACGATGCGGGGGGAAATGTTGGAGGCAGCCTTGATGCTGTGGGAGCACTACTCAGCAGTAGCCAAAACATTGGTGTGTTATCAGCACTGTTCTAGCTACAAATACAAAGCACAGCACTATGAGGGCTGCTATGGGGAAAGTTAACTCCATCCCAGCCAGACCCAATACAATAAAAATAATAAGAAAAGATCTTGCTTGAAGTAAAAAAAACTTCTCCAAAACAAGCAATGGAAAAGTTAAGGGAGGAATACATCCATGAGACAGACAGAGGCTATGGAAATGGTGCCATATAAATGCAGTTTTCATTTGTCATTGTTGTTTACTGGGAGAGACATGTAACATTGCATCACTGAAACAGAGTAGGATGAATAATAGGAGAACTATACCATTTCAGCCAAAAGTGTGAGCTAAAATAGTTTTTCATTATTTATACTTTCATATATTCAATATTTTTCTGACTACTGTTGTGTTCAGTAGAGTTTGTCTGTCTGTAACACAGCTAGAATTTGTTTCCAAAATTTAAACAGCTTCTAATCTCTAATACAGCAGATTAACAGATTCCTTTACTTCTCATTAGTCTGTAAGGTTTTTAGCAATGTTGCAAAAAATAAAAAAAGATCGTATGAAGAGTATTAAATGTCATATACAAATTATGAAATTGATTAGATACTCCCAGACACAGTAAGGTGTACTGGTGCAGGAGATAAGTGTGAAGTAAACTTTTTTTTTTTAAATAATGCAAGATGAGTACTGGGAAAGGCTCCTGTGAGAGCATAGAAATTAACAGTTTATAAAACAAAGACACTCTCTATTCTACGAGGGAACCTGTAAGCAATGGTAGTGCTAACTCAGACAAGCCCAAGAACTGAACACATGCTGATAGCTAGGCTTCTGGGAAACCTTCAATGGTCATAACAACTGAAAAGCTCCCCGGAGATCATGACAGTCATGGTGAAATCTTTCCACCTGGCATGCAAAAACTTTTCTTCTGAGCAAGGAGGTGAAATTTGATTTCCCTTAACCAGCAGGCAGAACAGCCTATAATGCTGATGATAAACATTAGTTTAATATTTCAGGATGATGGCTACCAAGGATGCTCTTGTCCAACATCTGTCATAGAAAATCATGCAACCCAGACAGTGTAAATACAAAAGTTTCATGAAAATACATGTAAAGGTATATTAAAAAATTGTTCCATTAAAATGCAAAGTTATTGCAGATGGAACCAAACCAAGTTACATTTTTTCAAAACAAAGGTTTTTCCATAAATCAGTCAGTTCCAGTCATATTTATGTAGAAAAAAGATATCTTGGGAGAATTGCTGTTTATTCCAGTCAGTAACTGACTGCCTTTGAACTTGATGAAATGCAACTGTAATTTCTAATTAGATCTAAATTGGAAACAGTTTTTTCCTGTCCTCTGACACTGTCCTGGTTTCGGCAGGGATAGAGTTAATTTCTTTTCTAGTAGCTGGTACAGTGTTTTGGATTTAGGATGAGAACAAAGTTGATAACGCACCGATGTTTTAGTTGTTGCTAGGTAATGCTTACACTAGCCAAGGACTTTTCAGCTTCCCATGCTCTACCGACTGAGAAGGCTGAAGGTGCACAAGAAGCTGGGAGGGGGCACAGCCAAACCGGCCAAAGGGACATTCCATACCATGTGACGTCATGCTCAGTACATAAACTGGGGAAAGCTGGCCGGGGGGGGCCGCTGCTCGGGGACTGGCTGGGCATCGGTCGGCGGGTGGTGAGCAATTGTACTGTGCATCACTTGCTTTGTGTATTATTATTATTATCATCATCATATTATTATTATCATTTTATTTCAATTATTAAACTGTTTTTATCTCAACCCACGATTTTTTCTAACGTGTGCTCTTCCAATTCTCTCCCCCATCCCACCGGGTGGGGGGGAGTGAGCGAGCGGCTGCGTGGTGCTTAGTTGCCAACTGAAATTAAACCACGACAGTCCTTTTTGGCGCCCAACGTGGGGCTCGAAGGGTTTGAGATAATAACAGGTTAACCGGAGTGTATTAAAGAACTTATATCTGTTAGTAGTTGTGGGTCACAATGTTGGTTTCTCTGTTCTCGATATTGATTTGTATAATCTGCATCGCGCTCTTTTTCCTGCTGTACATGTTAAAGATTTGTGTTGGGTTTTGCAGTTTGCTGTGGTCTGCAGTGAATAGTAATGTCTCGCTTGTGAGGTTTGTTTTTAGAACATTGACCTTGACGTTAGTGTGGTATGTAAACTTCGCAATGAAGCCGTTACTGTACCACGGAGACCATTTCGTGGAGACAACTAGCAATTGCAGTAACTTTTCTGAGAGTTTTTTTACGGAGGAAATACAGAATGGCAGTGTCACTACCTTCTTCTATAATGTTTCCTCCTTCATTACAGTAATTTTTCAGTATTTTGAACATCCTTGGGCAGTTAAGATACTTCTATTAATACTTCTTGGGAATACTGTTTCGGTTTTGTCTAAAGTTGGCAAGCAATTTAAGAATATCATCCAGAGATCTGCCCCAAGGCTAAATAATTACGAGTGGCAGGGTGTGTGGGACAAGATGGGCAAGTACCTAGGCCAATGGGCACCCCCAGTGTTTTGGAACTTCACCCCTGAGCAAGTGCAGAATCCTGAAAAGTTAGTAGAATATTTGGACAAAGTATGCTGTCACCCTGGCAACTCCAGAGAGATGCAGCTCATTGCAACGTGCTGGGGCCTGGCCCATGCCTACTGAGCCCTGTTCAACACCATTCAGTGCCCTCAAAGGGAAGAGAAGGTCTCTGGATCTGACAGTAAAACGACACGCACTGCGGCCACTCAGACCCGGGCAACGTGCCCTGTGGCCACTCCGACCCCAGCGACAGGCCGTGCAGCCACTCAGACCCCAGCAACAGGCCCTGCAGCCACTCCGACCCCAGCAACATGCACTGCAGCTACTCAGACGCCGGCAACAGGCCCTGCGGCCACTCAAACCTGGGCAACACGCACTACGGCCACTCCAACCCCGGCGACATGCACTGCAGCCACTCAGACCCCAGCGACATGCACTGTGGCCACTCAGACCCCGGCGACATGCACTGCGGCCACTCAGACTCCAGTGACATGCACTGTGGTCACTCAGACCCCAGCGACATGCACTGCGGTCACTCAGACCCCGGCGACATGCACTGAGGCCACTCAGACCCCAGCGACATGCACTGCGGCCACTCAGACCCCAGCAACATGCACTGCGGTCACTCAGACCCCGGCGACATGCACTGAGGCCACTCAGACCCCGGCGACATACACTGCGGTCACTCAAACCTGGGCAACACGCACTACGGCCACTCCAACCCCGGCAACAGGCCCTGCGGCCACTCAGACTCCGGTGACATGCACTGCGGCCACTCCAGTCCCGGCGACAGGCCCCGTGGCCACTCCAACCCCGTTAATATGCACTGTGGCCACTCCAACCCCGGCAACAGGCCCTGCAGCCACTCAGACTCCGGTGACATGCACTTCCACTGCGGTCACTCCAACCCCGGCGACATGCACTGCGACCACTCCAACCCCGGCAACAGGCCCTGTGGCTGAACCAAAGAACCAGCCTGTGCCGGTATCAGTCGCCCCTGTACACAAGAAGAAATTTTGGAAGCGGAAGTCGGCTCGTTTAGTAAGGGAGGAAGAAGCTTCTTCTAAAAGGGAACCGGAGGAAGAACTGTACGACTACCCTGGAGAAGGGCCATAACGAGAACGGGAGGAGGAGAGCCGGCCGCTGATCGGGGAGGAAGAAGAGGAAGAACTCATAAACAAGGCAGTGACCACCCGATCTCTATCCCTGAGTGAGCTGCGAGATATACGAAAAGATTTCAGCCGCCGTCCAGGTGAGCATACTGTCACCTGGCTGCTCCGATGCTGGGATAATGGGGCCAGTAGCCTGGAATTAGAGGGTAGGGAAGCCAAGCAGCTGGGATCCCTTTCTAGGGAAGGGCGCATTGATAAAGCAATTGGAAAAGGGACACGTATCCTCAGCCTTTGGAGGCGACTCTTGTCAAGCGTGAAGGAAAGGTATCCCTTCAAGGAAGATGTCATATGTCGCCCAAGCAAATGGGCCACCATGGAGAAGGGTATCCAGTTTCTGAGAGAATTAGCTGTGCTGGAGGTGATTTATGATGACCTGAACAATGAACAACTATCCAAAGATCCAGACGAAGCCAAGTGCACACGACCCATGTGGCGGAAGTTTATAAGGAGCTCACCATCGTCATACGCCAATTCATTGGCAGTGATAACCTGGAAAGATGGAGAGGAACAAACAGTGGATGAATTGGCTAGTCAACTCCGGCAATACGAGGAAAGTCTTTCTTCCTCCATCGTCTCGGCTGTGGAGAAACTGTCCGAAAAACTGTCCTGGGAGATCCAGCAACTCAGAGAGGATAGGTCCTACTCCTCACCTGTACGGACCAGTATCTCGGCTATTAGGAGTCAGCGTTCTTTTGCTCAAGAGAGAGAATATAAAGGATACACACCACGGGGCACCCTATGGTTTTACCTGCGTGACCACGGAGAGGACATGAGGAAGTGGGATGGGAAACCTACTGCAGCCCTAGGGGCACGGGTACGCGAATTGCAAGGGAAAACAATCACAGAAAGAGGTTCTTCCAGGAAAATTGCTGCTCCAGTTTCCAGCGGGCAGTTCCCCAGACAGAGTAGAAGGGCTGATCTTACTCTTGATCTTAATGAAGAAACTTCTGACTCGTACGTACAAGAAATGAGAAATGAGTACTGTGATGAGGATTAGAGGGGCCCTGCCTCCAGCCAGGGGGAGGAAAGGGACAACCGGGTTTACTGGACTGTGTGGATTCGGTGGCCTGGCACGTCAGACCCACAGAAGTATAAGGCTCTAGTGGAGACGGGTGCACAGTGTACCCTAATGCCATCAAGCTATATAGGGGCAGAACCCATCTGTATTTCTGGGGTGACGGGGGGATCCCAACAGCTAACTGTATTGGAAGCCGAAGGAAGCCTAACGGGGAATGGGTGGCAGAAGCACCCCATTGTGACTGGCCCAGAGGCTCCGTGCATCCTTGGCATAGACTACCTCAGGAGAGGGTATTTCAAGGACCCAAAAGGGTACCGGTGGGCTTTTGGTATAGCTGCCTTGGAGATGGAGGAAATTAAACAGCTGTCCACCTTGCCTGGTCTTTCGGAGGACCCCTCTGTTGTGGGGTTGCTGAAGGTCGAAGACCAACAAGTGCCAATTGCTACCACCACAGTGCACCGGCGGCAATATCGCACCAACCGAGACTCCCTGATTCCCATCCATAAGCTGATTCGTCGACTGGAGAGCCAAGGAGTGATCAGCAAGACCCGCTCACCCTTTAACAGTCCCATATGGCCAGTGCGGAAGTCTAATGGAGAGTGGAGACTAACAGTAGACTATCGTGGCCTAAATGAAGTCACGCCACCGCTGAGTGCTGCCGTGCCAGACATGCTAGAACTTCAATACGAATTGGAATCAAAGGCAGCCAAGTGGTATGCCACAGTTGATATTGCTAATGCGTTTTTCTCAATCCCTTTGGCAGCGGAGTGCAGGCCACAGTTTGCTTTCACTTGGAGGGGCGTTCAGTACACCTGGAACCGACTGCCCCAGGGGTGGAAACACAGCCCTACCATTTGCCATGGACTAATCCAGACTGCACTAGAACAGGGTGGAGCTCCAGAACACCTGCAGTACATTGATGATATCACCGTGTGGGGCAACACAGCAGGAGAAGTTTTTGAGAAAGGGAAGGAAATAGTCCAAAACCTGCTGAAGGCCGGTTTTGCCATAAAGCAAAGTGAGGTCAAGGGACCTGCACAGGAGATCCAATTTTTAGGAATAAAATGGCAAGATGGACGTCGTCAGATCCCAATGGATGTGATCAACAAAATAACAGCCATGTCTCCACCAACTAGCAAAAAGGAAACACAAGCTTTCTTAGGCGTCGTGGGTTTTTGGAGAATGCACATTCCAAATTACAGTCTGATTGTAAACCCTCTCTATCAAGTGACCCGAAAGAAGAACGATTTCAAATGGGGCCCTGAGCAACGACAAGCTTTTGAACAAATTAAACGGGAGATAGTTCATGCAGTAGCCCTGGGGCCAGTCCGGGCAGGACAAGATGTAAAAAATGTCCTCTACACCGCAGCCAGGGAGAATGGCCCTACCTGGAGCCTCTGGCAGAAAGCACCAGGGGAGACTCGAGGTCGACCCCTAGGGTTTTGGAGTCGGGGATACAGAGGATCCGAGGCCCGCTATACTCCAACTGAAAAAGAGATATTAGCAGCCTATGAAGGGGTTCGAGCTGCTTCAGAAGTGATCGGCACTGAAGCACAGCTCCTCCTGGCACCCCGACTGCCGGTGCTAGGCTGGATGTTCAGAGGTAGGGTCCCCTGTACACATCATGCAACTGATGCTACATGGAGTAAGTGGGTCGCACTGATCACACAACGGGCTCGAATAGGAAACCCCAGTCGCCCAGGAATCCTGGAAGTGATCATGGATTGGCCAGAGGGCAAAGATTTTGGAATATCGCCAGAGGAGGAGGTGACGCGTGCTGAAGAGGCCCCAATGTATAATGAACTACCAGAAAATGAGAAGCCATATGCCCTGTTCACTGATGGGTCCTGTCGTATTCTAGGAAAGCATCAGAGGTGGAAAGCTGCTGTATGGAGTCCTATGCGACAAGTGGCAGAAACTGCTGAAGGAGAAGGTGAATCGAGCCAATTTGCAGAAGTAAAGGCCATCCAGCTGGCTTTAGACATTGCTGACCGAGAAAAGTGGCCAGTGCTCTGTCTCTGTACTGACTCAGGGATGGTGGCAAATGCCCTGTGGGGGTGGTTGCAGCAATGGAAGCAGAGCAACTGGCAGCGCAGAGGCAAACCCATCTGGGCTGCCGCATTGTGGCAAGATATTGCTGCCCGGGTGGAGAACCTGGTTGTAAAAGTCCGTCACGTAGATGCTCACATACCTAAGAGTCGGGCCACTGAAGAACATCAAAACAACCAGCAGGTAGATCAGGCTGCTAAGATTGAAGTGGCACAGGTGGATCTGGACTGGCAACATAAGGGTGAATTATTTCTAGCTCGGTGGGCCCATGACACCTCAGGCCACCAAGGAAGAGATGCAACATATAGATGGGCTTGTGATCGAGGGGTGGACTTGACCATGGACACTATAGCCCAGGTTATCCATGAATGCGAAACATGCGCTGCAATCAAGCAAGCCAAGCGGTTAAAGCCTCTCTGGTATGGAGGACGATGGCTGAAATATAAATATGGGGAGGCCTGGCAGATCGATTATATCACACTCCCACAAACCCGCCAAGGCAAGCGCCACGTGCTTACAATGGTGGAGGCAACCACTGGATGGCTGGAAACATATCCTGTGCCCCATGCCACTGCCCGGAACACTATCCTGGGCCTTGAAAAGCAAGTCCTATGGCGACATGGCACCCCAGAAAGAATTGAGTCAGACAATGGGACTCATTTCCGAAACAACCTCATAGACACCTGGGCCAAAGAGCACGGCATTGAGTGGGTGTATCACATCCCCTATCATGCACCAGCCTCCGGGAAAATTAAACGATATAATGGACTGTTAAAGACTACACTGAGAGCAATGGGTGGCGGGACATTCAAACATTGGGATACACATTTAGCAAAGGCCACCTGGTTAGTCAACACTAGGGGATCTGCCAATCGAGCAGGCCCTGCCCAGTCAGAACTTTTACGTACTGTAGATGGGAATAAAGTCCCTGTAGTGCACATAAAAAATATGCTGGGGAAGACAGTCTGGGTTATTCCTGCCTCAGGCAGAGGCAGACCCATCCATGGGATTGCTTTTGCTCAAGGACCTGGGTGCACTTGGTGGATAATGCGGAAGGATGGGGAAGTCCTATGTGTACCTCAAGGGGATTTGATTTTGGGTGAGAATAGCCAATGATCTGAATCATGTGATATTAAGTACTAATTATAGTTTTAATAGTTATACTAATATACACAGATATACTAATAATACTAATAATATTATATGCCATACTAATGTTATTACAATAAGAATCACCCAGACTAATGAAGAATAACTTCAGTGAAACCAAGCAAAGCACAGTGATGATGGTACCAGAACTGACTTCAACATGGAACAATCCAACACCACATACCATCTCCATTTTTCCTGCCCTGAAAGATTATTATGACAGATGGAGCCCGAAGTCATGGACTAAATGAACTCACCGAACATTTTAGAGGGATGGCCCACAGATGAAGGGAATGATATCTCTGTGTGTGTGTGTGTGTATATATATATATATAAAGGGGTGGTGATTAATGAAAATGTACTGGAAAATATGAGACTTGAGCATGACGCAGATGGTATAGAATAAGGGGTGGATATTGTCCTGGTTTCGGCAGGGATAGAGTTAATTTCTTTTCTAGTAGCTGGTACAGTGTTTTGGATTTAGGATGAGAACAAAGTTGATAACGCACCGATGTTTTAGTTGTTGCTAGGTAATGCTTACACTAGCCAAGGACTTTTCAGCTTCCCATGTTCTACCGACTGAGAAGGCTGAAGGTGCACAAGAAGCTGGGAGGGGGCACAGCCAAACTGACCAAAGGGACATTCCATACCATGGGACGTCATGCTCAGTACATAAACTGGGGAAAGCTGGCCGGGGGGGCCGCTGCTCGGGGACTGGCTGGGTATTGGTCGGCGGGTGGTGAGCAATTGTACTGTGCATCACTTGCTTTGTGTATTATTATTATTATTATCATCATATTATTATTATCATTTTATTTCAATTATTAAACTGTTTTTATCTCAACCCACGAGTTTTTCTAACGTGTGCTCTTCCAATTCTCTCCCCCATCCCACCGGGTGGGGGGGAGTGAGCGAGCGGCTGCGTGGTACTTAGTTGCCGACTGAAATTAAACCACGACAATCTTCCCTATTCTTTTGGGATGAAATGAAGAGCTTCTGAGGGACCGTTTTGTTTTGTTTTGTTTTCTAATTCTAAAAGATGGTTACATCTTCCAGAAGATTTTTTTTACTCAAATAGAGGTAGAAGAAAGCCTCTGCTGTTCTCTCACATTCCAGATTACTGCATTAACCACTACTGCCTCAGGGACTGATTGCTCAATCTTTCTGTAGCTACTCAACTTCATTTTAATCATTATATGTTCTCTTTTCTTTACTTCAATTAGAAATTTCATCCCAAGAAGCCACAGCCATAAAATAACACAGAAGAGATAAGTGTTCCTGAGAAAAGTTTCCACTTTGGCAAATTGATGTGCTGGAACAACAATAATAAAAGAGCTAAAGAAATTCTGACCAGCCCAACTTTTAATAGTTTCATCCCTAATAATTCAAGCATCCTTAACTGTCTTTTCCATTTTATGTTTCTTATTGACAGATTTTCCAGTTAGATTGTATTGTTTTAGAAGGATTAAACACAAACTGTTCTGAATCCTGAGGTCACTGATGTTTATTATTGAATTCTCAGAATCAAATTAATTATATTCTACCATATATCTGAGAAGTGGACCTGAAATGCTAGCAATCTGCTTTTCACATTTTCCTATACTCTCAGGAAATAAAAACTGAGCTGTGTTCTAGATTTTTGAGATTCTCATCGACAAAACTATTCACCACATTGCTTTGACCTTTTGCCACCAGACACTAGAAATGCTAAAAATATTATAGATTCTTGATAAATGTGCAAAATGTTCTAAGTAAACCTTTAAATGGCAATAGAGTCTATTATTCTTTTACTTTTATCACAGAAAATTGAGTTGCTTCTATCAGTTCAGTCATACATATCTACCCACAAGGCAGTGTATTAATCATACCTTTTCAGCGCTTTGAGCATAATTCCAAATACATTTTTGTGTTTCATAAACAATTCTGTGTTTCTGCAAATAATTACAGAATTAAACAGTGTAAAGAAAAGTTTTCCTAAAAATCCCACAATGTTCTGGGCATTACAATGCAAAATAATTTATGACCTTTATGTACATTATCCATAGAAGGTTCTATAAAATAATTTTCACATTTCACTGCTCAGATCTGATGTTTACCTTCTTTTTCTTTTGTTTAGGAATCTTCCCAGAAGATCTTGAGCCAATGTTAGCTCTGAAGCTAGAATCTGCTTTTTTCTGTTTTTCTTAAAATCTAGTAACTATTAAATTTCAAAGATGTTACAGATCAGATTTTGCTACCAACAGAAATCAGATGTTTCAAAATTATGCTATTCTAGGTACCATGTTCCTCATGCAGACAGCATGTTTCTTTATATTTGTTGATAAGACCAGGGTGATCTGAGATGAAACCCCATGAGCAAACAACACAATTTAACCTTATATGAAAAGTTCCTCTTGTCATACAGCATAAACACCTCATTCTGGTGGCTTTTTTAGCACGTGTGGGAAAGGAGCTGCAATTCTTTTAAACCAAATGCAGACTTCTGCACGGACTTTAAAAATTGCCATAAGAGAAGTTTTAAAATTGTATCTGAGTAATTTTTAATTCAGTATTTAGAATTAAAAAGCTAGTATTCTGAAGGCTAGATTGTACACACTGACTCCATTGTGACTGCGCCAATAAGAATTATTCACCTACATGGGTGGGGTTCAGATCCGATAGTTAAAAGATGCTACTTAAAAATTTTCCAAAAGAAACATCTAATCTCCTCGCCCACCTCTATGATGCAACTTTAAGAATATCCTCATAATATTTTTGCTTCTTTGATAGGCTTAATGATCTTTTTGGAATTAATTTCAATGAGAAACATGTAAGCTGCAATTTCAGCAACAGCGAGGCCAACATGAAAATCCTACAGGATATCTATTTCATTGAAAGCAATCTTCATTCAAGCTATAGCCAACTACTTTGTGCATCCTGTGATAAAGCAGTTAATTGTAACTCATCCATTTTATCTTACTTCTACTTATTTGTTCCAAATGCAATGACTTTTAATATAGACAAACTCCCTATTCTCATACTAGACCAGGAGCTATTCAATATCCTCCATATTCTTCATATATTTTTAATACTTCATTCATTCATTCCAATTCTTCCCATCCCACAGTCAGTAATTATGCATCTTTCCATAGCTTCTCATGATTGCCTCTCCTTTTACTTCTACCAATTTCTACTTCCCTTCTTTACATTTTTGTTATCTTCATTATATACTCCTCATAAAGCAAGGAAAAATTGGCAAAACACTCCAAGGCCCTGACTCTATAAAATAGTTAAGTAGGTGAAAATACTATCCATGTATAAGTGGTGCCACTGAAGTTAATAACAGCACAAATAAATTGCTCCACCTGTAGCTGAGCTCAGCCTGCTGACCAAGAACTGAGAGATCTGGCGGGTATGCATTGATAACCACTGCATATTCAGTGGGTAGCCAAAACTCAGACAAGTTGCATGGCCTGGTGAAAATGGTGTGGGTCTCCCCATCTGTTCTATATCCTGTTCTGATACAGAAGATGGCACTCATATTTCTATTCATCAATCACTCTCTGCAGGCCTAATTAATGTATAGAGAAGGCAGAGGGCACATTTACTATCCAATTTATCATCTACCTGGTCCATAGTCTGCTAGTCTGCATAGACTGCATAGTCTGAATAGACTGCTTCCTAGTGAAGTCTCATCAGAAAAACACTGATAGGTGATTTAGAGAGGTACCCAGTTCAGTTTCTCTTGCCAGTATATAAACAGCCTCTGCATTTACCAGTGCCACCAACTCTGTACTGCACTGTTTCAATATTTTCATTAAAGATTCACATATTTAAGTGCTTTGCAAGATCAAAAATAAATTGTTCAATATGACAGAACACATTCTTTAAATATTTACCTTATATTTTCAAGAATACAAATGGTTCACAGTTTTCTTTTTTGCTTATTTTAATTTTTCTAATACATTAATTAGACTTCTTTACTGGCTTACTCTTAATGATTCTCAACTGCTTATTTTCTTTTAGTATCATCAGAATAATATGTAAAGATTTTCCTATTTTCCAGAAGAATTTAAAACATGTCACTTGAACCAGTGTCTCAAGATAGCAATAGCTTCAGTTTTAATAGCCAGCACAACTTGGTGCCATCAGCAGACTGCATAAAGTCTACTTCCCTGGCAGAAGCACAATGCAGGTTTTAGCCTGAGCAGTCCAATTTCCATCCCACAGAAACCAGCTCCTGAGGCAAAAGTGGGAGGAGAGCCAGGGCATACCTGGGCGCTCTCCCTTCTATGGGGTCAAGACACAAAAGGAGCCCTCCTTGGGCCACCAGTTCTGCAAAGCCAATATTAACTCTTCAGCGGTCTGTGTAACCACTCTTGTAACCAGTCATTTACAGATGTTTCCCTGAACTTAAACATGTATTCGTAAGTATTTCTATTTATTTTCCCTTCTATACTTTTTAACAGGGGCCTTATCCAAACGCAAAAATTCAGTGGTATTGGGTATTGATCACAGTAATCTACTTGCTACTTTAGATGCTAGGGAATTAAATTTTTCCTCTTGAAATCACATAGATGGTTTGATTTTACTTGTTATAGTCATTCAACAGTTATTCTGTGTCGTTTAATTAGACTATCAATCATTCATCTTGAAATAGAAATAGGTAAGTCTGTTCTTTTAGGATCTTATCTTTTCCACAAAAAGCATAAATTAGTTACTGTACAAGTTTCAGAAGAATAGCTGTTTTTAAAGAATTATATTTAAGAGCTATGAACTTTTTGGTCTTGGAGTTTAGGCTGGAGGATATGTTCATTAATATGTTCTGTTTCACACTTCATATCTTTCAGATCCTTTACCAAAAAAAAAGCAGCAATTTCAACATCCAAATTTCTCACTTTGCTTCATAATTTTCTTCTCAAAGATGACAGTTTGCCAAAGCCATATTGCTGATGTCCTTTAAAATTTAATTAGGGGTCAGATTTTCATTACTGTTTTAACTACCATCACACACTACCTGACCCCTTTTTTGTTAAGAATGCTTTCTGTCTCTGGAGGTATTTATCCCAAACTTATCATGCCATCCTGACTATGTAAGTACTACTGAGTGTTTGGAGTCTTACTGCTTCAAATGTAGCTGCAGAATTTTTAATCATAAAAACCAATCAAAGACATGAAGGTGAATATCATCTGTACCTTTTACAAACCTAATTTTCAAAGGGATCTTGTTTCAGTTGTGAAAAAGAAATGCTATGTGCGTAATCAGTATATATTAACCAGTACTGTAGCTTTTCACTAAAGCAATGGAAACAGCTGCTGTAAATAATTTTACACCTGATTCCAAATGGCGCTGTCATAAGAAAAATGACAAATACAGCTTAGAATTTCACCTTCTGTGTGGTTCATTCATAAGCGCGTAGAAAAAACTTGCAATAACCTGGAGACTGTTTCTGTTATTTTATTTTTACCTTGTTTTCATCAAAATAAAATCATACAGCCTACCCACAAACCATTAAAATTTTAAGACCAGTCCAGATGCTGCTGTCATTTGCATCAATATAAACCCAATAGCAGTGTGAAACCCGTGGATGATTAGTATCAATACTAACATTTTCATTGCACTTCTGCAGGGCTTGGAAACTCTAAGATTTCTGTTACAGTAATTTTTTTTCATACTGAAAATGCCAAGAATCCTGAACAATTTGTTTTGAGTAAATATTCAAGGCAAGTTAACCTAGAATTTAGCTGTTGTCAAGAGATCTGTTGTCAAGGATGTAATCAGAGATGATAATGAGGAGGGATAATGATCTAATATCTGCATCTTGAAGCATTTGCTTCTTATTTCTGAACAGCGTCTGGGAAGAAGGAAAGCATTATAACAGGGTTCTGTACTTGTTCTGCACATCCCTGTGGCGATATATGCTGCATGTTCTCTTCTTTTCCTAATGAACTTATGGCCACTTTTTATTCTATCTGGCATCAAAATCCAGCTCAGAATGAAGAACAAAGGCAAATACCCCAGAAGACAGCAGATATGAGTTTAGTCAACAGCCTTTAGAAAAGCCTTCTGAGTCATTCCTGTGCTTTCCGCCTGTATTTTCACCAGATTGCAAACTCTGTATTTAAAGAGATATGCATTTGACACTACCAAAATTTACTGGAAGTCTTTCTCAGTAAAGGTCAATGACCTGAAACCTGTCAGATGTTAAAAAATAAAAAAAAAAGCATTTGGAAAAAAGTCTTCAACACTACAAAAATGCATTGATCTATTTTACTCTCTGAACATAAAATACATAATTTATAAACAACAGATTTACTAAAACACCTGCTCAAAAAGGGAAACTTCTTGCCACCATTTGTTTTCAGCCATAATCCCAATATACCTGTTTTAACAGAAGGTAGATATTGAAGCTGCATTACTTTTATGGTCAATGGATCTTACTGTCATATATATTATATATGATGCCCATCCTGAACTTCTCACTCACAGGGAAATTTACATGGGAGCTTGATACAAATAAAAGTGGCAGGATCAGGAGCTTTTTTACTTCGAATTTACTGTAAATATGCAGAAATTTCCATTATAATTTATTGCCCTACTCCCTACCTAACTTGGACCAAATGCTACAATACAAAAAAAATTGAAATTAGATATGAAGTACAGCTAATAAATATGTACTGAATATGTATGGTCTAACAATTAAATCAATGGTAACAAAAACTCTTACAATGAAAACTGCACTACATAAATCCACTTAAAGCAATGGAAAACTATGGACCATATGTTATTAGACTTATAAGAAACAATGTAGAAAACTATGCACAAGCAAAATGCTTTAGGAGACTAGCCACCATCACAATTCTACACCTGCAAGTAACTTCATTAAGAAGCAAATATCGGAACTGTAGATTTGTTATTATAAGTGGTCCAATTACACATGTCCAAAGACAGTCAAGAAGATGTGATATCCTAACATTTAATGAAAGACTCTATTGAGATTTTGAAGCTGAGAATGGCATCAGGGTGGAATTGCTTCTCTGTATTTTATTATGCAGCTCTTCATTCTACCTACAGAGGATGAAAGCCTTCCATTCCATTACCATGGAATGAGAGACCATGGAACGGTGCAAGTAAGCCTATATACTTTAAAAGTTACCAAATAAATGTTTCTGTTATGACTACCATGAGTTTGGGGATTAATTCCAGCAAACTTAATCTCATATCCAGTGAATAAGTTCTGAAACTCTCACCATGATTCCAGTGAGTAAACAGACTCCTTTCCCACAGTATGTATTAGGTACCATGTCACCATATCCAATGGATAGAAACGTTATTGAAATCAACCACATTGCTCCAAGGAAGTTGCTTGTAACATCCTGTTGATCATGGTACCTGAAAAGAAAAAGAAAACAATTTCTTTATAATGAAAAGTTCTGTTAAATTTTTGTGCTGTCAGAAAGAAATCTCACTAACTGGTGTGCGGTGGATCGACCTTGGCTAACAGCCAAACACCGACCCAGCCACTCACACCTCCCTGCTCAGCAAGACAGGGGGGACAAAATAGGTTTGTGTAATGAGAAACAAAAATAAAAACTAAAAAATCACCTCCCTCCAACCTCCCATTTCCCAGGCTCAACTTCACTCCTTCACTCCCAACTCTTCTACCTGTCCCCCCAAGCATCGCAGAGGGGATGGGGGTTACAGTCAGTATATATGTACTAGGCCTGGCTAGGATAGAGTTAATTTTCTTCAAAGCAGCTCATATGGTGCTGTGTTTTGGATTTTTTACCAAAACAGTACTGATAACACACTAATATTCTAGCTATTGCTGAACAGTGTTTGCACAGCATCAAGGCCTTCTCTGTTTCTCACTCTGTCCTCCCAGTGAATAGATTGGGGGAGGAGGAGTTGCGCAATAGGCTGGGAGGGGACACAACTGGGCAGATGACCTGAACTAACCAAAGAGATATTCCATATCATATAATGTCATGCTGAGCAATAAAAGGGAAAAGAAGGGGCTTTAGAGGGTTAGCCATCTTTTGCTCGGGAACTGGCTGGGCATCAGGCTGCCCATGGGAGGTGGTGAGTGATTGCTTTTGTATCACTTGTTTTGTTTTCTTCCCTCTTCTTCCACTTATCATTCACTTATTAATTGTTTGTTTGTTTTATCTTGACCCCCAAGTTTTCTTGTTTTTATCCTTCCTTTCCTCTTCCCCCATCCCACTGGGGGGGGGAGTGAGCAAATGACTGCGTGGTGCTTATCTGTCTACCGGGGTTAACCCACAACAACATAACAGTTCGTCTCTGCCACTTCTTCCTTCTCGCACTTTTCCCCTGATCCAGTGTGTGACCTCTCCATGGGCTGCAGGGGAATACCTGATCTGTCATGGTCTCTTCCACGGGCTGCAGGGGAATCTCTGCTCTGGTGCCTGGAGCACCTTCTCTCTCTCCTTCTCTGACCTTGGTGTTCGCACTGCTGTTTCTCACTCTCTTTTTCTCTTCTCCTCTGCCTATGCAGTGTTTTCTGCCCATGCAGCATTTTCTGCCCTTTCTTAAATATGTTTTCACACAGGCACCACCAACTTCGCTGATTGGCTCAGCTTTGGCCTGTAGTGGGTCCATTGCCAAGCCAGCTGGAACCGGCTGTGTCCAGCACAGATGCCACCCCTGCAGTCCCCCCCATTCCCAAAACCTTGCCATATACACCCAATACACTGGCAATAAAGCTATTCTTGTAATCTACAGTTATTTCTTTGTAAAACCACTTATAAGTGATTATATAAAACTCAAATACAATTATATTGACAGTAAAGAAACAGAAGATACAATAGCACAAGTAGTACAGATATTAATTCCATTTTATATTTTAGTATTGTTATTACTATTAAAATAGCAGAAACCTCTTGTTTTTTAAGAGAATCTTTTCATAGGGGGTACAAGTCCTGTTGATCCTCTGCAGTTGTATAAGACATCAGTCTACTATAGTTGCTCCAGTCTGAAGCATATATGGAAGGCAGAAATGGATGTGTGGACAAGCAGAGAGCAGAGCAGATCTCTATCTCCTTGGCCTAAATTTAAGTCTGTAATCAGTAATCTAATAATGAACTGTCATGTGAATGCTGAATTAAACAACCTAGGATCTTCACTCTCCTTCAGCATGTTTAAGATAAATAGAACTGTATGCCACTGTATTCCTTGTCATCACAAGATCTTCACCTTAAAAATAAGAAAAACCTCCCTTTTGTGTTAAAGTCAAGTACTGAATGTAATTTCCTGATGTGCTATTTGTTGTCTTAGTTTTACCATTCTAATGGAATGTGTTCATTTTTTCCTTTAAAGAAAACAAGCTTAAATGAATAATCTAGTCTTCACATTACATGTATATCAACTCAACTGGGAAGCCATAAGGACATGTTTTAGGTATGAAACCTGCTGTTACCACTCACTCTGTGAGGAAAAAAGGCCTAACATTAATGTAGATGGAATTTTGCTTCCCAGACACAGAGTAGCTCTGCAACAGAGACTACCTGGCTGCTACTGCAGCCTCAAGGTTGAAATAACCCCTGCAGCTGCTGTGAAACCTCAGGTTAGTTATCTATGCTGTTGGATCCTCAAGGGTATTATTTTAACCAGTCTCCAAATCACTGTCTCACAGTGGGTCACAGAGTGCCACTAGGTAATTAGCTCATAAATCCACAGGCAACCTGCTTTCCACCACTGAAATAATTACTTCAGTTTTCTTCCTTTCCGGACCTCACTCTGAATGATGGAGCAGAAATGCAGAGTGAGCACAAAGACGCTCTCAGGAAATTCCCTGTTCTCTGACTTGCAATATATTCCCTATAAATATCTGCAAAATACCTTCATTCTGTTCTTCAAAGTCTCACCTATGCCCTAATGGTTACAAAAACCTAAAAACTCTTGGACTGCCAAAGACTGCAGCGATCATTCCAAACTAAATTGTTCTATTTTCTATTTGCCTACACTCTTCCCTCTGTTGGTGTCAATGTTGTCTTTCTCACATACTTTATACAAGCTTTTGTAGGTTTTTCTGTTATTGCAGCATCTAGAACAATGCAGTAGCAGTCCACAGCTGGAGCTCCTAAGGATGACAGTGACACAAATAATGATAATCACAACAGCTTATACTAGGTCTGGCTGGGATGGAGTTAATTTTCTTCATAGTAGCTCATATGGTGCTGTGTTTTTGATTTGTGACCAAAACAGTGTTAACACATGGATGCTTTAGCTATTGCTGAACAGTGCTTGCACAGCTTCAAGGCCTTCTCTGTTTCCCATTCTGCCCCTGCAGTGAATAGGCTAGAGGTAGGTAAGAGGCTGGGAAGGAACACAGCTAGGACAGCTCACCCGAATTAACCAAAGGGATATTCCATACCATATAAAGTTATGCTCAGCAATAAAACTGGGGGGGGGAGTCTTTCCAAAGTAGTCATTACTTAGGGACTGGCTGGGCATCGGTCTGCTGGTGAAAGGTGGTGAGTGACTGCCTTTGCATCACTTGTTTGGGTTTTTTTTTTTCCCCCTTTCACTTATTAAACTGGTTTTATCTTGACTATGCTGTTGCTGGTCATGATGGTGACTTGTTTGCTCTCAGTGCTGGTTTATTTGGTCCCTCACCTGCTCCTTGGAGTGCTCCCTCTCTTGCTGTACATCAAACTCCAGGGCTTGTTAATGGCTGCTTTTGGCTTTTGCTGTTTGCTGTGCTGTTTATCACTTTGTTGTGTTTCGCCTCGGAGAGCTATGATAAAAGCACTGGCCTGGAGCCTAATCTGGTATTTGGGCCCTGCACTGCTGCCATTCCAGTACTCTGGGAACCATCTCATGGAGACAATCAGCCTCCAGGAGACACATGGTGGGGAAAATAAAGAATGGCACCTCCCCTTTCTTCTCCACACAAGATGTTTCCTGCCTTGTTGCAATGGCCCTTCAGCTTCTTGAACATTCCTGCATAACCAGAATGCTCATATTAGTGTGTGCCATAAATCTGATTTCAGCTTTCCCTAAAGTTAACCAACTGCTTGGAAATGCCACACAGGGTTGTGCTCTGAGGCAGTTGAGTCATGGGTGGCAAGGTGCGTGGGAGAATTTGGGCAGATGCTTAGAGCGATTTTCACCTCCGATGGTCTGGGACTTCACACCCAAACAGGCATGGAATCCTGTTGAAGTGGAAGACCACTGGAAGGAAGGATGCCTTGCCTATACCAAAGAGACACAACTTCTAGCACTGTGTTGGGGCCTTGCCTACATATACTGAGCCTGTGTCCAGCAACCTCAAAGGGACAAGAGGGTCTCTGGACCTGAGGACATACAAACGGACACTGTGGCTAAGCCAGAGACCCAACCCTCGACTATAACAGTCACTCCTGTAAAGAAAAAACAATGGAAGCAGAGGTCAACTCGGTTAGTAAGGGAGGAAGAAGCTCCTCCTGAGAAGGAGCAGGAGGAAGAATCAGAAGAGACAGCCTGTTCTGCAGCAGAGCAGCCGCAATAACAGGAGAGGGAAGAGACAGAAATCATAAACAAGTCAGAAAATACCTGATACCTATCCCGAGTGAGCTGTAAGATATGTAGAAAGATTACGGCCACCAGCCAGGCAAGCAAATTATCACCTCGTTGCTCCAGTGCTGGGATACTGGAGTCAACAGTCAGGAATTAGAGGGTAGGGAAGTACAGCAGCTGGGATCCCTCGCTAGGGACCGGGGAACTGACAAAGGGATTGGAAGAGGAACAACAATCCGCAGCCTCTGGAAGCAGCTCCTGTAGAGCATGAAGGCAAGGTATCCCCTCAAGGAAGATCTTGTAAACTACCAAGGCAAGTGGACCACTGTTGAGGAAGGTGTCCAGTATCTTAGGGACTTAACGGTGGTGGAGGTGATCTACAGCAACCTGGACAACAACCAGGCCTCCAAAGATCCAGATGATGTCTAGTGCATGTGGTCCATGTGTTGGAAGTTTGTACTGGAACATATTGACATTGTATGCCAGCACCCTGGCAATAATGGACTGGACAGACATTGAGGCACCAACAGTGGATAAACTGGCCTGTCAGCTCCAGGAATTCAAAGAGAATCTCTCTTCTTCCCCAACCCTATGGGTCTACATCTCGGCTGTGGAGAAACTGTCTCAACAGTTCCAGCAATTCAAAGAGAATATGTCTTCCTCCTTGTCCCTACAGTCCAGCGTCTCAGCTATCAAGCATAGCACATGGAGTCAGCCTTTCTCTGCTCAAGGGAAAGGGAACCATGTACGCATGCCGCGTTCTACCCTGTGGTTCTAGCTGCGCAACCACGAGGAGGACATGAGGAAGTGGGACGGTGCACCTACCTCAAACCTAGAAGCCCACTGTGAGGAAAAACAGCAGACAAAAAGTGTCCATCCAGGAAGATGACTGCTCCGTTTGCTGTAGAGCAATTCCCCAGACACAGTGGAAGGGCTGATCCTACTTCTGATCCTGATAAAGGGACTTCTGGTTTGCAGTTCCAGGAGACAGGTAATGAATGCTCCAAACAGGAATAGAGGGGCCCTGCCTCCAGCCAGGTGGAAGAAAGGGATGACCGGGTTTACTGGATTGTATGGATTCAATGGCCTGGCACATCAGATCCACAGAAGTATAAGGCTTTGGTGGACACTGGTGCACAGCGTACCCTAATGACATCAGGGTATAAGGGCACGGAACCCATCTGGATCTCTGGAGTGACAGGGGGATCCCAACAGTTGTCTGTCTAGAGGCTGAGGTGAGCTTAACAGGGGACAAGTGGCAAAAGCACCCCATTGTGACTTGCCCAGATGCCCAGTGTATTCTTGGTATAGACTACCTCAGGAGAGGGTACTTCAAGGACACAAATGGTACCGGTGGGCCTTTATTGTAGCCACTGTGAACACAGAAGATTAAACAGCTGTCTATCTTGCCCGGCTTCTCAGAGGATCCTTCTGTTGGGGGATTGTCTGCCTGTTGAAGAAGAGCAGGTGCTGACTGCTACCATGACAGTGCACTGACAGCAATATTGCACCAGCTGAGACTCCCTGGTTCCCATCCATGAGCTGATTCATTGACTGGAGAGCCAAGGAGTGATCAGCAAGACTCACACACCCTTTAATAGTCCCATATGGCCAGTGCAAAAGTCTGACAGAGAGTGGAAGGTAACAGCGGTCTATTGTGGCCTGAATGAGGTCATGCCACCATTGAGTGTTGCCATACCGAACATGCTAGAACTCCAATATCAACTGGAGTTGAAGGCTGCCAAGTGGTATGCTACAACTAATATGCCAGTGCATTTTTCTCAATTCCTTTGGCAGCAGAGTGTAGGCCACAGTTTGCTTTCATGTGGAGGGGTGTCCAATACAACTGGAATCAACTGCCCCAAGCTTTTCTAGCTGTTGTGGGCTTCTGGAGAACACATATTCTGAATTACAGTCAGTTTGTGAGCCCTCTCTATCGAATAACCTAAAAGAAGAACTGTTTTGACTGCGGCCCTGAGCAGTGACAAGCTTTTGAACAGATTAACCAGGAGATAGTTCATGCGGTAGCCCTTGGGCCAATCCAGACAGGACCAGATGTGAGAAATGTGCTCTACACCACAGCCAGGGAGCATGGCTTCACCTGGAGCCTCTGGTAGAAAGCACCCAGAGAGACTTGAGGTTGACCTCTATGGTTTTGGAGCTGGGGGTATAGAGGATTTGAGGCCTGCTACATGCCGACTAAAAAAAGAGATATTAGCAGCATATGAAGGGGTTCAAATTGCTTCAGAAGTAGTCAGTACAGAAACACAGCTCCTCTTGGCACCACGATTGCCTGTGCTGAACTGGATGTTTAAAGGAAGGAGGAGGCCTACACGACGAGTAGCAGAAACCATCAAATGAAAAGGCAAATCGAGTCAGTTTGCAGAAGTGAAAGCCATTGAACTAGCCTTAGAGATTGCGGAATGAGAAAAGTGGCCAGTGCTCTATCTCTGTACTGACTCATGGATGGTGGCAAATGCCCTGTGGGGGTGGTTGCAGCAATGGAAGCAGAGCAACTGGCAGCGCAGAGGCAAACCCATCTGGGCTGCCGCATTGTGGCAAGACATCACTGCATGGGTAGAAAACACTGCTGTAAGGTAAAGATACATCATGTAGATGCTAACATGCCCAATAGCTATGCCACTGAAGAACATCAAAACAATGAGCAGGTAGTCCAGGCTGCAAGAATTGAAGCGGCTCAGGTAGACCTGGACTGGGAGCATAAGGGTGAGCTATTTGTAGCTCGATGGGCCCACAAAACATCGGGATATCTAGGGAGAAATGCAATATACAGATGGGCTCGTGACTGAGGGGTGGACCTGACCATGGAGGCCATCACGCAGGTCACCCATGAATGAGGAACATGTGCTGCAATCAAGCGAGCCACATGAGTAAAGTCGCCCTGGAATAGAGGATGGTGGCCGGGATATCAATATGGGGAGGCCTGGCAGATCGATTATATTGGACCACTGGCACAAACACGCCAAGGCAAGTGCCACATGCTCACCATGGTGGAAGCGACTACCGGGTGGCTAGAAATACCCTGTGAACCATGCCACCAATTGAAACACCGGCCTGGGCCTGGAAAGGCAAGTTCTGTGACAACACAGTACCCCAGAAAGAATTGAATCAGACAACAGAACTCATTTCTGAAAGAACCTCACAGACTCCTGGGCCAAGAAACACGTCACTGACTGGGTGTATCACATCCCCTATCACCCACAAGCCTCTGGAAAGATCGAACAATATAATGAACTGATGAGCTGAGAGCATTGGGCACTGGGGGCATGGAAGCACTGGGGTGTAAATTTAGCAGAAGCCACTTGGCTGGTTGTCGTGGTTTAACCTCAGTCGGCAACTGAGCACCACGCAGCCGCTTGCTCACTCCCCGCCACCCCGGTGGGATGGGGGAGAGAATTGGAAGAACACAAGTGAGAAAAACTCGTGGGTTGAGATAAAAACAGCTCAACAATTGAAATAAAATGATAATAATAATAATAATATGATAATAATAATAATACACAAAGCAAGAGATGCACAGTACAATTGCTCACCACCCGCCGACCGATGCCCAGCCAGTCCCCGAGCAGCGGCCCCCCCCGGCCAGCTTTCCCCAGTTTATGTACTGAGCATGACGTCCCATGGTATGGAATGTCCCTTTGGCCAGTTTGGCTGTGCCCCCTCCCAGCTTCTTGTGCACCTCCAGCCTTCTCAGTCAGTAGAGCATGGGAAGCTGAAAAGTCCTTGGCTGGTGTAAGCATTACCTAGCAACAACTAAAACATCGGTGCGTTATCAACTTTGTTCTCCTCCTAAATCCAAAACACAGCATTGTATCAGCTACTAGGAAGGAAATTAACTCTATCCCTGCCGAAACCAGGACACTGGTTAACATCAAAGGATCTGCTAACCGCCCTGGTCCTGCCCAAACAAAGCCCCTACATGCTGTGGGAGGAGATAAGGTCCCCATAGTGCATGTAGGGAAGTGGTTAGGAAAGACAGTGTGGGCTGCTCCTCCCTTGGGAAAAGGCAAGCCCATTCGTGGGATTGCTTTCGCTCAAGGACCCGGGTGTACTTGGTGGGTAATGCAGAAGGATGGGGAGACCCGGTGTGTACCTCAAGGAGATTTAACCTCGGGGGAAAATAATCCTTTATTTGAGTCGTATGTTATAGGAAGTACTACATCAGGAACCACCTGAACTGACAAAGAATGAGCCTCACAAGGAACCAGGTGAGTGCGGCGGTGACCCAACCCAAGCCGTTCTTGGTGCCCAACAATCCAACACTCTGCTTCTCCCGTCCTTGACAGATGGGGCCCAAGTCATTGACTGTTCTTACGGACATTTGGTAGGGGGCCCATGCAATGGGGGAATAATATCTGTGTATATGTCAAGGGACAGCGGATGGTGGTTAATGAGGATGTATAAACCTGACTGTTGGATGTAAAGATGGTTTAAGTATGTAGTATAAGCTGTAAGTGTTGGTAAGAGGGAATTTCAGGAATGAGAAATAGATAGAATGGGAAGGGAAAAGAAAGGTATGGGATAGAAGGATCAAATATTGTAATGCAGTGTGGGTTAGGTAAGTAAGTGGAAAGGTTTGAGTAGGGTATAGGAATGAAACAATATCTGAATGGGGCAGTCAGAGGATACTTAGATGTATCAGACAATGTGGGACCTGAGCATGCTGCAAATGGTATGGAATAAAGGGTGGAGATTGTACTGGGTCTGGCTGGGATGGAGTTAACTTTCTTTCTAGCAGCCTGTATGGTGCTGTGTTTTAGATTTGTGACCAAAACAGTGTTGATAACACACTAGTGTTTTTGCTATTTCTTGAACAGTGCTTGCACAGAATCAAGGTCTTCTCTGTTTCTCACTCTGCACCCGCAGCAAGTAGGCTAGGGGTGGGAAAGAGGTTTGGAGGGGAGACAGCAAGGACAGCTTACCCTAAGTGACCAAAGGGATATTTCGTGCCATATAACATCATGCTCAGCAATAAAACCTGGAGGGTAGTCTTTCTAAAGTAGCCGTTGCTTGGAGACTGGCTGTGCATTGTTCTACTGGTGAGAGATGGTGAGGCACTGCCTTTGCACCACTTGATTTTTTTCTTTTTTCTTTGCTTCACTTATAAAAATGTCTTTATCCCAACCCACAAGTTTTTCTCACTTTTCCCCTTCTCATTCTCGCCCCCATCCTGCGGTGGGGGATAGTGAGCGAGCAGCTTTTGGGTGCTTAGTTGCTGGCTGGAGTCAACCCACCACACAGCTACAGGAGTAGCAACAAAAACACCAGCAAATCTGATTTAACTCATCAACACAGAGCTCTGCACAACACAGAGAGATCTGGCATTGCTTTTTTCCCCCAATCTACATTAAATGTTATGGATTTCAGTCTTCACTTAATGAACCTTGCAAATTACAGGCATGAAATATATGGATACACAGAGAGAAATATATTCATGCCATTCAGGAGGGCAGAAGAAAGCCTATGTATCATACAAGTCCCTTCAGAATATCACGTAAGTGACATGACCTGATTGGATGAGCTCACAAAAATGACCTAAAGCCACAATAAATTTTCTAGAGCTTGTAACTGACTTAAATACAAATAAACGCTTACACAAATATGTAAAAGACATTTCTTCAATACCCATGTTTGGGTTTTGAACATGACCATTTCTGTACTTCAGACAGAAAACTCTTTTCTTATGAAGATGAAAATAGGAAGCAATGCTTTTGGGTTTTTTCTACATTTTGTGCAAATTGTTACATCTTGACAAAATTTCAGCTCTACATGGTTGATAATTATAGAAATGTACAGAAAAAAGAATAAATAATTACAAAAAAGAATACATAAAAACAATGTAGGTCTAGATTCAATAAATTTTAGTAGTTAGTTGGAAACACCAGGACTGAGGGCTTGCCTTACATGACTGTACTGGGTCTGACTGGGATGGAGTTAACTTCCTTCATAGCAGCCAGTACAGTGCTGTGCTTTGGATTTGTGGCTAAAACAGTGTTGATAATACAGCAATGTTTGGGCTATTGCTGAACAGTGCTTGCACAGCATCAATGCTTTCTCTCCCCATCTCCATCCTCAAAGCAAGCAGGCTGGGGGTGGGCAAGATGTTGGGAGGGTACATAGCCAAGACAACTGACCCAAACTGACCAAAGTGATATTCCATACAATATGTGGTGGGTTAAATGTGGCTCACTGCCAGGCGCCCACCAAGTCGCTCTCTCACTCCCCCGCCTCAGCAGGACAGGGGGTGAAAATAAGATGAAAAAAAGCTCGTGGGTCAAGATAAGGACAGAGAGATCGCTCACCAATTACCGTCACAGGCAAAAAAGATTCGACTTGGGGAAGATTAATTTAATTTATTGCCAATTAAAAAAAGAGTAGAATAGTGAGAAAGACAGACAAAACTAAAAACATCTTCCCTCCCTGCTCCCGCTTCTTCCCAGGCTCAACTTCACTCCTTCATTCCTGACTCTTCTACCTCCTCCCAACCGAGTGGAGCAGGGGGATGGGGAAACAGTTTTTTTTTTTTTTCTTTGATCCAAGCTATTGAAAAGACCTTTTTCATTAAAACTATGTATGATTTGGAAAACAGAATTCATACACATTGCATTTGATATGACTGATCCAATGAAAAAGAAAGAAACAAGTTAAATATGAATAAAAGGAAGCACCATTATTAACATATAGTATTTCCTGACACTATCACAGGAGACCTAGATTTTAGGAGGATTCAAAACTGAATTGAGTTATATGCATAACAAGAACAACCAAGGTTGCAGTAGCAAGATAAAAATGTATAAAAGATATTAATCTTAAGGTTTCATAGCACAAGGCAAATACTAAATTTCAGGGATTAGGATGAATTTTTGCCTATAGGCAGCTATGACATATCTGTTAATCTGTTTGTGACTCACATCTGATTTAAAGCAGAAATAATGATAAAAATGAATGATATAAACCTCTACCTTTAAAAGCAGAAGGAGTTAGTTGCAAAGTTATACCTCATGGCAGGGCAGCAACATGCCAAGCATTGTCTTTAAAATCTTTAAAATCCAGCACTGCAGACAAAGCCTGAAAGGCATGAATCCTTCAAAGTGGTAAAAGAGGAAGCTGGAATAAGCAAGCAGGAACAACCAGTGTAGGCCCATGACTGGATACGACTCTATGTCTAGACTTGGGAGCCAGAATGCACTTCTGAGTTTCTGAATCTGAGCCTGAGCCCTGGTCACATCCCACCCCCACAACAGAGCAAGAGCCAGGCCTATGCCACCGACACACGCATATGCACACGCGCGCACACACACCCACCCCCACCCCCACCCCCCGTGCTAATGGAAACCCTTGCAGCCAGCCAGGTAGAAGCCTCAAGGTCCTCACTGCACACAGATTCTGGCACAGCCAGCACAACATAAATGGCTTTTGGGACCAGAGAACTTGATTCAAGAGGAGAAATATCCGTTTTCATAACTTGGCAGGCACAAAAGGGAAAAATGAATGCTATAACCTGTCCTTAAAGGGAATGTGTATACAAAAAATGGTAGAGGAAGGTGTTTTTCCTATTGAGATGGACAAATGAGTAAGAAGGAAGAAGCCAGTTTTTCAAGTCCAAAAGGTTTTCTGTTCCGTGTATTAAGACCTGAGAGCTTCAGAACAATTATGTTCTTCATGGAGCTTATTTACCCTATATTGCTTTTTCCTTAAAGTAATTTCTGGGAATTTTATATGAACTGTCTCAAAGAGGAAAAAAATAACAAAAACAGAACCCTCAAACCCAGAAAAAAAATCTCAAAATATTCTTCGCAGCTGTTGTTCAAATCACCAAATCACCAAATTCTCTTACCCTGTAAATCAGCAGAAAAGAAAAAGGATCAGGTTAATTGTTGCTAAACACGACTCATTTAAATCAAAAACACACAAGAGAAATAGAAAACAAAGTAAAGCCAGTAAGAATACCTCTTTCTCTCTCTCAGAGACTATAGCTGGGACTAACAATAATAGCGTCATTAAGGTTACATGACTGAATTTTCCCATTTCAGAAAACATATTAATTATCCTTTGTTCAAAACTTTGACAAATGTTAATTATTTGGGCTATTTTTTTTTTCTATTCAGACAATGTTTTTTTCCCGGTAGATCTAGCTTCCATAAGGAAGCTATGGACCAGGCTCAGGGATGCAGCTTTTACCAGCTCTGTTGAAATTCATTTATATTTGGTGTTATTCTTTGTGTCCAATAAAAACAGAAACAGTTGTCATATGTTCCATAGAGTTGCCCTAGATTTTAAAAACCCAACTGCCTAGCCTTTCCCAACTCCTATAAAGATGTCCAGACTGTACAGAGTAACTAAACATGCTTGTGCTGGGTTGACCTTGGCTGGCCACCAGGTGCCTACCAAGCCACTCTATCACTCCCCTGCCTCAGCAGGACACAGGGGAGAAAATACGATGAAAAGCTCGGGGGTCGAGATAAGGACAGGGAGATCACTTACCAGTTATCATCACAGACAAAACAGACTCGACTTGGGGAAGACTAATTTAATTTATTGCCAATTAAAAATACAGTAGAACAGTGAGAAACAAAGACAAAACTAAAAACACCCCCCCACACACCCCTCCCTTCTTCCCAGGCTCAACTTTACTCCTAACTCCTCTACCTTCTTAACCCACCGAGCAGCACAGGGGGGATGGGGAATAGGGGTTGCGGTCAGTCCATAACACTTCATCTCTGTCACTGCTTCCTCCTCACGCTCTTCCCCTGCTCCAGCGTGGGGTCCCTCCCACGGGATACAGTCCTTCAGGAACAGACTGCTCCAGCGTGGGTCCCCCACGGGGCCACAGTCCTGACAGAAAACCTGCTCCTGCATGGGCTCCTTTCCACGGGCTGCCGTTCCTGCCAGGAGCCCGCTCCGGCGTAGGCTCTCCACAAGGTAACAGCTTCCTTCAGGGCACATCCACCTGCCCCGGCGTGGGGTCCTCCACGGGCTGCAGGGTGGATATCTGCTCCACCATGGACCTCCATGGGCTGCAGGGGGACAACCTGTGTCACCATGGTCTTCTCCACGGGCTGCAGGGGAATCTCTGCTCCGGCGCCTGGAGCACCTCCTCCCCTCTTTCTTCACCAACCTTGGTGCCTGCAGGGCTGTTTCTCTCACATTTTTTCTCACTCCTCTCTCCCAGCTGCTGTTGTGCAGCTTTTTTTACCCTTTCTTAAATATGTCATCACAGAGGCGCTACCAACGCCACTGATTGGCTCAGCTTTGGCCAGCGGCGGCTCTGTCTTGGAGCTGGCTGGAACTGGCTCTGTCCGACATGGGGGCAGCCCCTGATCTCTTCTCACAGAAGCCACCCCTGCAGCTCCCCACCCCCCGCTACTAAAGCCTTGCCATGTAAACCCAATACAGTGCTCTATACCACTCTGGTCTGGCAAACTCAGACTCCAGTGATTGTTTTCAGTTGTTTGAGCAAAAGCATCAATAGGCACCAAAACAGTAAGGACTGGAGCAATCTTAATTCCTCCTCTTTGGGCACGTGTATTATGATGCACTAACTCCATGATCATATGCTAGCTACTTTTTACCCTTCCAAAAACCACGCTATTAAGTTTTTCAGTGCAAAGTACAGCTCTGCACCAGGGATGGACAACAGTAGCACAAAATACTTTACTTTCATACAGTTTCCTGCCTCATTTTTTGGAAATGAAAAATCAGATTTTAATTTTTCATAGCGCTCTGACAGACTTGCTGCATGAAGTTAGCCACATGTGCTACAGCTCTTTGTTGTTGTTGTCTTCACATTCTAAGCTTTCAGATCCATACTTCAGAGTTTGAGTTGCCGAAGACCTGGATCCTCAAAGCTGCAACTAAAAACCAATGAACTTAAAGTTCTCTGTCATGGCAAGTATGTTTCAAAATAAGAAGCTATGTTTCTTAAATTAGACATGCAAAAGTTGCATAGCAAAAAAATTCTTCACTTGGCCAAAAATACTGGCATTGCCCAAAGCACCAAAATAGCCTTTCAAATGCCTCAGTATCCATAAACCAATCAACATGGATGGAAAAATTCATAGAGAACAACTAACTGATCAGGCTTCCTACAACACACAGGAAAATGAGCTGTTGATACCTTTTTTTTTCTTCTAGCAGCTCAACAATCAGATCATTCACCATGGATAGCAAACTTGTTTTAAGTCTCTTCTCAAGCACAAAGCTGATTCAGCTCAACATCTCCATCTTACTGTCCTAGCTATTAGGATACAGGTTGTGAAATCACCTCAGACTTTCTTTTTGAAGCTATTTCAACTTTAAATTCAATTAAAAATGGAGAGAGCATGACTCTCCAATACAGTGGACAGAGATATTGCCTAAAAGGATCAGGGCCAGAGTTGGGGAAGGGGACATGTCAATTCTAATCCTTGACAAACCACTCCGAGTAAACAATAGTTCTGCTTTCAAAGCAAAGTTCAGCAAGTAATCGAGAAAGTACAGAGACCACACACACATTGACTAATAGAAATAAAATCCAAAATACCCAAGAGCTGCTCTTTCTGTAGTTCTGTATATCATCTTTATCAAATGAGGTTCAGTAAGAGAAGCTACTGTAAATAGACATTCAGTTAAAAGAATATTCTAATGCATGAATATAAGTGAACCAAACTGAAGTGACATAAGCAACCTTAAAGCAAAATTTTATTTGAGTGTTCTAATTTGTAATTGTATTTTTAAACATATAAATATATGCATATATATTTCCTTTCTGCAGCCATAATTTTGTAACACAGTATAATGTTTGAAATTTGTTGATACAGTAAGAATGAATCTTATTTTTCACAAGATGATTGCTTTAATTTTTCAAAGTTAAAGCTGCATTATTATTGGAATATCAATCATTCAAAATCAAAGGAAGTTCCTTAATGAGCTCTACTGTGATTCATTTGTTATAACACCTCGAATACTGTGTTCAGTTTTGGGCCCCTCACTACAAGAAGGACATTGAGGTGCTGGAGCGCGTCCAGAGAAGGGCAACGAGTCTGGTGAAGGGTCTGGAGAATAAGTCTTATGAGGAGCGGCTGAGGGAACTGGGACTATTTAGTCTGGAGAAGAGGAGGCTGAGGGGAGACCTCATCGCTCTCTACAACTACCTGAAAGGAGGTTGTAGCGAGGTGGGTGTTGGTCTCTTCTCCCAAGTAACTAGCGATAGGACGAGAGGAAACGGCCCCAAGTTGCGCCAGGGGAGGTTTAGATTGGACGTGAGGAAAAATTTCTTTACTGAAAGAGTGGTTAAACATTGGAACAGGCTGCCCAGGGAAGTGGTGGAGTCCCCATCCCTGGAGGTATTTAAAAGACGAGTAGATGAGGCGCTTAGGGACATGGTTTAGTGGGCATGGTGGTGTTGGGTCGACGGTTGGACTCGATGATCTTAGAGGTCTTTTTCAACCTTAATGATTCTATGATTCTATGATTCTATATTCACTAGCAACTACTTCACTCCTAAAATTTTCCTTTATCTTGCATTTTACATTTTCTCTGGAGATACTGTGCTCCTACTTTATACGCAGCCCCCCCCCCCCCCCCAGAAGGAGGAAGGGTTTGTGTTCTGTTTTTTGGTTGTTTGTTTGTTTGTTTGTTTGTTTTTAAAGTTGAGATCATCAACTGGAATCAATTGACATCTAAAGAATCTGAAGTAATTTGCTGAAGAAAAAGTTCAGAAATAGAAGCTTTAGAAATTAGAAACAGAACTAATCATTATGCACTTAAAACTAAGCCGACTACCATTTTTTCTGACATAACATAGCAGAACTAGATAAAGGTTTTTTTTAGTGAAGTACAAGCTCACATTAATAAAATTTGTTCTTTATGCCCAAACTTCTCAAAAATATAAACTTTTTTTTTTAAGAGACGCTATAAGTAGCTGCCGTCTCCAGCACCTCCAGGCCCAGGGATTTGTCCTGTCTGGCTGCTGGAGCCCAGACCAGAGGGTCTCTGCCCCAGGCCAATGGATGCACTTTGCAGGTTCAACCAGTAGTAAAGCTGAGCATGTAGCCCAGAGACACACACGTACACACGAAGGATACACATAGGACATTGACACGGCCAGCTACACAGACTGCCACAGACAAGGCACTGCCTTCAACAGCACCGACATGTAGGGCTCACATAAAACATAAGCATAGACAGCCAAGTCCCCTTCCTCTTCTTTGGATGGTAGAGATGGAAGGTCACTAGTGAAGGCACACACACGACACTCTCCAGATTCACAGCCACTGGCGCTGAGCCCCTCACTTGCCTCACTCGTGCCGGTCCCTCCCAGTAGCTGGCACTTGGGACACACACTGGTCCCATGCTGGGTGCTGGAGACCCTTACTCCCTCCAGCCACTAGCACTGAGACCCCCCACTCGCTCCAGTTGCTGACACCACAGGCCAGGGTGCCTACATCCTTGGCTTGACTCCAGTTGCTGCCACCAAATCCACTCACACTGGTCCCCCCAGTAACTGGCACTCCGGACACAAAGTCTGTAGGATGCATCTGGGTGCTCCTAATGTTGTAAATAGTTGTAAGATAAACTGCTGGATTAATCAAGCATGCGTCAAACATACAAGGCCCAAGCTAACGAGCACATCACATACAAGGCCCAAGCTAACGAGCACATCGTGAGATAGATAAATACTAGCAGAAACCAGACAAGGACAACCAGAACTGTGGCAAACGGCAGTGATGAGCCAATTTGTGACCATATAAGGAGAAGGGCCCAAAGGTTCAAGAAAAGTTCACCTCCTGCAAAGACCACAAGAGACCACCAGAGACCACCAGAGACCACCTAAGACACCT